>NW_026988769.1:600000-1033533 GCF_030222135.1 Aotus nancymaae
GAAGTTTCCTGCTGTTTAGTACGGATGCCGGCATTGGGCTGGACATACCGGTTTTGGGATTCTGCACAGAAAGGGTTTGCAAACCGCTGAATCCACACGTGAGTTTAACTCTGTCAGTTGAATGCACACATTGACAACCATTCAGTTTGATAGCACACTTTTGGTTTTAGAAGCAGATATTTCTCTGTACAGCCTATGGTCCCATTCACTCGGGAATATCCCAACGCACCTCCTAGAAGAAACGTGTTTCTGACTCGCTGAATCTCAACATAGATTCAACTCTCTTAGCTGAACGAACGCACAGCAGAGCAGTTTCAAGGAAACGTTTCTCCTGAGTTTTAGACGAAGTTTCCTGCTGTTTAGTACGGATGCCGGCATTGGGCTGGAAATACCGGTTTTGGGATTCTGCACAGCAAGGGTTTGCAAACCGCTGAATCCACACGTGAGTTTAACTCTGTCAGTTGAATGCACACATTGACAACCATTCAGTTAGATAGCTCCGTTTTGGTTTTAGAAGCAGATATTTCTCTGTACAGCCTATGGTCCCATTCACTCGGGAATATCCCAACGCAGCTCCTAGAAGAAACGTGTTTCTGACTCGCTGAATCTCAACATAGATTCAACTCTCTTAGGTGAACGAACGCACAGCAGAGCAGTTTCAAGGAAACGTTTCTCCTGAGTTTTAGACGAAGTTTCCTGCTGTTTAGTACGGATGCCGGCATTGGGCTGGACATACCGGTTTTGGGATTCTGCACAGAAAGGTTTTGCAAACCGCTGAATCCACACGTGAGTTTAACTCTGTCAGTTGAATGCACACATTGACAACCATTCAGTTTGATAGCACACTTTTGGTTTTAGAAGCAGATATTTCTCTGTACAGCCTATGGTCCCATTCACTCGGGAATATCCCAACGCACCTCCTAGAAGAAACGTGTTTCTGACTCGCTGAATCTCAACATAGATTCAACTCTCTTAGGTGATCGAACGCACAGCAGAGCAGTTTCAAGGAAACGTTTCTCCTGAGTTTTAGACGAAGTTTCCTGCTGTTTAGTACGGATGCCGGCATTGGGCTGGAAATACCGGTTTTGGGATTCTGCACAGCAAGGGTTTGCAAACCGCTGAATCCACACGTGAGTTTAACTCTGTCAGTTGAATGCACACATTGACAACCATTCAGTTAGATAGCTCCGTTTTGGTTTTAGAAGCAGATATTTCTCTGTACAGCCTATGGTCCCATTCACTCGGGAATATCCCAACGCAGCTCCTAGAAGAAACGTGTTTCTGACTCGCTGAATCTCAACATAGATTCAACTCTCTTAGGTGATCGAACGCACAGCAGAGCAGTTTCAAGGAAACGTTTCTCCTGAGTTTTAGACGAAGTTTCCTGCTGTTTAGTACGGATGCCGGCATTGGGCTGGAAATACCGGTTTTGGGATTCTGCACAGAAAGGGTTTGCAAACCGCTGAATCCACACGTGAGTTTAACTCTGTCAGTTGAATGCACACATTGACAACCATTCAGTTAGATAGCTCCGTTTTGGTTTTAGAAGCAGATATTTCTCTGTACAGCCTATGGTCCCATTCACTCGGGAATATCCCAACGCAGCTCCTAGAAGAAACGTGTTTCTGACTCGCTGAATCTCAACATAGATTCAAATCTCTTAGGTGAACGAACGCACAGCAGAGCAGTTTCAAGGAAACGTTTCTCCTGAGTTTTAGACGAAGTTTCCTGCTCTTTATTACGTATGCCGGCATTGGGCTGGACATACCGGTTTTGGGATTCTGCACAGAAAGGGTTTGCAAACCGCTGAATCCACACGTGAGTTTAACTCTGTCAGTTGAATGCACACATTGACAACCATTCAGTTAGATAGCTCCGTTTTGGTTTTAGAAGCAGATATTTCTCTGTACAGCCTATGGTCCCATTCACTCGGGAATATCCCAACGCAGCTCCTAGAAGAAACGTGTTTCTGACTCGCTGAATCTCAACATAGATTCAACTCTCTTAGGTGAACGAACGCACAGCAGAGCAGTTTCAAGGAAACGTTTCTCCTGAGTTTTAGACGAAGTTTCCTGCTGTTTAGTACGGATGCTGGCATTGGGCTGGAAATACCGGTTTTGGGATTCTGCACAGAAAGTGTTTGCAAACCGCTGAATCCACACGTGAGTTTACCTCTGTCAGTTGAATGCACACATTGACAACCATTCAGTTTGATAGCACACTTTTGGTTTTAGAAGCAGATATTTCTCTGTACAGCCTATGGTCCCATTCACTCGGGAATATCCCAACGCACCTCCTAGAAGAAACGTGTTTCTGACTCGCTGAATCTCAACATAGATTCAACTCTCTTAGGTGAACGAACGGACAGCAGAGCAGTTTCAAGGAAACGTTTCTCCTGAGTTTTAGACGAAGTTTCCTGCTGTTTAGTACGGATGCCGACATTGGGCTGGAAATACCGGTTTTGGGATTCTGCACAGAAAGGGTTTGCAAACCGCTGAATCCACACGTGAGTTTAACTCTGTCAGTTGAATGCACACATTGACAACCATTCATTTAGATAGCACACTTTTGGTTTTAGAAGCAGATATTTCTCTGTACAGCCTATGGTCCCATTCACTCGGGAATATCCCAACGCAACTCCTAGAAGAAACGTGTTTCTGACTCGCTGAATCTCAACATAGATTCAACTCTCTTAGGTGAACGAACGCACAGCAGAGCAGTTTCAAGGAAACGTTTCTCCTGAGTTTTAGACGAAGTTTCCTGCTGTTTACTACGGATGCCGGCATTGGGCTGGAAATACCGGTTTTGGGATTCTGCACAGAAAGGGTTTGCAAACCGCTGAATCCACACGTGAGTTTAACTCTGTCAGTTGAATGCACACATTGACAACCATTCAGTTAGATAGCTCCGTTTTGGTTTTAGAAGCAGATATTTCTCTGTACAGCCTATGGTCCCATTCACTCGGGAATATCCCAACGCAGCTCCTAGAAGAAACGTGTTTCTGACTCGCTGAATCTCAACATAGATTCAACTCTCTTAGGTGAACGAACGCACAGCAGAGCAGTTTCAAGGAAACGTTTCTCCTGAGTTTTAGACGAAGTTTCCTGCTGTTTAGTACGTATGCCGGCATTGGGCTGGAAATACCGGTTTTGGGATTCTGCACAGAAAGGGTTTGCAAACCGCTGAATCCACACGTGAGTTTAACTCTGTCAGTTGAATGCACACATTGACAACCATTCAGTTTGATAGCACACTTTTGGTTTTAGAAGCAGATATTTCTCTGTACAGCCTATGGTCCCATTCACTCGGGAATATCCCAACGCAGCTCCTAGAGGAAACGTGTTTCTGACTCGCTGAATCTCAACATAGATTCAACTCTCTTAGGTGAACGAACGCACAGCATAGCAGTTTCAAGGAAACGTTTCTCCTGAGTTTTAGACGAAGTTTCCTGCTGTTTAGTACGGATGCCGGCATTGGGCTGGAAATACCGGTTTTGGGATTCTGCACAGCAAGGGTTTGCAAACCGCTGAATCCACACGTGAGTTTAACTCTGTCAGTTGAATGCACACATTGACAACCATTCAGTTAGATAGCTCCGTTTTGGTTTTAGAAGCAGATATTTCTCTGTACAGCCTATGGTCCCATTCACTCGGGAATATCCCAACGCAGCTCCTAGAAGAAACGTGTTTCTGACTCGCTGAATCTCAACATAGATTCAACTCTCTTAGGTGAACGAACGCACAGCAGAGCAGTTTCAAGGAAACGTTTCTCCTGAGTTTTAGACGAAGTTTCCTGCTGTTTAGTACGGATGCCGGCATTGGGCTGGACATACCGGTTTTGGGATTCTGCACAGCAAGGGTTTGCAAACCGCTGAATCCACACGTGAGTTTAACTCTGTCAGTTGAATGCACACATTGACAACCATTCAGTTAGATAGCTCCGTTTTGGTTTTAGAAGCAGATATTTCTCTGTACAGCCTATGGTCCCATTCACTCGGGAATATCCCAACGCAGCTCCTAGAAGAAACGTGTTTCTGACTCGCTGAATCTCAACATAGATTCAACTCTCTTAGGTGAACGAACGCACAGCAGAGCAGTTTCAAGGAAACGTTTCTCCTGAGTTTTAGACGAAGTTTCCTGCTGTTTAGTACGGATGCCGGCATTGGGCTGGACATACCGGTTTTGGGATTCTGCACAGAAAGGGTTTGCAAACCGCTGAATCCACACGTGAGTTTAACTCTGTCAGTTGAATGCACACATTGACAACCATTCAGTTTGATAGCACACTTTTGGTTTTAGAAGCAGATATTTCTCTGTACAGCCTATGGTCCCATTCACTCGGGAATATCCCAACGCACCTCCTAGAAGAAACGTGTTTCTGACTCGCTGAATCTCAACATAGATTCAACTCTCTTAGGTGATCGAACGCACAGCAGAGCAGTTTCAAGGAAACGTTTCTCCTGAGTTTTAGACGAAGTTTCCTGCTGTTTAGTACGGATGCCGGCATTGGGCTGGAAATACCGGTTTTGGGATTCTGCACAGCAAGGGTTTGCAAACCGCTGAATCCACACGTGAGTTTAACTCTGTCAGTTGAATGCACACATTGACAACCATTCAGTTTGATAGCACACTTTTGGTTTTAGAAGCAGATATTTCTCTGTACAGCCTATGGTCCCATTCACTCGGGAATATCCCAACGCACCTCCTAGAAGAAACGTGTTTCTGACTCGCTGAATCTCAACATAGATTCAACTCTCTTAGGTGAACGAACGCACAGCAGAGCAGTTTCAAGGAAACGTTTCTCCTGAGTTTTAGACGAAGTTTCCTGCTGTTTAGTACGGATGCCGGCATTGGGCTGGAAATACCGGTTTTGGGATTCTGCACAGCAAGGGTTTGCAAACCGCTGAATCCACACGTGAGTTTAACTCTGTCAGTTGAATGCACACATTGACAACCATTCAGTTAGATAGCTCCGTTTTGGTTTTAGAAGCAGATATTTCTCTGTACAGCCTATGGTCCCATTCACTCGGGAATATCCCAACGCAGCTCCTAGAAGAAACGTGTTTCTGACTCGCTGAATCTCAACATAGATTCAACTCTCTTAGGTGAACGAACGCACAGCAGAGCAGTTTCAAGGAAACGTTTCTCCTGAGTTTTAGACGAAGTTTCCTGCTGTTTAGTACGGATGCCGGCATTGGGCTGGACATACCGGTTTTGGGATTCTGCACAGAAAGGTTTTGCAAACCGCTGAATCCACACGTGAGTTTAACTCTGTCAGTTGAATGCACACATTGACAACCATTCAGTTTGATAGCACACTTTTGGTTTTAGAAGCAGATATTTCTCTGTACAGCCTATGGTCCCATTCACTCGGGAATATCCCAACGCACCTCCTAGAAGAAACGTGTTTCTGACTCGCTGAATCTCAACATAGATTCAACTCTCTTAGGTGATCGAACGCACAGCAGAGCAGTTTCAAGGAAACGTTTCTCCTGAGTTTTAGACGAAGTTTCCTGCTGTTTAGTACGGATGCCGGCATTGGGCTGGAAATACCGGTTTTGGGATTCTGCACAGCAAGGGTTTGCAAACCGCTGAATCCACACGTGAGTTTAACTCTGTCAGTTGAATGCACACATTGACAACCATTCAGTTAGATAGCTCCGTTTTGGTTTTAGAAGCAGATATTTCTCTGTACAGCCTATGGTCCCATTCACTCGGGAATATCCCAACGCAGCTCCTAGAAGAAACGTGTTTCTGACTCGCTGAATCTCAACATAGATTCAACTCTCTTAGGTGATCGAACGCACAGCAGAGCAGTTTCAAGGAAACGTTTCTCCTGAGTTTTAGACGAAGTTTCCTGCTGTTTAGTACGGATGCCGGCATTGGGCTGGAAATACCGGTTTTGGGATTCTGCACAGAAAGGGTTTGCAAACCGCTGAATCCACACGTGAGTTTAACTCTGTCAGTTGAATGCACACATTGACAACCATTCAGTTAGATAGCTCCGTTTTGGTTTTAGAAGCAGATATTTCTCTGTACAGCCTATGGTCCCATTCACTCGGGAATATCCCAACGCAGCTCCTAGAAGAAACGTGTTTCTGACTCGCTGAATCTCAACATAGATTCAAATCTCTTAGGTGAACGAACGCACAGCAGAGCAGTTTCAAGGAAACGTTTCTCCTGAGTTTTAGACGAAGTTTCCTGCTCTTTATTACGTATGCCGGCATTGGGCTGGACATACCGGTTTTGGGATTCTGCACAGAAAGGGTTTGCAAACCGCTGAATCCACACGTGAGTTTAACTCTGTCAGTTGAATGCACACATTGACAACCATTCAGTTAGATAGCTCCGTTTTGGTTTTAGAAGCAGATATTTCTCTGTACAGCCTATGGTCCCATTCACTCGGGAATATCCCAACGCAGCTCCTAGAAGAAACGTGTTTCTGACTCGCTGAATCTCAACATAGATTCAACTCTCTTAGGTGAACGAACGCACAGCAGAGCAGTTTCAAGGAAACGTTTCTCCTGAGTTTTAGACGAAGTTTCCTGCTGTTTAGTACGGATGCTGGCATTGGGCTGGAAATACCGGTTTTGGGATTCTGCACAGAAAGTGTTTGCAAACCGCTGAATCCACACGTGAGTTTACCTCTGTCAGTTGAATGCACACATTGACAACCATTCAGTTTGATAGCACACTTTTGGTTTTAGAAGCAGATATTTCTCTGTACAGCCTATGGTCCCATTCACTCGGGAATATCCCAACGCACCTCCTAGAAGAAACGTGTTTCTGACTCGCTGAATCTCAACATAGATTCAACTCTCTTAGGTGAACGAACGGACAGCAGAGCAGTTTCAAGGAAACGTTTCTCCTGAGTTTTAGACGAAGTTTCCTGCTTTTTAGTACGGATGCCGACATTGGGCTGGAAATACCGGTTTTGGGATTCTGCACAGAAAGGGTTTGCAAACCGCTGAATCCACACGTGAGTTTAACTCTGTCAGTTGAATGCACACATTGACAACCATTCATTTAGATAGCACACTTTTGGTTTTAGAAGCAGATATTTCTCTGTACAGCCTATGGTCCCATTCACTCGGGAATATCCCAACGCAACTCCTAGAAGAAACGTGTTTCTGACTCGCTGAATCTCAACATAGATTCAACTCTCTTAGGTGAACGAACGCACAGCAGAGCAGTTTCAAGGAAACGTTTCTCCTGAGTTTTAGACGAAGTTTCCTGCTGTTTACTACGGATGCCGGCATTGGGCTGGAAATACCGGTTTTGGGATTCTGCACAGAAAGGGTTTGCAAACCGCTGAATCCACACGTGAGTTTAACTCTGTCAGTTGAATGCACACATTGACAACCATTCAGTTAGATAGCTCCGTTTTGGTTTTAGAAGCAGATATTTCTCTGTACAGCCTATGGTCCCATTCACTCGGGAATATCCCAACGCAGCTCCTAGAAGAAACGTGTTTCTGACTCGCTGAATCTCAACATAGATTCAACTCTCTTAGGTGAACGAACGCACAGCAGAGCAGTTTCAAGGAAACGTTTCTCCTGAGTTTTAGACGAAGTTTCCTGCTGTTTAGTACGTATGCCGGCATTGGGCTGGAAATACCGGTTTTGGGATTCTGCACAGAAAGGGTTTGCAAACCGCTGAATCCACACGTGAGTTTAACTCTGTCAGTTGAATGCACACATTGACAACCATTCAGTTTGATAGCACACTTTTGGTTTTAGAAGCAGATATTTCTCTGTACAGCCTATGGTCCCATTCACTCGGGAATATCCCAACGCAGCTCCTAGAGGAAACGTGTTTCTGACTCGCTGAATCTCAACATAGATTCAACTCTCTTAGGTGAACGAACGCACAGCATAGCAGTTTCAAGGAAACGTTTCTCCTGAGTTTTAGACGAAGTTTCCTGCTGTTTAGTACGGATGCCGGCATTGGGCTGGAAATACCGGTTTTGGGATTCTGCACAGCAAGGGTTTGCAAACCGCTGAATCCACACGTGAGTTTAACTCTGTCAGTTGAATGCACACATTGACAACCATTCAGTTAGATAGCTCCGTTTTGGTTTTAGAAGCAGATATTTCTCTGTACAGCCTATGGTCCCATTCACTCGGGAATATCCCAACGCAGCTCCTAGAAGAAACGTGTTTCTGACTCGCTGAATCTCAACATAGATTCAACTCTCTTAGGTGAACGAACGCACAGCAGAGCAGTTTCAAGGAAACGTTTCTCCTGAGTTTTAGACGAAGTTTCCTGCTGTTTAGTACGGATGCCGGCATTGGGCTGGACATACCGGTTTTGGGATTCTGCACAGCAAGGGTTTGCAAACCGCTGAATCCACACGTGAGTTTAACTCTGTCAGTTGAATGCACACATTGACAACCATTCATTTAGATAGCACACTTTTGGTTTTAGAAGCAGATATTTCTCTGTACAGCCTATGGTCCCATTCACTCGGGAATATCCCAACGCAACTCCTAGAAGAAACGTGTTTCTGACTCGCTGAATCTCAACATAGATTCAACTCTCTTAGGTGAACGAACGCACAGCAGAGCAGTTTCAAGGAAACGTTTCTCCTGAGTCTTAGACGAAGTTTCCTGCTGTTTAGTACGTATGCCGGCATTGGGCTGGAAATACCGGTTTTGGGATTCTGCACAGAAAGGGTTTGCAAACCGCTGAATCCACACGTGAGTTTACCTCTGTCAGTTGAATGCACACATTGACAACCATTCAGTTAGATAGCTCCGTTTTGGTTTTAGAAGCAGATATTTCTCTGTACAGCCTATGGTCCCATTCACTCGGGAATATCCCAACGCAGCTCCAGAAGAAACGTGTTTCTGACTCGCTGAATCTCAACATTGATTCAACTCTCTTAGGTGAACGAACGCACAGCAGAGCAGTTTCAAGGAAACGTTTCTCCTGAGTTTTAGACGAAGTTTCCTGCTGTTTAGTATGGATGCCGGCATTGGGCTGGACATACCGGTTTTGGGATTCTGCACAGAAATGGTTTGCAAACCGCTGAATCCACTCGTGAGTTTAACTCTGTCAGTTGAATGCACACATTGACAACCATTCAGTTAGATAGCTCCGTTTTGGTTTTAGAAGCAGATATTTCTCTGTACAGCCTATGGTCCCATTCACTCGGGAATATCCCAACGCAGCTCCTAGAAGAAACGTGTTTCTGACTCGCTGAATCTCAACATAGTTTCAACTCTCTTAGGTGATCGAACGCACAGCAGAGCAGTTTCAAGGAAACGTTTCTCCTGAGTTTTAGACGAAGTTTCCTGCTGTTTAGTACGGATGCCGGCATTGGGCTGGAAATACCGGTTTTGGGATTCTGCACAGAAAGGGTTTGCAAACCGCTGAATCCACACGTGAGTTTAACTCTGTCAGTTGAATGCACACATTGACAACCATTCAGTTAGATAGCTCCGTTTTGGTTTTAGAAGCAGATATTTCTCTGTACAGCCTATGGTCCCATTCACTCGGGAATATCCCAACGCAGCTCCTAGAAGAAACGTGTTTCTGACTCGCTGAATCTCAACATAGATTCAACTCTCTTAGGTGAACGAACGCACAGCAGAGCAGTTTCAAGGAAACGTTTCTCCTGAGTTTTAGACGAAGTTTCCTGCTGTTTAGTACGGATGCCGGCATTGGGCTGGAAATACCGGTTTTGGGATTCTGCACAGAAAGGGTTTGCAAACCGCTGAATCCACAAGTGAGTTGAACTCTGTCAGTTGAATGCACACATTGACAACCATTCAGTTAGATAGCTCCGTTTTGGTTTTAGAAGCAGATATTTCTCTGTACAGCCTATGGTCCCATTCACTCGGGAATATCCCAACGCAGCTCCTAGAAGAAACGTGTTTCTGACTCGCTGAATCTCAACATAGTTTCAACTCTCTTAGGTGATCGAACGCACAGCAGAGCAGTTTCAAGGAAACGTTTCTCCTGAGTTTTAGACGAAGTTTCCTGCTGTTTAGTACGGATGCCGGCATTGGGCTGGAAATACCGGTTTTGGGATTCTGCACAAAAAGCGTTTGCAAACCGCTGAATCCACACGTGAGTTTAACTCTGTCAGTTGAATGCACACATTGACAACCATTCAGTTAGATAGCTCCGTTTTGGTTTTAGAAGCAGATATTTCTCTGTACAGCCTATGGTCCCATTCACTCGGGAATATCCCAACGCAGCTCCTAGAAGAAACGTGTTTCTGTCTCGCTGAATCTCAACATAGATTCAACTCTCTTAGGTGATCGAACGCACAGCAGAGCAGTTTCAAGGAAACGTTTCTCCTGAGTTTTAGACGAAGTTTCCTGCTGTTTAGTACGGATGCCGGCATTGGGCTGGAAATACCGGTTTTGGGATTCTGCACAGTAAGGGTTTGCAAACCGCTGAATCCACACGTGAGTTTAACTCTGTCAGTTGAATGCACACATTGACAACCATTCAGTTAGATAGCTCCGTTTTGGTTTTAGAAGCAGATATTTCTCTGTACAGCCTATGGTCCCATTCACTCGGGAATATCCCAACGCAGCTCCTAGAAGAAACGTGTTTCTGACTCGCTGAATCTCAACATAGATTCAAATCTCTTAGGTGAACGAACGCACAGCAGACCAGTTTCAAGGAAACGTTTCTCCTGAGTTTTAGACGAAGTTTCCTGCTCTTTAGTACGTATGCCGGCATTGGGCTGGAAATACCGGTTTTGGGATTCTGCACAGAAAGGGTTTGCAAACCGCTGAATCCACACGTGAGTTTAACTCTGTCAGTTGAATGCACACATTGACAACCATTCAGTTAGATAGCTCCGTTTTGGTTTTAGAAGCAGATACTTCTCTGTACAGCCTATGGTCCCATTCACTCGGGAATATCCCAACGCAGCTCCTAGAAGAAACGTGTTTCTGACTCGCTGAATCTCAACATAGATTCAACTCTCTTAGGTGAACGAACTCACAGAAGAGCAGTTTCAAGGAAACGTTTCTCCTGAGTTTTAGACGAAGTTTCCTGCTGTTTAGTACGGATGCCGGCATTGGGCTGGAAATACCGGTTTTGGGATTCTGCACAGAAAGGGTTTGCAAACCGCTGAATCCACACGTGAGTTTAACTCTGTCAGTTGAATGCACACATTGACAACCATTCAGTTAGATAGCTCCGTTTTGGTTTTAGAAGCAGATATTTCTCTGTACAGCCTATGGTCCCATTCACTCGGGAATATCCCAACGCAGCTCCTAGAAGAAACGTGTTTCTGACTCGCTGAATCTCAACATAGATTCAACTCTCTTAGGTGAACGAAGGCACAGCAGAGCAGTTTCAAGGAAACGTTTCTCCTGAGTCTTAGACGAAGTTTCCTGCTGTTTAGTACGTATGCCGGCATTGGGCTGGAAATACCGGTTTTGGGATTCTGCACAGAAAGGGTTTGCAAACCGCTGAATCCACACGTGAGTTTACCTCTGTCAGTTGAATGCACACATTGACAACCATTCAGTTAGATAGCTCCGTTTTGGTTTTAGAAGCAGATATTTCTCTGTACAGCCAATGGTCCCATTCACTCGGGAATATCCCAACGCAGCTCCTAGAAGAAACGTGTTTCTGACTCGCTGAATCTCAACATAGATTCAACTCTCTTAGGTGAACGAACGCACAGCAGAGCAGTTTCAAGGAAACGTTTCTCCTGAGTTTTAGACGAAGTTTCCTGCTGTTTAGTACGGATGCCGGCATTGGGCTGGACATACCGGTTTTGGGATTCTGCACAGAAATGGTTTGCAAACCGCTGAATCCACTCGTGAGTTAAACTCTGTCAGTTGAATGCACACATTGACAACCATTCAGTTTGATAGCACACTTTTGGTTTTAGAAGCAGATATTTCTCTGTACAGCCTATGGTCCCATTCACTCGGGAATATCCCAACGCAGCTCCTAGAAGAAACGTGTTTCTGACTCGCTGAATCTCAACATAGATTCAACTCTCTTAGGTGAACGAACGCACAGCAGAGCAGTTTCAAGGAAACGTTTCTCCTGAGTTTTAGACGAAGTTTCCTGCTGTTTAGTACGGATGCCGGCATTGGGCTGGAAATACCGGTTTTGGGATTCTGCACAGAAAGGGTTTGCAAACCGCTGAATCCACACGTGAGTTTATCTCTGTCAGTTGAATGCACACATTGACAACCATTCAGTTTGATAGCACACTTTTGGTTTTAGAAGCAGATATTTCTCTGTACAGCCTATGGTCCCATTCACTCGGGAATATCCCAACGCAGCTCCTAGAGGAAACGTGTTTCTGACTCGCTGAATCTCAACATAGATTCAACTCTCTTAGGTGAACGAACTCACAGCAGAGCAGTTTCAAGGAAACGTTTCTCCTGAGTCTTAGACGAAGTTTCCTGCTGTTTAGTACGTATGCCGGTATTGGGCTGGAAATACCGGTTTTGGGATTCTGCACAGAAAGGGTTTGCAAACCGCTGAATCCACACGTGAGTTTAACTCTGTCAGTTGAATGCACACATTGACAACCATTCAGTTAGATAGCTCCGTTTTGGTTTTAGAAGCAGATATTTCTCTGTACAGCCTATGGTCCCATTCACTCGGGAATATCCCAACGCAGCTCCTAGAAGAAACGTGTTTCTGACTCGCTGAATCTCAACATAGATTCAACTCTCTTAGGTGAACGAACGCACAGCAGAGCAGTTTCAAGGAAACGTTTCTCCTGAGTTTTAGACGAAGTTTCCTGCTGTTTAGTACGTATGCCGGCATTGGGCTGGAAATACCGGTTTTGGGATTCTGCACAGAAAGGGTTTGCAAACCGCTGAATCCACACGTGAGTTTAACTCTGTCAGTTGAATGCACACATTGACAACCATTCAGTTAGATAGCTCCGTTTTGGTATTAGAAGCAGATATTTCTCTGTACAGCCTATGGTCCCATTCACTCGGGAATATCACAACGCAGCTCCTAGCATAAACGTGTTTCTGACTCGCTGAATCTCAGCATAGTTTCAACTCTCTTAGGTGAACGAACGCGCAGCAGAGCAGTTTCAAGGAAACATTTCTCCTGAGTTTTATACGAAGTTTCCTGCTGTTTACTACGGATGCCGGCATTGGACTGGAAATACCGGTTTTGGGATTCTGCACAGAAAGGGTTTGCAAACCGCTGAATCCACACGTGAGTTTAACTCTGTCAGTTGAATGCACACATTGACAACCATTCAGTTAGATAGCTCCGTTTTGGTTTTAGAAGCAGATATTTCTCTGTACAGCCTATGGTCCCATTCACTCGGGAATATCCCAACGCAGCTCCTAGAAGAAACGTGTTTCTGACTCGCTGAATCTCAACATAGATTCAACTCTCTTAGGTGAACGAACGCACAGCAGAGCAGTTTCAAGGAAACGTTTCTCCTGATTCTTAGACGAAGTTTCCTGCTGTTTAGTACGTATGCCGGCATTGGGCTGGAAATACCGGTTTTGGGATTCTGCACAGAAAGGGTTTGCAAACCGCTGAATCCACACGTGAGTTTAACTCTGTCAGTTGAATGCACACATTGACAACCATTCAGTTAGATAGCTCCGTTTTGGTTTTAGAAGCAGATATTTCTCTGTACAGCCTATGGTCCCATTCACTCGGGAATATCCCAACGCAACTCCTAGAAGAAACGTGTTTCTGACTCGCTGAATCTCAACATAGATTCAACTCTCTTAGGTGAACGAACACACAGCAGAGCAGTTTCAAGGAAACGTTTCTCCTGAGTTTTAGACGAAGTTTCCTGCTGTTTAGTACGTATGCCGGCATTGGGCTGGACATACCGGTTTTGGGATTCTGCACAGAAATGGTTTGCAAACCGCTGAATCCACACGTGAGTTTAACTCTGTCAGTTGAATGCACACATTGACAACCATTCAGTTAGATACCACCCTTTTGGTTGTAGGAGCAGATATTTCTCTGTACAGCCTATGGTCCCATTCACTCGGGAATATCCCAACGCAGTTCCTAGAAGAAACGTGTTTCTGACTCGCTGAATCTCAACATAGATTCCACTCTCTTAGGTGAACGAACGCACAGCAGAGCAGTTTCAAGGAAACGTTTCTCCTGAGTTTTAGACGAAGTTTCCTGCTGTTTACTACGGATGCCGGCATTGGACTGGAAATACCGGTTTTGGGATTCTGCACAGAAAGGGTTTGCAAACCGCTGAATCCACACGTGAGTTTAACTCTGTCAGTTGAATGCACACATTGACAACCATTCAGTTTGATAGCACACTTTTGGTTTTAGAAGCAGATATTTCTCTGTACAGCCTATGGTCCCATTCACTCGGGAATATCCCAACGCAGCTCCTAGAAGAAATGTGTTTCTGACTCGCTGAATCTCAACATAGATTCAACTCTCTTAGGTGAACGAACGCACAGCAGAGCAGTTTCAAGGAAACGTTTCTCCTGAGTCTTAGACGAAGTTTCCTGCTGTTTAGTACGTATGCCGGCATTGGGCTGGAAATACCGGTTTTGGGATTCTGCACAGAAAGGGTTTGCAAACCGCTGAATCCACACGTGAGTTTAACTCTGTCAGTTGAATGCACACATTGACAACCATTCAGTTAGATAGCTCCCTTTTGGTTTTAGAAGCAGATATTTCTCTGTACAGACTATGGTCCCATTCACTCGGGAATATCCCAACGCAGCTCCTAGAAGAAACGTGTTTCTGACTCGCTGAATCTCAACATAGATTCAACTCTCTTAGGTGAACGAACGCACAGCAGAGCAGTTTCAAGGAAACGTTTCTCCTCAGTTTTAGACGAAGTTTCCTGCTGTTTACTACGGATGCCGGCATTGGACTGGAAATACCGGTTTTGGGATTCTGCACAGAAAGGGTTTGCAAACCGCTGAATCCACACGTGAGTTTAACTCTGTCAGTTGAATGCACACATTGACAACCATTCAGTTAGATAGCTCCGTTTTGGTTTTAGAAGCAGATATTTCTCTGTACAGCCTATGGTCCCATTCACTCGGGAATATCCCAACGCAGCTCCTAGAAGAAACGTGTTTCTGACTCGCTGAATCTCAACATAGATTCAACTCTCTTAGGTGAACGAACGCACAGCAGAGCAGTTTCAAGGAAACGTTTCTCCTGAGTTTTACACGAAGTTTCCTGCTGTTTACTACGGATGCCGGCATTGGGCTGGAAATACCGGTTTTGGGATTCTGCACAGAAAGGGTTTGCAAACCGCTGAATCCACACGTGAGTTTAACTCTGTCAGTTGAATGCACACATTGACAACCATTCAGTTAGATAGCTCCGTTTTGGTTTTAGAAGCAGATATTTCTCTGTACAGCCTATGGTCCCATTCACTCGGGAATATCCCAATGCAGCTCCTAGAAGAAACGTGTTTCTGACTCGCTGAATCTCAACATAGATTCAACTCTCTTAGGTGAACGAACGCACAGCAGAGCAGTTTCAAGGAAACGTTTCTCCTGAGTTTTAGACGAAGTTTCCTGCTGTTTAGTACGTATGCCGGCATTGGCCTGGAAATACCGGTTTTGGGATTCTGCATAGAAAGTGTTTGCAAACCGCTGAATCCACACGTGATGTTAACTCTGTCAGTTGAATGCACACATTGACAACCATTCAGTTTGATAGCACACTTTTGGTTTTAGAAGCAGATATTTCTCTGTACAGCCTATGGTCCCATTCACTCGGGAATATCCCAACGCAGCTCCTAGAAGAAACGTGTTTCTGACTCGCTGAATCTCAACATAGATTCCACTCTCTTAGGTGAACGAACGCACAGCAGAGCAGTTTCAAGGAAACGTTTCTCCTGAGTTTTAGATGAAGTTTCCTGCTGTTTAGTACGGATGCCGGCATTGGGCTGGAAATACCAGTTTTGGGATTCTGCACAGAAAGGGTTTGCAAACCGCTGAATCCACACGTGAGTTTATCTCTGTCAGTTGAATGCACACATTGACAACCATTCAGTTTGATAGCACACTTTTGGTTTTAGAAGCAGATATTTCTCTGTACAGCCTATGGTCCCATTCACTCGGGAATATCCCAACGCAGCTCCTAGAAGAAACGTGTTTCTGACTCGCTGAATCTCAACATAGATTCAACTCTCTTAGGTGAACGGACGCACAGCAGAGCAGTTTCAAGGAAACGTTTCTCCTGAGTTTTAGACGAAGTTTCCTGCTGTTTAGTACGTATGCCGGCATTGGGCTGGAAATACCGGTTGTGGGATTCTGCACAGAAAGGGTTTGCAAACCGCTGAATCCACACGTGAGTTTAACTCTGTCAGTTGAATGCACACATTGACAACCATTCAGTTTGATAGCACACTTTTGGTATTAGAAGCAGATATTTCTCTGTACAGCCTATAGTCCCATTCACTCGGGAATATCCCAACGCAGCTCCTAGAAGAAACGTGTTTCTGACTCGCTGAATCTCAACATAGATTCAACTCTCTTAGGTGAACGGACGCACAGCAGAGCAGTTTCAAGGAAACGTTTCTCCTGAGTTTTAGACGAAGTTTTCTGCTGTTTAGTACGTATGCCGGCATTGGGCTGGAAATACCGGTTTTGGGATTCTGCACAGAAAGGGTTTGCAAACCGCTGAATCCACACGTGAGTTTAACTCTGTCAGTTGAATGCACACATTGACAACCATTCAGTTTGATAGCACACTTTTGGTTTTAGAAGCAGATATTTCTCTGTACAGCCTATGGTCCCATTCACTCGGGAATATCCCAACGCAGCTCCTAGAAGAAACGTGTTTCTGACTCGCTGAATCTCAACATAGATTCAACTCTCTTAGGTGAACGGACGCACAGCAGAGCAGTTTCAAGGAAACGTTTCTCCTGAGTTTTAGACGAAGTTTCCTGCTGTTTAGTACGTATGCCGGCATTGGGCTGGAAATACCGGTTTTGGGATTCTGCACAGAAAGGGTTTGCAAACCGCTGAATCCACACGTGAGTTTAACTCTGTCAGTTGAATGCACACATTGACAACCATTCAGTTAGATAGCTCCGTTTTGGATTTAGAAGCAGATATTTCTCTGTACAGCCTATGGTCCCATTCACTCGGGAATATCCCAACGCAGCTCCTAGAAGAAACGTGTTTCTGACTCGCTGAATCTCAACATAGATTCAACTCTCTTAGGTGAACGAACGCACAGCAGAGCAGTTTCAAGGAAACGTTTCTCCTGAGTTTTAGACGAAGTTTCCTGCTGTTTAGTACGTATGCCGGCATTGGGCTGGAAATACCGGTTTTGGGATTCTGCACAGAAAGGTTTTGCAAACCGCTGAATCCACACGTGAGTTTAACTCTGTCAGGTGAATGCACACATTGACAACCATTCAGTTAGATAGCTCCGTTTTGGTTTTAGAAGCAGATATTTCTCTGTACAGCCTATGGTCCCATTCACTCGGGAATATCCCAACGCAGCTCCTAGAAGAAACGTGTTTCTGACTCGCTGAGTCTCAACATAGATTCAACTCTCTTAGGTGAACGAAGGCACAGCAGAGCAGTTTCAAGGAAACGTTTCTCCTGAGTTTTAGACGAAGTTTCCTGCTGTTTAGTACGTATGCCGGCATTGGGCTGGAAATACCGGTTTTGGGATTCTGCACAGAAAGGGTTTGCAAACCGCTGAATCCACACGTGAGTTTAACTCTGTCAGTTGAATGCACACATTGACAACCATTCAGTTTGATAGCACACTTTTGGTTTTAGAAGCAGATATTTCTCTGTACAGCCTATGGTCCCATTCACTCGGGAATATCCCAACGCAGGTCCTAGAAGAAACGTGTTTCTGACTCGCTGAATCTCAACATAGATTCAACTCTCTTAGGTGAACGAATGCACAGCAGAGCAGTTTCAAGGAAACGTTTCTCCTGAGTCTTAGACGAAGTTTCCTGCTGTTTAGTACGGATGCCGGCATTGGGCTGGAAATACCGGTTTTGGGATTCTGCACAGAAAGGGTTTGCAAACCGCTGAATCCACACGTGAGTTTAACTCTGTCAGTTGAATGCACACATTGACAACCATTCAGTTAGATAGCTCCGTTTTGGTTTTAGAAGCAGATATTTCTCTGTACAGCCTATGGTCCCATTCACTCGGGAATATCCCAACGCAGCTCCTAGAAGAAACGTGTTTCTGACTCGCTGAATCTCAACATAGATTCAACTCTCTTAGGTGAACGAACGCACAGCAGAGCAGTTTCAAAGAAACGTTTCTCCTGAGTTTTAGACGAAGTTTCCTGCTGTTTAGTACGGATGCCGGCATTGGGCTGAACATACCGGTTTTGGGATTCTGCACAGAAATGGTTTGCAAACCGCTGAATCCACACGTGAGTTTAACTCTGTCAGTTGAATGCACACATTGACAACCATTCAGTTAGATAGCTCCGTTTTGGTTTTAGAAGCAGATATTTCTCTGTACAGCCTATGGTCCCATTCACTCGGGAATATCCAAACGCAGCTCCTAGAAGAAACGTGTTTCTGACTCGCTGAATCTCAACATAAATTCAACTCTCTTAGGTGAACGAACGCACAGCAGAGCAGTTTCAAGGAAACGTTTCTCCTGAGTTTTAGACGAAGTTTCCTACTGTTTCGTACGGATGCCGGCATTGGGCTGGACATACCGGTTTGGGATTCTGCACAGAAATGGTTTGCAAAGCGCTGAATACACACGTGAGTTGAACTCTGTCAGTTGAATGCACACATTGACAACCATTCAGTTAGATAGCTCCATTTTGGTATTAGAAGCAGATATTTCTCTGTACAGCCTATGGTCCCATTCACTCGGGAATATCCCAACGCAGCTCCTAGCATAAACGTGTTTCTGACTCGCTGAATCTCAGCATAGTTTCAACTCTCTTAGGTGAAGGAACGCGCAGCAGAGCAGTTTCAAGGAAACATTTCTCCTGAGTTTTAGACGAAGTTTCCTGCTGTTTAGTACGGTGCCGGCATTGAGCTGGAATTACCGGTTTTGGCATTCTGCACAGAAAGGGTTTGTAAACCGCTGTATCCAAACGTGAGTTTAACTCTGTCAGTTGAATGCACACATTGACAACCATTCAGTTAGATACCACCCTTTTGGTTGTAGGAGCAGATATTCCTCTGTACAGCCTATGGTCCCATTCACTCGGGAATATCCCAACGCAGCTCCTAGAAGAAACGTGTTTCTGACTCGCTGAATCTCAACATAGATTCAACTCTCTTAGGTGAACGAACGCACAGCAGAGCAGTTTCAAGGAAACGTTTCTCCTGAGTTTTAGACGAAGTTTCCTGCTGTTTACTACGGATGCCGGCATTGGGCTGGAAATACCGGTTTTGGGATTCTGCACAGAAAGGGTTTGCAAACCGCTGAATCCACACGTGAGTTTAACTCTGTCAGTTGAATGCACACATTGACAACCATTCAGTTAGATAGCTCCGTTTTGGTTTTAGAAGCAGATATTTCTCTGTACAGCCTATGGTCCCATTCACTCGGGAATATCCCAACGCAGCTCCTAGAAGAAACGTGTTTCTGACTCGCTGAATCTCAACATAGATTCAACTCTCTTAGGTGAACGAACGCACAGCAGAGCAGTTTCAAGGAAACGTTTCTCCTGAGTTTTAGACGAAGTTTCCTGCTGTTTAGTACGGATGCCGGCATTGGGCTGGAAATACCGGTTTTGGGATTCTGCACAGAAAGGGTTTGCAAACCGCTGAATCCACACGTGAGTTTAACTCTGTCAGTTGAATGCACACATTGACAACCATTCAGTTAGATAGCTCCGTTTTGGTTTTAGAAGCAGATATTTCTCTGTACAGCCTATGGTCCCATTCACTCGGGAATATCCCAACGCAGCTCCTAGAAGAAACGTGTTTCTGACTCGCTGAATCTCAACATAGATTCAAATCTCTTAGGTGAACGAACGCACAGCAGAGCAGTTTCAAGGAAACGTTTCTCCTGAGTTTTAGACGAAGTTTCCTGCTCTTTATTACGTATGCCGGCATTGGGCTGGACATACCGGTTTTGGGATTCTGCACAGAAAGGGTTTGCAAACCGCTGAATCCACACGTGAGTTTAACTCTGTCAGTTGAATGCACACATTGACAACCATTCAGTTAGATAGCTCCGTTTTGGTTTTAGAAGCAGATATTTCTCTGTACAGCCTATGGTCCCATTCACTCGGGAATATCCCAACGCAGCTCCTAGAAGAAACGTGTTTCTGACTCGCTGAATCTCAACATAGATTCAACTCTCTTAGGTGAACGAACGCACAGCAGAGCAGTTTCAAGGAAACGTTTCTCCTGAGTTTTAGACGAAGTTTCCTCCTGTTTAGTACGGATGCTGGCATTGGGCTGGAAATACCGGTTTTGGGATTCTGCACAGAAAGTGTTTGCAAACCGCTGAATCCACACGTGAGTTTACCTCTGTCAGTTGAATGCACACATTGACCACCATTCAGTTTGATAGCACACTTTTGGTTTTAGAAGCAGATATTTCTCTGTACAGCCTATGGTCCCATTCACTCGGGAATATCCCAACGCAGCTCCTAGAAGAAACGTGTTTCTGACTCGCTGAATCTCAACATAGATTCAACTCTCTTAGGTGACCGAACGGACAGCAGAGCAGTTTCAAGGAAACGTTTCTCCTGAGTTTTAGACGAAGTTTCCTGCTGTTTAGTATGGATGCCGACATTGGGCTGGAAATACCGGTTTTGGGATTCTGCACAGAAAGGGTTTGCAAACCGCTGAATCCACACGTGAGTTTAACTCTGTCAGTTGAATGCACACATTGACAACCATTCATTTAGATAGCACACTTTTGGTTTTAGAAGCAGATATTTCTCTGTACAGCCTATGGTCCCATTCACTCGGGAATATCCCAACGCAACTCCTAGAAGAAACGTGTTTCTGACTCGCTGAATCTCAACATAGATTCAACTCTCTTAGGTGAACGAACGCACAGCAGAGCAGTTTCAAGGAAACGTTTCTCCTGAGTTTTAGACGAAGTTTCCTGCTGTTTACTACGGATGCCGGCATTGGACTGGAAATACCGGTTTTGGGATTCTGCACAGAAAGGGTTTGCAAACCGCTGAATCCACACGTGAGTTTAACTCTGTCAGTTGAATGCACACATTGACAACCATTCAGTTAGATAGCTCCGTTTTGGTTTTAGAAGCAGATATTTCTCTGTACAGCCAATGGTCCCATTCACTCGGGAATATCCCAACGCAGCTCCTAGAAGAAACGTGTTTCTGACTCGCTGAGTCTCAACATAGATTCAACTCTCTTAGGTGAACGAAGGCACAGCAGAGAAGTTTCAAGGAAACGTTTCTCCTGAGTTTTAGACGAAGTTTCCTGCTGTTTAGTACGTATGCCGGCATTGGGCTGGAAATACCGGTTTTGGGATTCTGCACAGAAAGGGTTTGCAAACCGCTGAATCCACACGTGAGTTTAACTCTGTCAGTTGAATGCACACATTGACAACCATTCAGTTTGATAGCACACTTTTGGTTTTAGAAGCAGATATTTCTCTGTACAGCCTATGGTCCCATTCACTCGGGAATATCCCAACGCAGCTCCTAGAAGAAACGTGTTTCTGACTCGCTGAATCTCAACATAGATTCAACTCTCTTAGGTGAACGAATGCACAGCAGAGCAGTTTCAAGGAAACGTTTCTCCTGAGTCTTAGACGAAGTTTCCTGCTGTTTAGTACGTATGCCGGCATTGGGCTGGAAATACCGCTTTTGGGATTCTTCACAGAAAGGGTTTGCAAACCGCTGAATCCACACGTGAGTTTAACTCTGTCAGTTGAATGCACACATTGACAACCATTCAGTTAGATAGCTCCGTTTTGGTTTTAGAAGCAGATATTTCTCTGTACAGCCTATGGTCCCATTCACTCGGGAATATCCCAACGCAGCTCCTAGAAGAAACGTGTTTCTGACTCGCTGAATCTCAACATAGATTCAACTCTCTTAGGTGAACGAACGTACAGCAGAGCAGTTCAAAGAAACGTTTCTCCTGAGTTTTAGACGAAGTTTCCTGCTGTTTAGTACGGATGCCGGCATTGGGCTGGACATACCGGTTTTGGGATTTTGCACAGAAATGGTTTGCAAACCGCTGAATCCACATGTGAGTTTAACTCTGTCAGTTGAATGCACACATTGACAACCATTCAGTTAGATAGCTCCGTTTTGGTTTTAGAAGCAGATATTTCTCTGTACAGCCTATGGTCCCATTCACTCGGGAATATCCAAACGCAGCTCCTAGAAGAAACGTGTTTCTGACTCGCTGAATCTCAACATAAATTCAACTCTCTTAGGTGAACGAACGCACAGCAGAGCAGTTTCAAGGAAACGTTTCTCCTGAGTTTTAGACGAAGTTTCCTGCTGTTTCGTACGGATGCCGGCATTGGGCTGGACATACCGGTTTGGGATTCTGCACAGAAATGGTTTGCAAAGCGCTGAATACACACGTGAGTTTAACTCTGTCAGTTGAATGCACACATTGACAACCATTCTGTTAGATAGCTCCGTTTTGGTATTAGAAGCAGATATTTCTCTGTACAGCCTATGGTCCCATTCACTCGGGAATATCCCAACGCAGCTCCTAGCATAAACGTGTTTCTGACTCGCTGAATCTCAGCATAGTTTCAACTCTCTTAGGTGAAGGAACGCGCAGCAGAGCAGTTTCAAGGAAACATTTCTCCTGAGTTTTAGACGAAGTTTCCTGCTGTTTAGTACGGTGCCGGCATTGAGCTGGAATTACCGGTTTTGGCATTCTGCACAGAAAGGGTTTGTAAACCGCTGTATCCAAACGTGAGTTTAACTCTGTCAGTTGAATGCACACATTGACAACCATTCAGTTAGATACCACCCTTTTGGTTTTAGGAGCAGATATTCCTCTGTACAGCCTATGGTCCCATTCACTCGGGAATATCCCAACGCAGCTCCTAGAAGAAACGTGTTTCTGACTCGCTGAATCTCAACATAGATTCAACTCTCTTAGGTGAACGAACGCACAGCAGAGCAGTTTCAAGGAAACGTTTCTCCTGAGTTTTAGACGAAGTTTCCTGCTGTTTACTACGGATGCCGGCATTGGACTGGAAATACCGGTTTTGGGATTCTGCACAGAAAGGGTTTGCAAACCGCTGAATCCACACGTGAGTTTAACTCTGTCAGTTGAATGCACACATTGACAACCATTCAGTTAGATAGCTCCGTTTTGGTTTTAGAAGCAGATATTTCTCTGTACAGCCTATGGTCCCATTCACTCGGGAATATCCCAACGCAGCTCCTAGAAGAAACGTGTTTCTGACTCGCTGAATCTCAACATAGATTCAACTCTCTTAGGTGAACGAACGCACAGCAGAGCAGTTTCAAGGAAACGTTTCTCCTGAGTTTTAGACGAAGTTTCCTGCTGTTTAGTACGGATGCCGGCATTGGGCTGGACATACCGGTTTTGGGATTCTGCACAGAAAGGGTTTGCAAACCGCTGAATCCACACGTGAGTTTAACTCTGTCAGTTGAATGCACACATTGACAACCATTCAGTTTGATAGCTCCGTTTTGGTTTTAGAAGCAGATATTTCTCTGTACAGCCTATGGTCCCATTCACTCGGGAATATCCCAACGCAGGTCCTAGAAGAAACGTGTTTCTGACTCGCTGAATCTCAACATAGATTCAACTCTCTTAGGTGAACGAATGCACAGCAGAGCAGTTTCAAGGAAACGTTTCTCCTGAGTCTTAGACGAAGTTTCCTGCTGTTTAGTACGTATGCCGGCATTGGGCTGGAAATACCGCTTTTGGGATTCTTCACAGAAAGGGTTTGCAAACCGCTGAATCCACACGTGAGTTTAACTCTGTCAGTTGAATGCACACATTGACAACCATTCAGTTAGATAGCTCCGTTTTGGTTTTAGAAGCAGATATTTCTCTGTACAGCCTATGGTCCCATTCACTCGGGAATATCCCAACGCAGCTCCTAGAAGAAACGTGTTTCTGACTCGCTGAATCTCAACATAGATTCAACTCTCTTAGGTGAACGAACGCACAGCAGAGCAGTTTCAAAGAAACGTTTCTCCTGAGTTTTAGACGAAGTTTCCTGCTGTTTAGTACGGATGCCGGCATTGGGCTGAACATACCGGTTTTGGGATTCTGCACAGAAATGGTTTGCAAACCGCTGAATCCACACGTGAGTTTAACTCTGTCAGTTGAATGCACACATTGACAACCATTCAGTTAGATAGCTCCGTTTTGGTTTTAGAAGCAGATATTTCTCTGTACAGCCTATGGTCCCATTCACTCGGGAATATCCAAACGCAGCTCCTAGAAGAAACGTGTTTCTGACTCGCTGAATCTCAACATAAATTCAACTCTCTTAGGTGAACGAACGCACAGCAGAGCAGTTTCAAGGAAACGTTTCTCCTGAGTTTTAGACGAAGTTTCCTACTGTTTCGTACGGATGCCGGCATTGGGCTGGACATACCGGTTTGGGATTCTGCACAGAAATGGTTTGCAAAGCGCTGAATACACACGTGAGTTGAACTCTGTCAGTTGAATGCACACATTGACAACCATTCAGTTAGATAGCTCCGTTTTGGTATTAGAAGCAGATATTTCTCTGTACAGCCTATGGTCCCATTCACTCGGGAATATCCCAACGCAGCTCCTAGCATAAACGTGTTTCTGACTCGCTGAATCTCAGCATAGTTTCAACTCTCTTAGGTGAAGGAACGCGCAGCAGAGCAGTTTCAAGGAAACATTTCTCCTGAGTTTTAGACGAAGTTTCCTGCTGTTTAGTACGGTGCCGGCATTGAGCTGGAATTACCGGTTTTGGCATTCTGCACAGAAAGGGTTTGTAAACCGCTGTATCCAAACGTGAGTTTAACTCTGTCAGTTGAATGCACACATTGACAACCATTCAGTTAGATACCACCCTTTTGGTTGTAGGAGCAGATATTCCTCTGTACAGCCTATGGTCCCATTCACTCGGGAATATCCCAACGCAGCTCCTAGAAGAAACGTGTTTCTGACTCGCTGAATCTCAACATAGATTCAACTCTCTTAGGTGAACGAACGCACAGCAGAGCAGTTTCAAGGAAACGTTTCTCCTGAGTTTTAGACGAAGTTTCCTGCTGTTTACTACGGATGCCGGCATTGGACTGGAAATACCGGTTTTGGGATTCTGCACAGAAAGGGTTTGCAAACCGCTGAATCCACACGTGAGTTTAACTCTGTCAGTTGAATGCACACATTGACAACCATTCAGTTAGATAGCTCCGTTTTGGTTTTAGAAGCAGATATTTCTCTGTACAGCCTATGGTCCCATTCACTCGGGAATATCCCAACGCAGCTCCTAGAAGAAACGTGTTTCTGACTCGCTGAATCTCAACATAGATTCAAATCTCTTAGGTGAACGAACGCACAGCAGAGCAGTTTCAAGGAAACGTTTCTCCTGAGTTTTAGACGAAGTTTCCTGCTGTTTAGTACGGATGCCGGCATTGGGCTGGACATACCGGTTTTGGGATTCTGCACAGAAAGGGTTTGCAAACCGCTGAATCCACACGTGAGTTTAACTCTGTCAGTTGAATGCACACATTGACAACCATTCAGTTTGATAGCACACTTTTGGTTTTAGAAGCAGATATTTCTCTGTACAGCCTATGGTCCCATTCACTCGGGAATATCCCAACGCACCTCCTAGAAGAAACGTGTTTCTGACTCGCTGAATCTCAACATAGATTCAACTCTCTTAGGTGAACGAACGCACAGCAGAGCAGTTTCAAGGAAACGTTTCTCCTGAGTTTTAGACGAAGTTTCCTGCTGTTTAGTACGGATGCCGGCATTGGGCTGGAAATACCGGTTTTGGGATTCTGCACAGCAAGGGTTTGCAAACCGCTGAATCCACACGTGAGTTTAACTCTGTCAGTTGAATGCACACATTGACAACCATTCAGTTAGATAGCTCCGTTTTGGTTTTAGAAGCAGATATTTCTCTGTACAGCCTATGGTCCCATTCACTCGGGAATATCCCAACGCAGCTCCTAGAAGAAACGTGTTTCTGACTCGCTGAATCTCAACATAGATTCAAATCTCTTAGGTGAACGAACGCACAGCAGAGCAGTTTCAAGGAAACGTTTCTCCTGAGTTTTAGACGAAGTTTCCTGCTCTTTATTACGTATGCCGACATTGGGCTGGAAATACCGGTTTTGGGATTCTGCACAGAAAGGGTTTGCAAACCGCTGAATCCACACGTGAGTTTAACTCTGTCAGTTGAATGCACACATTGACAACCATTCATTTAGATAGCACACTTTTGGTTTTAGAAGCAGATATTTCTCTGTACAGCCTATGGTCCCATTCACTCGGGAATATCCCAACGCAACTCCTAGAAGAAACGTGTTTCTGACTCGCTGAATCTCAACATAGATTCAACTCTCTTAGGTGAACGAACGCACAGCAGAGCAGTTTCAAGGAAACGTTTCTCCTGAGTTTTAGACGAAGTTTCCTGCTGTTTACTACGGATGCCGGCATTGGACTGGAAATACCGGTTTTGGGATTCTGCACAGAAAGGGTTTGCAAACCGCTGAATCCACACGTGAGTTTAACTCTGTCAGTTGAATGCACACATTGACAACCATTCAGTTAGATAGCTCCGTTTTGGTTTTAGAAGCAGATATTTCTCTGTACAGCCAATGGTCCCATTCACTCGGGAATATCCCAACGCAGCTCCTAGAAGAAACGTGTTTCTGACTCGCTGAGTCTCAACATAGATTCAACTCTCTTAGGTGAACGAAGGCACAGCAGAGAAGTTTCAAGGAAACGTTTCTCCTGAGTTTTAGACGAAATTTCCTGCTGTTTAGTACGTATGCCGGCATTGGGCTGGAAATACCGGTTTTGGGATTCTGCACAGAAAGGGTTTGCAAACCGCTGAATCCACACGTGAGTTTAACTCTGTCAGTTGAATGCACACATTGACAACCATTCAGTTTGATAGCACACTTTTGGTTTTAGAAGCAGATATTTCTCTGTACAGCCTATGGTCCCATTCACTCGGGAATATCCCAACGCAGCTCCTAGAAGAAACGTGTTTCTGACTCGCTGAATCTCAACATAGATTCAACTCTCTTAGGTGAACGAATGCACAGCAGAGCAGTTTCAAGGAAACGTTTCTCCTGAGTCTTAGACGAAGTTTCCTGCTGTTTAGTACGTATGCCGGCATTGGGCTGGAAATACCGCTTTTGGGATTCTTCACAGAAAGGGTTTGCAAACCGCTGAATCCACACGTGAGTTTAACTCTGTCAGTTGAATGCACACATTGACAACCATTCAGTTAGATAGCTCCGTTTTGGTTTTAGAAGCAGATATTTCTCTGTACAGCCTATGGTCCCATTCACTCGGGAATATCCCAACGCAGCTCCTAGAAGAAACGTGTTTCTGACTCGCTGAATCTCAACATAGATTCAACTCTCTTAGGTGAACGAACGTACAGCAGAGCAGTTCAAAGAAACGTTTCTCCTGAGTTTTAGACGAAGTTTCCTGCTGTTTAGTACGGATGCCGGCATTGGGCTGGACATACCGGTTTTGGGATTCTGCACAGAAATGGTTTGCAAACCGCTGAATCCACATGTGAGTTTAACTCTGTCAGTTGAATGCACACATTGACAACCATTCAGTTAGATAGCTCCGTTTTGGTTTTAGAAGCAGATATTTCTCTGTACAGCCTATGGTCCCATTCACTCGGGAATATCCAAACGCAGCTCCTAGAAGAAACGTGTTTCTGACTCGCTGAATCTCAACATAAATTCAACTCTCTTAGGTGAACGAACGCACAGCAGAGCAGTTTCAAGGAAACGTTTCTCCTGAGTTTTAGACGAAGTTTCCTGCTGTTTCGTACGGATGCCGGCATTGGGCTGGACATACCGGTTTGGGATTCTGCACAGAAATGGTTTGCAAAGCGCTGAATACACACGTGAGTTTAACTCTGTCAGTTGAATGCACACATTGACAACCATTCTGTTAGATAGCTCCGTTTTGGTATTAGAAGCAGATATTTCTCTGTACAGCCTATGGTCCCATTCACTCGGGAATATCCCAACGCAGCTCCTAGCATAAACGTGTTTCTGACTCGCTGAATCTCAGCATAGTTTCAACTCTCTTAGGTGAAGGAACGCGCAGCAGAGCAGTTTCAAGGAAACATTTCTCCTGAGTTTTAGACGAAGTTTCCTGCTGTTTAGTACGGTGCCGGCATTGAGCTGGAATTACCGGTTTTGGCATTCTGCACAGAAAGGGTTTGTAAACCGCTGTATCCAAACGTGAGTTTAACTCTGTCAGTTGAATGCACACATTGACAACCATTCAGTTAGATACCACCCTTTTGGTTTTAGGAGCAGATATTCCTCTGTACAGCCTATGGTCCCATTCACTCGGGAATATCCCAACGCAGCTCCTAGAAGAAACGTGTTTCTGACTCGCTGAATCTCAACATAGATTCAACTCTCTTAGGTGAACGAACGCACAGCAGAGCAGTTTCAAGGAAACGTTTCTCCTGAGTTTTAGACGAAGTTTCCTGCTGTTTACTACGGATGCCGGCATTGGACTGGAAATACCGGTTTTGGGATTCTGCACAGAAAGGGTTTGCAAACCGCTGAATCCACACGTGAGTTTAACTCTGTCAGTTGAATGCACACATTGACAACCATTCAGTTAGATAGCTCCGTTTTGGTTTTAGAAGCAGATATTTCTCTGTACAGCCTATGGTCCCATTCACTCGGGAATATCCCAACGCAGCTCCTAGAAGAAACGTGTTTCTGACTCGCTGAATCTCAACATAGATTCAACTCTCTTAGGTGAACGAACGCACAGCAGAGCAGTTTCAAGGAAACGTTTCTCCTGAGTTTTAGACGAAGTTTCCTGCTGTTTAGTACGGATGCCGGCATTGGGCTGGACATACCGGTTTTGGGATTCTGCACAGAAAGGGTTTGCAAACCGCTGAATCCACACGTGAGTTTAACTCTGTCAGTTGAATGCACACATTGACAACCATTCAGTTTGATAGCACACTTTTGGTTTTAGAAGCAGATATTTCTCTGTACAGCCTATGGTCCCATTCACTCGGGAATATCCCAACGCAGGTCCTAGAAGAAACGTGTTTCTGACTCGCTGAATCTCAACATAGATTCAACTCTCTTAGGTGAACGAATGCACAGCAGAGCAGTTTCAAGGAAACGTTTCTCCTGAGTCTTAGACGAAGTTTCCTGCTGTTTAGTACGTATGCCGGCATTGGGCTGGAAATACCGCTTTTGGGATTCTTCACAGAAAGGGTTTGCAAACCGCTGAATCCACACGTGAGTTTAACTCTGTCAGTTGAATGCACACATTGACAACCATTCAGTTAGATAGCTCCGTTTTGGTTTTAGAAGCAGATATTTCTCTGTACAGCCTATGGTCCCATTCACTCGGGAATATCCCAACGCAGCTCCTAGAAGAAACGTGTTTCTGACTCGCTGAATCTCAACATAGATTCAACTCTCTTAGGTGAACGAACGCACAGCAGAGCAGTTTCAAAGAAACGTTTCTCCTGAGTTTTAGACGAAGTTTCCTGCTGTTTAGTACGGATGCCGGCATTGGGCTGAACATACCGGTTTTGGGATTCTGCACAGAAATGGTTTGCAAACCGCTGAATCCACACGTGAGTTTAACTCTGTCAGTTGAATGCACACATTGACAACCATTCAGTTAGATAGCTCCGTTTTGGTTTTAGAAGCAGATATTTCTCTGTACAGCCTATGGTCCCATTCACTCGGGAATATCCAAACGCAGCTCCTAGAAGAAACGTGTTTCTGACTCGCTGAATCTCAACATAAATTCAACTCTCTTAGGTGAACGAACGCACAGCAGAGCAGTTTCAAGGAAACGTTTCTCCTGAGTTTTAGACGAAGTTTCCTACTGTTTCGTACGGATGCCGGCATTGGGCTGGACATACCGGTTTGGGATTCTGCACAGAAATGGTTTGCAAAGCGCTGAATACACACGTGAGTTGAACTCTGTCAGTTGAATGCACACATTGACAACCATTCAGTTAGATAGCTCCGTTTTGGTATTAGAAGCAGATATTTCTCTGTACAGCCTATGGTCCCATTCACTCGGGAATATCCCAACGCAGCTCCTAGCATAAACGTGTTTCTGACTCGCTGAATCTCAGCATAGTTTCAACTCTCTTAGGTGAAGGAACGCGCAGCAGAGCAGTTTCAAGGAAACATTTCTCCTGAGTTTTAGACGAAGTTTCCTGCTGTTTAGTACGGTGCCGGCATTGAGCTGGAATTACCGGTTTTGGCATTCTGCACAGAAAGGGTTTGTAAACCGCTGTATCCAAACGTGAGTTTAACTCTGTCAGTTGAATGCACACATTGACAACCATTCAGTTAGATACCACCCTTTTGGTTGTAGGAGCAGATATTCCTCTGTACAGCCTATGGTCCCATTCACTCGGGAATATCCCAACGCAGCTCCTAGAAGAAACGTGTTTCTGACTCGCTGAATCTCAACATAGATTCAACTCTCTTAGGTGAACGAACGCACAGCAGAGCAGTTTCAAGGAAACGTTTCTCCTGAGTTTTAGACGAAGTTTCCTGCTGTTTACTACGGATGCCGGCATTGGACTGGAAATACCGGTTTTGGGATTCTGCACAGAAAGGGTTTGCAAACCGCTGAATCCACACGTGAGTTTAACTCTGTCAGTTGAATGCACACATTGACAACCATTCAGTTAGATAGCTCCGTTTTGGTTTTAGAAGCAGATATTTCTCTGTACAGCCTATGGTCCCATTCACTCGGGAATATCCCAACGCAGCTCCTAGAAGAAACGTGTTTCTGACTCGCTGAATCTCAACATAGATTCAAATCTCTTAGGTGAACGAACGCACAGCAGAGCAGTTTCAAGGAAACGTTTCTCCTGAGTTTTAGACGAAGTTTCCTGCTGTTTAGTACGGATGCCGGCATTGGGCTGGACATACCGGTTTTGGGATTCTGCACAGAAAGGGTTTGCAAACCGCTGAATCCACACGTGAGTTTAACTCTGTCAGTTGAATGCACACATTGACAACCATTCAGTTTGATAGCACACTTTTGGTTTTAGAAGCAGATATTTCTCTGTACAGCCTATGGTCCCATTCACTCGGGAATATCCCAACGCACCTCCTAGAAGAAACGTGTTTCTGACTCGCTGAATCTCAACATAGATTCAACTCTCTTAGGTGAACGAACGCACAGCAGAGCAGTTTCAAGGAAACGTTTCTCCTGAGTTTTAGACGAAGTTTCCTGCTGTTTAGTACGGATGCCGGCATTGGGCTGGAAATACCGGTTTTGGGATTCTGCACAGCAAGGGTTTGCAAACCGCTGAATCTACACGTGAGTTTAACTCTGTCAGTTGAATGCACACATTGACAACCATTCAGTTAGATAGCTCCGTTTTGGTTTTAGAAGCAGATATTTCTCTGTACAGCCTATGGTCCCATTCACTCGGGAATATCCCAACGCAGCTCCTAGAAGAAACGTGTTTCTGACTCGCTGAATCTCAACATAGATTCAACTCTCTTAGGTGAACGAACGCACAGCAGAGCAGTTTCAAGGAAACGTTTCTCCTGAGTTTTAGACGAAGTTTCCTGCTGTTTAGTACGGATGCCGGCATTGGGCTGGAAATACCGGTTTTGGGATTCTGCACAGAAAGGGTTTGCAAACCGCTGAATCCACACGTGAGTTTAACTCTGTCAGTTGAATGCACACATTGACAACCATTCAGTTAGATAGCTCCGTTTTGGTTTTAGAAGCAGATATTTCTCTGTACAGCCTATGGTCCCATTCACTCGGGAATATCCCAACGCAGCTCCTAGAAGAAACGTGTTTCTGACTCGCTGAATCTCAACATAGATTCAAATCTCTTAGGTGAACGAACGCACAGCAGAGCAGTTTCAAGGAAACGTTTCTCCTGAGTTTTAGACGAAGTTTCCTGCTCTTTATTACGTATGCCGGCATTGGGCTGGACATACCGGTTTTGGGATTCTGCACAGAAAGGGTTTGCAAACCGCTGAATCCACACGTGAGTTTAACTCTGTCAGTTGAATGCACACATTGACAACCATTCAGTTAGATAGCTCCGTTTTGGTTTTAGAAGCAGATATTTCTCTGTACAGCCTATGGTCCCATTCACTCGGGAATATCCCAACGCAGCTCCTAGAAGAAACGTGTTTCTGACTCGCTGAATCTCAACATAGATTCAACTCTCTTAGGTGAACGAACGCACAGCAGAGCAGTTTCAAGGAAACGTTTCTCCTGAGTTTTAGACGAAGTTTCCTCCTGTTTAGTACGGATGCTGGCATTGGGCTGGAAATACCGGTTTTGGGATTCTGCACAGAAAGTGTTTGCAAACCGCTGAATCCACACGTGAGTTTACCTCTGTCAGTTGAATGCACACATTGACAACCATTCAGTTTGATAGCACACTTTTGGTTTTAGAAGCAGATATTTCTCTGTACAGCCTATGGTCCCATTCACTCGGGAATATCCCAACGCAGCTCCTAGAAGAAACGTGTTTCTGACTCGCTGAATCTCAACATAGATTCAACTCTCTTAGGTGAACGAACGGACAGCAGAGCAGTTTCAAGGAAACGTTTCTCCTGAGTTTTAGACGAAGTTTCCTGCTGTTTAGTATGGATGCCGACATTGGGCTGGAAATACCGGTTTTGGGATTCTGCACAGAAAGGGTTTGCAAACCGCTGAATCCACACGTGAGTTTAACTCTGTCAGTTGAATGCACACATTGACAACCATTCATTTAGATAGCACACTTTTGGTTTTAGAAGCAGATATTTCTCTGTACAGCCTATGGTCCCATTCACTCGGGAATATCCCAACGCAACTCCTAGAAGAAACGTGTTTCTGACTCGCTGAATCTCAACATAGATTCAACTCTCTTAGGTGAACGAACGCACAGCAGAGCAGTTTCAAGGAAACGTTTCTCCTGAGTTTTAGACGAAGTTTCCTGCTGTTTACTACGGATGCCGGCATTGGACTGGAAATACCGGTTTTGGGATTCTGCACAGAAAGGGTTTGCAAACCGCTGAATCCACACGTGAGTTTAACTCTGTCAGTTGAATGCACACATTGACAACCATTCAGTTTGATAGCACACTTTTGGTTTTAGAAGCAGATATTTCTCTGTACAGCCTATGGTCCCATTCACTCGGGAATATCCCAACGCAGGTCCTAGAAGAAACGTGTTTCTGACTCGCTGAATCTCAACATAGATTCAACTCTCTTAGGTGAACGAATGCACAGCAGAGCAGTTTCAAGGAAACGTTTCTCCTGAGTCTTAGACGAAGTTTCCTGCTGTTTAGTACGTATGCCGGCATTGGGCTGGAAATACCGCTTTTGGGATTCTTCACAGAAAGGGTTTGCAAACCGCTGAATCCACACGTGAGTTTAACTCTGTCAGTTGAATGCACACATTGACAACCATTCAGTTAGATAGCTCCGTTTTGGTTTTAGAAGCAGATATTTCTCTGTACAGCCTATGGTCCCATTCACTCGGGAATATCCCAACGCAGCTCCTAGAAGAAACGTGTTTCTGACTCGCTGAATCTCAACATAGATTCAACTCTCTTAGGTGAACGAACGCACAGCAGAGCAGTTTCAAAGAAACGTTTCTCCTGAGTTTTAGACGAAGTTTCCTGCTGTTTAGTACGGATGCCGGCATTGGGCTGAACATACCGGTTTTGGGATTCTGCACAGAAATGGTTTGCAAACCGCTGAATCCACACGTGAGTTTAACTCTGTCAGTTGAATGCACACATTGACAACCATTCAGTTAGATAGCTCCGTTTTGGTTTTAGAAGCAGATATTTCTCTGTACAGCCTATGGTCCCATTCACTCGGGAATATCCAAACGCAGCTCCTAGAAGAAACGTGTTTCTGACTCGCTGAATCTCAACATAAATTCAACTCTCTTAGGTGAACGAACGCACAGCAGAGCAGTTTCAAGGAAACGTTTCTCCTGAGTTTTAGACGAAGTTTCCTACTGTTTCGTACGGATGCCGGCATTGGGCTGGACATACCGGTTTGGGATTCTGCACAGAAATGGTTTGCAAAGCGCTGAATACACACGTGAGTTGAACTCTGTCAGTTGAATGCACACATTGACAACCATTCAGTTAGATAGCTCCGTTTTGGTATTAGAAGCAGATATTTCTCTGTACAGCCTATGGTCCCATTCACTCGGGAATATCCCAACGCAGCTCCTAGCATAAACGTGTTTCTGACTCGCTGAATCTCAGCATAGTTTCAACTCTCTTAGGTGAAGGAACGCGCAGCAGAGCAGTTTCAAGGAAACATTTCTCCTGAGTTTTAGACGAAGTTTCCTGCTGTTTAGTACGGTGCCGGCATTGAGCTGGAATTACCGGTTTTGGCATTCTGCACAGAAAGGGTTTGTAAACCGCTGTATCCAAACGTGAGTTTAACTCTGTCAGTTGAATGCACACATTGACAACCATTCAGTTAGATACCACCCTTTTGGTTGTAGGAGCAGATATTCCTCTGTACAGCCTATGGTCCCATTCACTCGGGAATATCCCAACGCAGCTCCTAGAAGAAACGTGTTTCTGACTCGCTGAATCTCAACATAGATTCAACTCTCTTAGGTGAACGAACGCACAGCAGAGCAGTTTCAAGGAAACGTTTCTCCTGAGTTTTAGACGAAGTTTCCTGCTGTTTACTACGGATGCCGGCATTGGACTGGAAATACCGGTTTTGGGATTCTGCACAGAAAGGGTTTGCAAACCGCTGAATCCACACGTGAGTTTAACTCTGTCAGTTGAATGCACACATTGACAACCATTCAGTTAGATAGCTCCGTTTTGGTTTTAGAAGCAGATATTTCTCTGTACAGCCTATGGTCCCATTCACTCGGGAATATCCCAACGCAGCTCCTAGAAGAAACGTGTTTCTGACTCGCTGAATCTCAACATAGATTCAAATCTCTTAGGTGAACGAACGCACAGCAGAGCAGTTTCAAGGAAACGTTTCTCCTGAGTTTTAGACGAAGTTTCCTGCTGTTTAGTACGGATGCCGGCATTGGGCTGGACATACCGGTTTTGGGATTCTGCACAGAAAGGGTTTGCAAACCGCTGAATCCACACGTGAGTTTAACTCTGTCAGTTGAATGCACACATTGACAACCATTCAGTTTGATAGCACACTTTTGGTTTTAGAAGCAGATATTTCTCTGTACAGCCTATGGTCCCATTCACTCGGGAATATCCCAACGCACCTCCTAGAAGAAACGTGTTTCTGACTCGCTGAATCTCAACATAGATTCAACTCTCTTAGGTGAACGAACGCACAGCAGAGCAGTTTCAAGGAAACGTTTCTCCTGAGTTTTAGACGAAGTTTCCTGCTGTTTAGTACGGATGCCGGCATTGGGCTGGAAATACCGGTTTTGGGATTCTGCACAGCAAGGGTTTGCAAACCGCTGAATCCACACGTGAGTTTAACTCTGTCAGTTGAATGCACACATTGACAACCATTCAGTTAGATAGCTCCGTTTTGGTTTTAGAAGCAGATATTTCTCTGTACAGCCTATGGTCCCATTCACTCGGGAATATCCCAACGCAGCTCCTAGAAGAAACGTGTTTCTGACTCGCTGAATCTCAACATAGATTCAACTCTCTTAGGTGAACGAACGCACAGCAGAGCAGTTTCAAGGAAACGTTTCTCCTGAGTTTTAGACGAAGTTTCCTGCTGTTTAGTACGGATGCCGGCATTGGGCTGGAAATACCGGTTTTGGGATTCTGCACAGAAAGGGTTTGCAAACCGCTGAATCCACACGTGAGTTTAACTCTGTCAGTTGAATGCACACATTGACAACCATTCAGTTAGATAGCTCCGTTTTGGTTTTAGAAGCAGATATTTCTCTGTACAGCCTATGGTCCCATTCACTCGGGAATATCCCAACGCAGCTCCTAGAAGAAACGTGTTTCTGACTCGCTGAATCTCAACATAGATTCAAATCTCTTAGGTGAACGAACGCACAGCAGAGCAGTTTCAAGGAAACGTTTCTCCTGAGTTTTAGACGAAGTTTCCTGCTCTTTATTACGTATGCCGGCATTGGGCTGGACATACCGGTTTTGGGATTCTGCACAGAAAGGGTTTGCAAACCGCTGAATCCACACGTGAGTTTAACTCTGTCAGTTGAATGCACACATTGACAACCATTCAGTTAGATAGCTCCGTTTTGGTTTTAGAAGCAGATATTTCTCTGTACAGCCTATGGTCCCATTCACTCGGGAATATCCCAACGCAGCTCCTAGAAGAAACGTGTTTCTGACTCGCTGAATCTCAACATAGATTCAACTCTCTTAGGTGAACGAACGCACAGCAGAGCAGTTTCAAGGAAACGTTTCTCCTGAGTTTTAGACGAAGTTTCCTCCTGTTTAGTACGGATGCTGGCATTGGGCTGGAAATACCGGTTTTGGGATTCTGCACAGAAAGTGTTTGCAAACCGCTGAATCCACACGTGAGTTTACCTCTGTCAGTTGAATGCACACATTGACAACCATTCAGTTTGATAGCACACTTTTGGTTTTAGAAGCAGATATTTCTCTGTACAGCCTATGGTCCCATTCACTCGGGAATATCCCAACGCAGCTCCTAGAAGAAACGTGTTTCTGACTCGCTGAATCTCAACATAGATTCAACTCTCTTAGGTGAACGAACGGACAGCAGAGCAGTTTCAAGGAAACGTTTCTCCTGAGTTTTAGACGAAGTTTCCTGCTGTTTAGTATGGATGCCGACATTGGGCTGGAAATACCGGTTTTGGGATTCTGCACAGAAAGGGTTTGCAAACCGCTGAATCCACACGTGAGTTTAACTCTGTCAGTTGAATGCACACATTGACAACCATTCATTTAGATAGCACACTTTTGGTTTTAGAAGCAGATATTTCTCTGTACAGCCTATGGTCCCATTCACTCGGGAATATCCCAACGCAACTCCTAGAAGAAACGTGTTTCTGACTCGCTGAATCTCAACATAGATTCAACTCTCTTAGGTGAACGAACGCACAGCAGAGCAGTTTCAAGGAAACGTTTCTCCTGAGTTTTAGACGAAGTTTCCTGCTGTTTACTACGGATGCCGGCATTGGACTGGAAATACCGGTTTTGGGATTCTGCACAGAAAGGGTTTGCAAACCGCTGAATCCACACGTGAGTTTAACTCTGTCAGTTGAATGCACACATTGACAACCATTCAGTTAGATAGCTCCGTTTTGGTTTTAGAAGCAGATATTTCTCTGTACAGCCAATGGTCCCATTCACTCGGGAATATCCCAACGCAGCTCCTAGAAGAAACGTGTTTCTGACTCGCTGAGTCTCAACATAGATTCAACTCTCTTAGGTGAACGAAGGCACAGCAGAGAAGTTTCAAGGAAACGTTTCTCCTGAGTTTTAGACGAAGTTTCCTGCTGTTTAGTACGTATGCCGGCATTGGGCTGGAAATACCGGTTTTGGGATTCTGCACAGAAAGGGTTTGCAAACCGCTGAATCCACACGTGAGTTTAACTCTGTCAGTTGAATGCACACATTGGCAACCATTCAGTTTGATAGCACACTTTTGGTTTTAGAAGCAGATATTTCTCTGTACAGCCTATGGTCCCATTCACTCGGGAATATCCCAACGCAGCTCCTAGAAGAAACGTGTTTCTGACTCGCTGAATCTCAACATAGATTCAACTCTCTTAGGTGAACGAATGCACAGCAGAGCAGTTTCAAGGAAACGTTTCTCCTGAGTCTTAGACGAAGTTTCCTGCTGTTTAGTACGTATGCCGGCATTGGGCTGGAAATACCGCTTTTGGGATTCTTCACAGAAAGGGTTTGCAAACCGCTGAATCCACACGTGAGTTTAACTCTGTCAGTTGAATGCACACATTGACAACCATTCAGTTAGATAGCTCCGTTTTGGTTTTAGAAGCAGATATTTCTCTGTACAGCCTATGGTCCCATTCACTCGGGAATATCCCAACGCAGCTCCTAGAAGAAACGTGTTTCTGACTCGCTGAATCTCAACATAGATTCAACTCTCTTAGGTGAACGAACGTACAGCAGAGCAGTTCAAAGAAACGTTTCTCCTGAGTTTTAGACGAAGTTTCCTGCTGTTTAGTACGGATGCCGGCATTGGGCTGGACATACCGGTTTTGGGATTCTGCACAGAAATGGTTTGCAAACCGCTGAATCCACATGTGAGTTTAACTCTGTCAGTTGAATGCACACATTGACAACCATTCAGTTAGATAGCTCCGTTTTGGTTTTAGAAGCAGATATTTCTCTGTACAGCCTATGGTCCCATTCACTCGGGAATATCCAAACGCAGCTCCTAGAAGAAACGTGTTTCTGACTCGCTGAATCTCAACATAAATTCAACTCTCTTAGGTGAACGAACGCACAGCAGAGCAGTTTCAAGGAAACGTTTCTCCTGAGTTTTAGACGAAGTTTCCTGCTGTTTCGTACGGATGCCGGCATTGGGCTGGACATACCGGTTTGGGATTCTGCACAGAAATGGTTTGCAAAGCGCTGAATACACACGTGAGTTTAACTCTGTCAGTTGAATGCACACATTGACAACCATTCTGTTAGATAGCTCCGTTTTGGTATTAGAAGCAGATATTTCTCTGTACAGCCTATGGTCCCATTCACTCGGGAATATCCCAACGCAGCTCCTAGCATAAACGTGTTTCTGACTCGCTGAATCTCAGCATAGTTTCAACTCTCTTAGGTGAAGGAACGCGCAGCAGAGCAGTTTCAAGGAAACATTTCTCCTGAGTTTTAGACGAAGTTTCCTGCTGTTTAGTACGGTGCCGGCATTGAGCTGGAATTACCGGTTTTGGCATTCTGCACAGAAAGGGTTTGTAAACCGCTGTATCCAAACGTGAGTTTAACTCTGTCAGTTGAATGCACACATTGACAACCATTCAGTTAGATACCACCCTTTTGGTTTTAGGAGCAGATATTCCTCTGTACAGCCTATGGTCCCATTCACTCGGGAATATCCCAACGCAGCTCCTAGAAGAAACGTGTTTCTGACTCGCTGAATCTCAACATAGATTCAACTCTCTTAGGTGAACGAACGCACAGCAGAGCAGTTTCAAGGAAACGTTTCTCCTGAGTTTTAGACGAAGTTTCCTGCTGTTTACTACGGATGCCGGCATTGGACTGGAAATACCGGTTTTGGGATTCTGCACAGAAAGGGTTTGCAAACCGCTGAATCCACACGTGAGTTTAACTCTGTCAGTTGAATGCACACATTGACAACCATTCAGTTAGATAGCTCCGTTTTGGTTTTAGAAGCAGATATTTCTCTGTACAGCCTATGGTCCCATTCACTCGGGAATATCCCAACGCAGCTCCTAGAAGAAACGTGTTTCTGACTCGCTGAATCTCAACATAGATTCAACTCTCTTAGGTGAACGAACGCACAGCAGAGCAGTTTCAAGGAAACGTTTCTCCTGAGTTTTAGACGAAGTTTCCTGCTGTTTAGTACGGATGCCGGCATTGGGCTGGACATACCGGTTTTGGGATTCTGCACAGAAAGGGTTTGCAAACCGCTGAATCCACACGTGAGTTTAACTCTGTCAGTTGAATGCACACATTGACAACCATTCAGTTTGATAGCACACTTTTGGTTTTAGAAGCAGATATTTCTCTGTACAGCCTATGGTCCCATTCACTCGGGAATATCCCAACGCACCTCCTAGAAGAAACGTGTTTCTGACTCGCTGAATCTCAACATAGATTCAACTCTCTTAGGTGAACGAACGCACAGCAGAGCAGTTTCAAGGAAACGTTTCTCCTGAGTTTTAGACGAAGTTTCCTGCTGTTTAGTACGGATGCCGGCATTGGGCTGGAAATACCGGTTTTGGGATTCTGCACAGCAAGGGTTTGCAAACCGCTGAATCCACACGTGAGTTTAACTCTGTCAGTTGAATGCACACATTGACAACCATTCAGTTAGATAGCTCCGTTTTGGTTTTAGAAGCAGATATTTCTCTGTACAGCCTATGGTCCCATTCACTCGGGAATATCCCAACGCAGCTCCTAGAAGAAACGTGTTTCTGACTCGCTGAATCTCAACATAGATTCAACTCTCTTAGGTGAACGAAGGCACAGCAGAGCAGTTTCAAGGAAACGTTTCTCCTGAGTTTTAGACGAAGTTTCCTGCTGTTTAGTACGGATGCCGGCATTGGGCTGGACATACCGGTTTTGGGATTCTGCACAGAAAGGGTTTGCAAACCGCTGAATCCACACGTGAGTTTAACTCTGTCAGTTGAATGCACACATTGACAACCATTCAGTTTGATAGCACACTTTTGGTTTTAGAAGCAGATATTTCTCTGTACAGCCTATGGTCCCATTCACTCGGGAATATCCCAACGCACCTCCTAGAAGAAACGTGTTTCTGACTCGCTGAATCTCAACATAGATTCAACTCTCTTAGGTGATCGAACGCACAGCAGAGCAGTTTCAAGGAAACGTTTCTCCTGAGTTTTAGACGAAGTTTCCTGCTGTTTAGTACGGATGCCGGCATTGGGCTGGAAATACCGGTTTTGGGATTCTGCACAGCAAGGGTTTGCAAACCGCTGAATCCACACGTGAGTTTAACTCTGTCAGTTGAATGCACACATTGACAACCATTCAGTTAGATAGCTCCGTTTTGGTTTTAGAAGCAGATATTTCTCTGTACAGCCTATGGTCCTATTCACTCGGGAATATCCCAACGCAGCTCCTAGAAGAAACGTGTTTCTGACTCGCTGAATCTCAACATAGATTCAACTCTCTTAGGTGATCGAACGCACAGCAGAGCAGTTTCAAGGAAACGTTTCTCCTGAGTTTTACACGAAGTTTCCTGCTGTTTAGTACGGATGCCGGCATTGGGCTGGAAATACCGGTTTTGGGATTCTGCACAGAAAGGGTTTGCAAACCGCTGAATCCACACGTGAGTTTAACTCTGTCAGTTGAATGCACACATTGACAACCATTCAGTTAGATAGCTCCGTTTTGGTTTTAGAAGCAGATATTTCTCTGTACAGCCTATGGTCCCATTCACTCGGGAATATCCCAACGCAGCTCCTAGAAGAAACGTGTTTCTGACTCGCTGAATCTCAACATAGATTCAAATCTCTTAGGTGAACGAACGCACAGCAGAGCAGTTTCAAGGAAACGTTTCTCCTGAGTTTTAGACGAAGTTTCCTGCTCTTTATTACGTATGCCGGCATTGGGCTGGACATACCGGTTTTGGGATTCTGCACAGAAAGGGTTTGCAAACCGCTGAATCCACACGTGAGTTTAACTCTGTCAGTTGAATGCACACATTGACAACCATTCAGTTAGATAGCTCCGTTTTGGTTTTAGAAGCAGATATTTCTCTGTACAGCCTATGGTCCCATTCACTCGGGAATATCCCAACGCAGCTCCTAGAAGAAACGTGTTTCTGACTCGCTGAATCTCAACATAGATTCAACTCTCTTAGGTGAACGAACGCACAGCAGAGCAGTTTCAAGGAAACGTTTCTCCTGAGTTTTAGACGAAGTTTCCTCCTGTTTAGTATGGATGCTGGCATTGGGCTGGAAATACCGGTTTTGGGATTCTGCACAGAAAGTGTTTGCAAACCGCTGAATCCACACGTGAGTTTACCTCTGTCAGTTGAATGCACACATTGACAACCATTCAGTTTGATAGCACACTTTTGGTTTTAGAAGCAGATATTTCTCTGTACAGCCTATGGTCCCATTCACTCGGGAATATCCCAACGCAGCTCCTAGAAGAAACGTGTTTCTGACTCGCTGAATCTCAACATAGATTCAACTCTCTTAGGTGAACGAACGGACAGCAGAGCAGTTTCAAGGAAACGTTTCTCCTGAGTTTTAGACGAAGTTTCCTGCTGTTTAGTATGGATGCCGACATTGGGCTGGAAATACCGGTTTTGGGATTCTGCACAGAAAGGGTTTGCAAACCGCTGAATCCACACGTGAGTTTAACTCTGTCAGTTGAATGCACACATTGACAACCATTCAGTTAGATAGCTCCGTTTTGGTTTTAGAAGCAGATATTTCTCTGTACAGCCTATGGTCCCATTCACTCGGGAATATCCCAACGCAGCTCCTAGAAGAAACGTGTTTCTGACTCGCTGAATCTCAACATAGATTCAACTCTCTTAGGTGAACGAACGCACAGCAGAGCAGTTTCAAGGAAACGTTTCTCCTGAGTTTTAGACGAAGTTTCCTGCTGTTTAGTACGGATGCCGGCATTGGGCTGGACATACCGGTTTTGGGATTCTGCACAGAAAGGGTTTGCAAACCGCTGAATCCACACGTGAGTTTAACTCTGTCAGTTGAATGCACACATTGACAACCATTCAGTTTGATAGCACACTTTTGGTTTTAGAAGCAGATATTTCTCTGTACAGCCTATGGTCCCATTCACTCGGGAATATCCCAACGCACCTCCTAGAAGAAACGTGTTTCTGACTCGCTGAATCTCAACATAGATTCAACTCTCTTAGGTGAACGAACGGACAGCAGAGCAGTTTCAAGGAAACGTTTCTCCTGAGTTTTAGACGAAGTTTCCTGCTGTTTAGTACGGATGCCGGCATTGGGCTGGAAATACCGGTTTTGGGATTCTGCACAGCAAGGGTTTGCAAACCGCTGAATCCACACGTGAGTTTAACTCTGTCAGTTGAATGCACACATTGACAACCATTCAGTTAGATAGCTCCGTTTTGGTTTTAGAAGCAAATATTTCTCTGTACAGCCTATGGTCCCATTCACTCGGGAATATCCCAACGCAGCTCCTAGAAGAAACGTGTTTCTGACTCGCTGAATCTCAACATAGATTCAACTCTCTTAGGTGAACGAACGCACAGCAGAGCAGTTTCAAGGAAACGTTTCTCCTGAGTTTTAGACGAAGTTTCTTGCTGTTTAGTACGGATGCCGGCATTGGGCTGGACATACCGGTTTTGGGATTCTGCACAGAAAGGTTTTGCAAACCGCTGAATCCACACGTGAGTTTAACTCTGTCAGTTGAATGCACACATTGACAACCATTCAGTTTGATAGCACACTTTTGGTTTTAGAAGCAGATATTTCTCTGTACAGCCTATGGTCCCATTCACTCGGGAATATCCCAACGCACCTCCTAGAAGAAACGTGTTTCTGACTCGCTGAATCTCAACATAGATTCAACTCTCTTAGGTGATCGAACGCACAGCAGAGCAGTTTCAAGGAAACGTTTCTCCTGAGTTTTAGACGAAGTTTCCTGCTGTTTAGTACGGATGCCGGCATTGGGCTGGAAATACCGGTTTTGGGATTCTGCACAGCAAGGGTTTGCAAACCGCTGAATCCACACGTGAGTTTAACTCTGTCAGTTGAATGCACACATTGACAACCATTCAGTTAGATAGCTCCGTTTTGGTTTTAGAAGCAGATATTTCTCTGTACAGCCTATGGTCCCATTCACTCGGGAATATCCCAACGCAGCTCCTAGAAGAAACGTGTTTCTGACTCGCTGAATCTCAACATAGATTCAACTCTCTTAGGTGATCGAACGCACAGCAGAGCAGTTTCAAGGAAACGTTTCTCCTGAGTTTTAGACGAAGTTTCCTGCTGTTTAGTTCGGATGCCGGCATTGGGCTGGAAATACCGGTTTTGGGATTCTGCACAGAAAGGGTTTGCAAACCGCTGAATCCACACGTGAGTTTAACTCTGTCAGTTGAATGCACACATTGACAACCATTCAGTTAGATAGCTCCGTTTTGGTTTTAGAAGCAGATATTTCTCTGTACAGCCTATGGTCCCATTCACTCGGGAATATCCCAACGCAGCTCCTAGAAGAAACGTGTTTCTGACTCGCTGAATCTCAACATAGATTCAAATCTCTTAGGTGAACGAACGCACAGCAGAGCAGTTTCAAGGAAACGTTTCTCCTGAGTTTTAGACGAAGTTTCCTGCTCTTTATTACGTATGCCGGCATTGGGCTGGACATACCGGTTTTGGGATTCTGCACAGAAAGGGTTTGCAAACCGCTGAATCCACACGTGAGTTTAACTCTGTCAGTTGAATGCACACATTGACAACCATTCAGTTAGATAGCTCCGTTTTGGTTTTAGAAGCAGATATTTCTCTGTACAGCCTATGGTCCCATTCACTCGGGAATATCCCAACGCAGCTCCTAGAAGAAACGTGTTTCTGACTCGCTGAATCTCAACATAGATTCAACTCTCTTAGGTGAACGAACGCACAGCAGAGCAGTTTCAAGGAAACGTTTCTCCTGAGTTTTAGACGAAGTTTCCTGCTGTTTAGTACGGATGCTGGCATTGGGCTGGAAATACCGGTTTTGGGATTCTGCACAGAAAGTGTTTGCAAACCGCTGAATCCACACGTGAGTTTACCTCTGTCAGTTGAATGCACACATTGACAACCATTCAGTTTGATAGCACACTTTTGGTTTTAGAAGCAGATATTTCTCTGTACAGCCTATGGTCCCATTCACTCGGGAATATCCCAACGCACCTCCTAGAAGAAACGTGTTTCTGACTCGCTGAATCTCAACATAGATTCAACTCTCTTAGGTGAACGAACGGACAGCAGAGCAGTTTCAAGGAAACGTTTCTCCTGAGTTTTAGACGAAGTTTCCTGCTGTTTAGTACGGATGCCGACATTGGGCTGGAAATACCGGTTTTGGGATTCTGCACAGAAAGGGTTTGCAAACCGCTGAATCCACACGTGAGTTTAACTCTGTCAGTTGAATGCACACATTGACAACCATTCATTTAGATAGCACACTTTTGGTTTTAGAAGCAGATATTTCTCTGTACAGCCTATGGTCCCATTCACTCGGGAATATCCCAACGCAACTCCTAGAAGAAACGTGTTTCTGACTCGCTGAATCTCAACATAGATTCAACTCTCTTAGGTGAACGAACGCACAGCAGAGCAGTTTCAAGGAAACGTTTCTCCTGAGTTTTAGACGAAGTTTCCTGCTGTTTACTACGGATGCCGGCATTGGGCTGGAAATACCGGTTTTGGGATTCTGCACAGAAAGGGTTTGCAAACCGCTGAATCCACACGTGAGTTTAACTCTGTCAGTTGAATGCACACATTGACAACCATTCAGTTAGATAGCTCCGTTTTGGTTTTAGAAGCAGATATTTCTCTGTACAGCCTATGGTCCCATTCACTCGGGAATATCCCAACGCAGCTCCTAGAAGAAACGTGTTTCTGACTCGCTGAATCTCAACATAGATTCAACTCTCTTAGGTGAACGAACGCACAGCAGAGCAGTTTCAAGGAAACGTTTCTCCTGAGTTTTAGACGAAGTTTCCTGCTGTTTAGTACGTATGCCGGCATTGGGCTGGAAATACCGGTTTTGGGATTCTGCACAGAAAGGGTTTGCAAACCGCTGAATCCACACGTGAGTTTAACTCTGTCAGTTGAATGCACACATTGACAACCATTCAGTTTGATAGCACACTTTTGGTTTTAGAAGCAGATATTTCTCTGTACAGCCTATGGTCCCATTCACTCGGGAATATCCCAACGCAGCTCCTAGAGGAAACGTGTTTCTGACTCGCTGAATCTCAACATAGATTCAACTCTCTTAGGTGAACGAACGCACAGCATAGCAGTTTCAAGGAAACGTTTCTCCTGAGTTTTAGACGAAGTTTCCTGCTGTTTAGTACGGATGCCGGCATTGGGCTGGAAATACCGGTTTTGGGATTCTGCACAGCAAGGGTTTGCAAACCGCTGAATCCACACGTGAGTTTAACTCTGTCAGTTGAATGCACACATTGACAACCATTCAGTTAGATAGCTCCGTTTTGGTTTTAGAAGCAGATATTTCTCTGTACAGCCTATGGTCCCATTCACTCGGGAATATCCCAACGCAGCTCCTAGAAGAAACGTGTTTCTGACTCGCTGAATCTCAACATAGATTCAACTCTCTTAGGTGAACGAACGCACAGCAGAGCAGTTTCAAGGAAACGTTTCTCCTGAGTTTTAGACGAAGTTTCCTGCTGTTTAGTACGGATGCCGGCATTGGGCTGGACATACCGGTTTTGGGATTCTGCACAGCAAGGGTTTGCAAACCGCTGAATCCACACGTGAGTTTAACTCTGTCAGTTGAATGCACACATTGACAACCATTCAGTTAGATAGCTCCGTTTTGGTTTTAGAAGCAGATATTTCTCTGTACAGCCTATGGTCCCATTCACTCGGGAATATCCCAACGCAGCTCCTAGAAGAAACGTGTTTCTGACTCGCTGAATCTCAACATAGATTCAACTCTCTTAGGTGAACGAACGCACAGCAGAGCAGTTTCAAGGAAACGTTTCTCCTGAGTTTTAGACGAAGTTTCCTGCTGTTTAGTACGGATGCCGGCATTGGGCTGGACATACCGGTTTTGGGATTCTGCACAGAAAGGGTTTGCAAACCGCTGAATCCACACGTGAGTTTAACTCTGTCAGTTGAATGCACACATTGACAACCATTCAGTTTGATAGCACACTTTTGGTTTTAGAAGCAGATATTTCTCTGTACAGCCTATGGTCCCATTCACTCGGGAATATCCCAACGCACCTCCTAGAAGAAACGTGTTTCTGACTCGCTGAATCTCAACATAGATTCAACTCTCTTAGGTGATCGAACGCACAGCAGAGCAGTTTCAAGGAAACGTTTCTCCTGAGTTTTAGACGAAGTTTCCTGCTGTTTAGTACGGATGCCGGCATTGGGCTGGAAATACCGGTTTTGGGATTCTGCACAGCAAGGGTTTGCAAACCGCTGAATCCACACGTGAGTTTAACTCTGTCAGTTGAATGCACACATTGACAACCATTCAGTTTGATAGCACACTTTTGGTTTTAGAAGCAGATATTTCTCTGTACAGCCTATGGTCCCATTCACTCGGGAATATCCCAACGCACCTCCTAGAAGAAACGTGTTTCTGACTCGCTGAATCTCAACATAGATTCAACTCTCTTAGGTGAACGAACGCACAGCAGAGCAGTTTCAAGGAAACGTTTCTCCTGAGTTTTAGACGAAGTTTCCTGCTGTTTAGTACGGATGCCGGCATTGGGCTGGAAATACCGGTTTTGGGATTCTGCACAGCAAGGGTTTGCAAACCGCTGAATCCACACGTGAGTTTAACTCTGTCAGTTGAATGCACACATTGACAACCATTCAGTTAGATAGCTCCGTTTTGGTTTTAGAAGCAGATATTTCTCTGTACAGCCTATGGTCCCATTCACTCGGGAATATCCCAACGCAGCTCCTAGAAGAAACGTGTTTCTGACTCGCTGAATCTCAACATAGATTCAACTCTCTTAGGTGAACGAACGCACAGCAGAGCAGTTTCAAGGAAACGTTTCTCCTGAGTTTTAGACGAAGTTTCCTGCTGTTTAGTACGGATGCCGGCATTGGGCTGGACATACCGGTTTTGGGATTCTGCACAGAAAGGTTTTGCAAACCGCTGAATCCACACGTGAGTTTAACTCTGTCAGTTGAATGCACACATTGACAACCATTCAGTTTGATAGCACACTTTTGGTTTTAGAAGCAGATATTTCTCTGTACAGCCTATGGTCCCATTCACTCGGGAATATCCCAACGCACCTCCTAGAAGAAACGTGTTTCTGACTCGCTGAATCTCAACATAGATTCAACTCTCTTAGGTGATCGAACGCACAGCAGAGCAGTTTCAAGGAAACGTTTCTCCTGAGTTTTAGACGAAGTTTCCTGCTGTTTAGTACGGATGCCGGCATTGGGCTGGAAATACCGGTTTTGGGATTCTGCACAGCAAGGGTTTGCAAACCGCTGAATCCACACGTGAGTTTAACTCTGTCAGTTGAATGCACACATTGACAACCATTCAGTTAGATAGCTCCGTTTTGGTTTTAGAAGCAGATATTTCTCTGTACAGCCTATGGTCCCATTCACTCGGGAATATCCCAACGCAGCTCCTAGAAGAAACGTGTTTCTGACTCGCTGAATCTCAACATAGATTCAACTCTCTTAGGTGATCGAACGCACAGCAGAGCAGTTTCAAGGAAACGTTTCTCCTGAGTTTTAGACGAAGTTTCCTGCTGTTTAGTACGGATGCCGGCATTGGGCTGGAAATACCGGTTTTGGGATTCTGCACAGAAAGGGTTTGCAAACCGCTGAATCCACACGTGAGTTTAACTCTGTCAGTTGAATGCACACATTGACAACCATTCAGTTAGATAGCTCCGTTTTGGTTTTAGAAGCAGATATTTCTCTGTACAGCCTATGGTCCCATTCACTCGGGAATATCCCAACGCAGCTCCTAGAAGAAACGTGTTTCTGACTCGCTGAATCTCAACATAGATTCAAATCTCTTAGGTGAACGAACGCACAGCAGAGCAGTTTCAAGGAAACGTTTCTCCTGAGTTTTAGACGAAGTTTCCTGCTCTTTATTACGTATGCCGGCATTGGGCTGGACATACCGGTTTTGGGATTCTGCACAGAAAGGGTTTGCAAACCGCTGAATCCACACGTGAGTTTAACTCTGTCAGTTGAATGCACACATTGACAACCATTCAGTTAGATAGCTCCGTTTTGGTTTTAGAAGCAGATATTTCTCTGTACAGCCTATGGTCCCATTCACTCGGGAATATCCCAACGCAGCTCCTAGAAGAAACGTGTTTCTGACTCGCTGAATCTCAACATAGATTCAACTCTCTTAGGTGAACGAACGCACAGCAGAGCAGTTTCAAGGAAACGTTTCTCCTGAGTTTTAGACGAAGTTTCCTGCTGTTTAGTACGGATGCTGGCATTGGGCTGGAAATACCGGTTTTGGGATTCTGCACAGAAAGTGTTTGCAAACCGCTGAATCCACACGTGAGTTTACCTCTGTCAGTTGAATGCACACATTGACAACCATTCAGTTTGATAGCACACTTTTGGTTTTAGAAGCAGATATTTCTCTGTACAGCCTATGGTCCCATTCACTCGGGAATATCCCAACGCACCTCCTAGAAGAAACGTGTTTCTGACTCGCTGAATCTCAACATAGATTCAACTCTCTTAGGTGAACGAACGGACAGCAGAGCAGTTTCAAGGAAACGTTTCTCCTGAGTTTTAGACGAAGTTTCCTGCTTTTTAGTACGGATGCCGACATTGGGCTGGAAATACCGGTTTTGGGATTCTGCACAGAAAGGGTTTGCAAACCGCTGAATCCACACGTGAGTTTAACTCTGTCAGTTGAATGCACACATTGACAACCATTCATTTAGATAGCACACTTTTGGTTTTAGAAGCAGATATTTCTCTGTACAGCCTATGGTCCCATTCACTCGGGAATATCCCAACGCAACTCCTAGAAGAAACGTGTTTCTGACTCGCTGAATCTCAACATAGATTCAACTCTCTTAGGTGAACGAACGCACAGCAGAGCAGTTTCAAGGAAACGTTTCTCCTGAGTTTTAGACGAAGTTTCCTGCTGTTTACTACGGATGCCGGCATTGGGCTGGAAATACCGGTTTTGGGATTCTGCACAGAAAGGGTTTGCAAACCGCTGAATCCACACGTGAGTTTAACTCTGTCAGTTGAATGCACACATTGACAACCATTCAGTTAGATAGCTCCGTTTTGGTTTTAGAAGCAGATATTTCTCTGTACAGCCTATGGTCCCATTCACTCGGGAATATCCCAACGCAGCTCCTAGAAGAAACGTGTTTCTGACTCGCTGAATCTCAACATAGATTCAACTCTCTTAGGTGAACGAACGCACAGCAGAGCAGTTTCAAGGAAACGTTTCTCCTGAGTTTTAGACGAAGTTTCCTGCTGTTTAGTACGTATGCCGGCATTGGGCTGGAAATACCGGTTTTGGGATTCTGCACAGAAAGGGTTTGCAAACCGCTGAATCCACACGTGAGTTTAACTCTGTCAGTTGAATGCACACATTGACAACCATTCAGTTTGATAGCACACTTTTGGTTTTAGAAGCAGATATTTCTCTGTACAGCCTATGGTCCCATTCACTCGGGAATATCCCAACGCAGCTCCTAGAGGAAACGTGTTTCTGACTCGCTGAATCTCAACATAGATTCAACTCTCTTAGGTGAACGAACGCACAGCATAGCAGTTTCAAGGAAACGTTTCTCCTGAGTTTTAGACGAAGTTTCCTGCTGTTTAGTACGGATGCCGGCATTGGGCTGGAAATACCGGTTTTGGGATTCTGCACAGCAAGGGTTTGCAAACCGCTGAATCCACACGTGAGTTTAACTCTGTCAGTTGAATGCACACATTGACAACCATTCAGTTAGATAGCTCCGTTTTGGTTTTAGAAGCAGATATTTCTCTGTACAGCCTATGGTCCCATTCACTCGGGAATATCCCAACGCAGCTCCTAGAAGAAACGTGTTTCTGACTCGCTGAATCTCAACATAGATTCAACTCTCTTAGGTGAACGAACGCACAGCAGAGCAGTTTCAAGGAAACGTTTCTCCTGAGTTTTAGACGAAGTTTCCTGCTGTTTAGTACGGATGCCGGCATTGGGCTGGACATACCGGTTTTGGGATTCTGCACAGCAAGGGTTTGCAAACCGCTGAATCCACACGTGAGTTTAACTCTGTCAGTTGAATGCACACATTGACAACCATTCAGTTAGATAGCTCCGTTTTGGTTTTAGAAGCAGATATTTCTCTGTACAGCCTATGGTCCCATTCACTCGGGAATATCCCAACGCAGCTCCTAGAAGAAACGTGTTTCTGACTCGCTGAATCTCAACATAGATTCAACTCTCTTAGGTGAACGAACGCACAGCAGAGCAGTTTCAAGGAAACGTTTCTCCTGAGTTTTAGACGAAGTTTCCTGCTGTTTAGTACGGATGCCGGCATTGGGCTGGACATACCGGTTTTGGGATTCTGCACAGAAAGGGTTTGCAAACCGCTGAATCCACACGTGAGTTTAACTCTGTCAGTTGAATGCACACATTGACAACCATTCAGTTTGATAGCACACTTTTGGTTTTAGAAGCAGATATTTCTCTGTACAGCCTATGGTCCCATTCACTCGGGAATATCCCAACGCACCTCCTAGAAGAAACGTGTTTCTGACTCGCTGAATCTCAACATAGATTCAACTCTCTTAGGTGATCGAACGCACAGCAGAGCAGTTTCAAGGAAACGTTTCTCCTGAGTTTTAGACGAAGTTTCCTGCTGTTTAGTACGGATGCCGGCATTGGGCTGGAAATACCGGTTTTGGGATTCTGCACAGCAAGGGTTTGCAAACCGCTGAATCCACACGTGAGTTTAACTCTGTCAGTTGAATGCACACATTGACAACCATTCAGTTAGATAGCTCCGTTTTGGTTTTAGAAGCAGATATTTCTCTGTACAGCCTATGGTCCCATTCACTCGGGAATATCCCAACGCAGCTCCTAGAAGAAACGTGTTTCTGACTCGCTGAATCTCAACATAGATTCAACTCTCTTAGGTGATCGAACGCACAGCAGAGCAGTTTCAAGGAAACGTTTCTCCTGAGTTTTAGACGAAGTTTCCTGCTGTTTAGTACGGATGCCGGCATTGGGCTGGAAATACCGGTTTTGGGATTCTGCACAGAAAGGGTTTGCAAACCGCTGAATCCACACGTGAGTTTAACTCTGTCAGTTGAATGCACACATTGACAACCATTCAGTTAGATAGCTCCGTTTTGGTTTTAGAAACAGATATTTCTCTGTACAGCCTATGGTCCCATTCACTCGGGAATATCCCAACGCAGCTCCTAGAAGAAACGTGTTTCTGACTCGCTGAATCTCAACATAGATTCAACTCTCTTAGGTGAACGAACGCACAGCAGAGCAGTTTCAAGGAAACGTTTCTCCTGAGTTTTAGACGAAGTTTCCTGCTGTTTAGTACGGATGCTGGCATTGGGCTGGAAATACCGGTTTTGGGATTCTGCACAGAAAGTGTTTGCAAACCGCTGAATCCACACGTGAGTTTACCTCTGTCAGTTGAATGCACACATTGACAACCATTCAGTTTGATAGCACACTTTTGGTTTTAGAAGCAGATATTTCTCTGTACAGCCTATGGTCCCATTCACTCGGGAATATCCCAACGCAGCTCCTAGAAGAAACGTGTTTCTGACTCGCTGAATCTCAACATAGATTCAACTCTCTTAGGTGAACGAACGGACAGCAGAGCAGTTTCAAGGAAACGTTTCTCCTGAGTTTTAGACGAAGTTTCCTGCTGTTTAGTACGGATGCCGACATTGGGCTGGAAATACCGGTTTTGGGATTCTGCACAGAAAGGGTTTGCAAACCGCTGAATCCACACGTGAGTTTAACTCTGTCAGTTGAATGCACACATTGACAACCATTCATTTAGATAGCACACTTTTGGTTTTAGAAGCAGATATTTCTCTGTACAGCCTATGGTCCCATTCACTCGGGAATATCCCAACGCAACTCCTAGAAGAAACGTGTTTCTGACTCGCTGAATCTCAACATAGATTCAACTCTCTTAGGTGAACGAACGCACAGCAGAGCAGTTTCAAGGAAACGTTTCTCCTGAGTTTTAGACGAAGTTTCCTGCTGTTTACTACGGATGCCGGCATTGGGCTGGAAATACCGGTTTTGGGATTCTGCACAGAAAGGGTTTGCAAACCGCTGAATCCACACGTGAGTTTAACTCTGTCAGTTGAATGCACACATTGACAACCATTCAGTTAGATAGCTCCGTTTTGGTTTTAGAAGCAGATATTTCTCTGTACAGCCTATGGTCCCATTCACTCGGGAATATCCCAACGCAGCTCCTAGAAGAAACGTGGTTCTGACTCGCTGAATCTCAACATAGATTCAACTCTCTTAGGTGAACGAACGCAGAGCAGAGCAGTTTCAAGGAAACGTTTCTCCTGAGTTTTAGACGAAGTTTCCTGCTGTTTAGTACGTATGCCGGCATTGGGCTGGAAATACCGGTTTTGGGATTCTGCACAGAAAGGGTTTGCAAACCGCTGAATCCACACGTGAGTTTAACTCTGTCAGTTGAATGCACACATTGACAACCATTCAGTTTGATAGCACACTTTTGGTTTTAGAAGCAGATATTTCTCTGTACAGCCTATGGTCCCATTCACTCGGGAATATCCCAACGCAGCTCCTAGAGGAAACGTGTTTCTGACTCGCTGAATCTCAACATAGATTCAACTCTCTTAGGTGAACGAACGCACAGCATAGAAGTTTCAAGGAAACGTTTCTCCTGAGTTTTAGACGAAGTTTCCTGCTGTTTAGTACGGATGCCGGCATTGGGCTGGAAATACCGGTTTTGGGATTCTGCACAGCAAGGGTTTGCAAACCGCTGAATCCACACGTGAGTTTAACTCTGTCAGTTGAATGCACACATTGACAACCATTCAGTTAGATAGCTCCGTTTTGGTTTTAGAAGCAGATATTTCTCTGTACAGCCTATGGTCCCATTCACTCGGGAATATCCCAACGCAGCTCCTAGAAGAAACGTGTTTCTGACTCGCTGAATCTCAACATAGATTCAACTCTCTTAGGTGAACGAACGCACAGCAGAGCAGTTTCAAGGAAACGTTTCTCCTGAGTTTTAGACGAAGTTTCCTGCTGTTTAGTACAGATGCCGGCATTGGGCTGGACATACCGGTTTTGGGATTCTGCACAGAAAGGGTTTGCAAACCGCTGAATCCACACGTGAGTTTAACTCTGTCAGTTGAATGCACACATTGACAACCATTCAGTTTGATAGCACACTTTTGGTTTTAGAAGCAGATATTTCTCTGTACAGCCTATGGTCCCATTCACTCGGGAATATCCCAACGCAGCTCCTAGAAGAAACGTGTTTCTGACTCGCTGAATCTCAACATAGATTCAACTCCCTTAGGTGAACGAACGCACAGCAGAGCAGTTTCAAGGAAACGTTTCTCCTGAGTTTTAGACGAAGTTTCCTGCTGTTTAGTACGGATGCCGGCATTGGGCTGGACATACCGGTTTTGGGATTCTGCACAGAAAGGGTTTGCAAACCGCTGAATCCACACGTGAGTTTAACTCTGTCAGTTGAATGCACACATTGACAACCATTCAGTTTGATAGCACACTTTTGGTTTTAGAAGCAGATATTTCTCTGTACAGCCTATGGTCCCATTCACTCGGGAATATCCCAACGCAACTCCTAGAAGAAACGTGTTTCTGACTCGCTGAATCTCAACATAGATTCAACTCTCTTAGGTGAACGAACGCACAGCAGAGCAGTTTCAAGGAAACGTTTCTCCTGAGTTTTAGACGAAGTTTCCTGCTGTTTACTACGGATGCCGGCATTGGACTGGAAATACCGGTTTTGGGATTTTGCACAGAAAGGGTTTGCAAACCGCTGAATCCACACGTGAGTTTAACTCTGTCAGTTGAATGCACACATTGACAACCATTCAGTTAGATAGCTCCGTTTTGGTTTTAGAAGCAGATATTTCTCTGTACAGCCTATGGTCCCATTCACTCGGGAATATCCCAACGCAGCTCCTAGAAGAAACGTGTTTCTGACTCGCTGAATCTCAACATAGATTCAACTCTCTTAGGTGAACGAACGCACAGCAGAGCAGTTTCAAGGAAACGTTTCTCCTGAGTTTTAGACGAAGTTTCCTGCTGTTTAGTACGGATGCCGGCATTGGGCTGGAAATACCGGTTTTGGGATTCTGCACAGAGAGGGTTTGCAAACCGCTGAATCCACACGTGAGTTTAACTCTGTCAGTTGAATGCACACATTGAGAACCATTCAGTTTGATAGCACACTTTTGGTTTTAGAAGCAGATATTTCTCTGTACAGCCTATGGTCCCATTCACTCGGGAATATCCCAACGCAGCTCCTAGAAGAAACGTGTTTCTGACTCGCTGAATCTCAACATAGATTCAACTCTCTTAGGTGAACGAACGCACAGCAGAGCAGTTTCAAGGAAACGTTTCTCCTGAGTTTTAGACGAAGTTTCCTGCTGTTTAGTACATATGCCGGCATTGGGCTGGACATACCGGTTTTGGGATTCTGCACAGAAATGGTTTGCAAACCGCTGAATCCACACGTGAGTTTAACTCTGTCAGTTGAATGCACACATTGACAACCATTCAGTTAGATAGCTCCGTTTTGGTTTTAGAAGCAGATATTTCTCTGTACAGCCTATGGTCCCATTCACTCGGGAATATCCCAACGCAGCTCCTAGAAGAAACGTGTTTCTGACTCGCTGAATCTCAACATAGTTTCAACTCTCTTAGGTGATCGAACGCACAGCAGAGCAGTTTCAAGGAAACGTTTCTCCTGAGTTTTAGACGAAGTTTCCTGCTGTTTAGTACGGATGCCGGCATTGGGCGGGAAATACCGGTTTTGGGATTCTGCACAGAAAGGGTTTGCAAACCGCTGAATCCACACGTGAGTTTAACTCTGTCAGTTGAATGCACACATTGACAACCATTCAGTTAGATAGCTCCGTTTTGGTTTTAGAAGCAGATATTTCTCTGTACAGCCTATGGTCCCATTCACTCGGGAATATCCCAACGCAGCTCCTAGAAGAAACGTGCTTCTGACTCGCTGAATCTCAACATAGATTCAACTCTCTTAGGTGATCGAACGCACAGCAGAGCAGTTTCAAGGAAACGTTTCTCCTGAGTTTTAGACGAAGTTTCCTGCTGTTTAGTACGGATGCCGGCATTGGACTGGAAATACCGGTTTTGGGATTCTGCACAGAAAGGGTTTGCAAACCGCTGAATCCACACGTGAGTTTAACTCTGTCAGTTGAATGCACACATTGACAACCATTCAGTTAGATAGCTCCGTTTTGGTTTTAGAAGCAGATATTTCTCTGTACAGCCTATGGTCCCATTCACTCGGGAATATCCCAACGCAGCTCCTAGAAGAAACGTGTTTCTGACTCGCTGAATCTCAACATAGATTCAACTCTCTTAGGTGAACGAACGCACAGCAGAGCAGTTTCAAGGAAACGTTTCTCCTGAGTTTTAGACGAAGTTTCCTGCTGTTTAGTACGTATGCCGGCATTGGGCTGGAAATACCGGTTTTGGGATTCTGCACAGAAAGGGTTTGCAAACCACTGAATCCACACGTGAGTTTAACTCTGTCAGTTGAATGCACACACTGACAACCATTCAGTTTGATAGCACACTTTTGGTTTTAGAAGCAGATATTTCTCTGTACAGCCTATGGTCCCATTCACTCGGGAATATCCCAACGCAGCTCCTAGAGGAAACGTGTTTCTGACTCGCTGAATCTCAACATAGATTCAACTCTCTTAGGTGAACGAACGCACAGCAGAGCAGTTTCAAGGAAACGTTTCTCCTGAGTTTTAGACGAAGTTTCCTGCTGTTTAGTACAGATGCCGGCATTGGGCTGGAAATACCGGTTTTGGGATTCTGCACAGAGAGGGGTTGCAAACCGCTGAATCCACACGTGAGTTTAACTCTGTCAGTTGAATGCACACATTGACAGCCATTCAGTTTGATAGCACACTTTTGGTTTTAGAAGCAGATATTTCTCTGTACAGCCTATGGTCCCATTCACTCGGGAATATCCCAACGCAGCTCCTAGAAGAAACGTGTTTCTGACTCGCTGAATCTCAACATAGATTCAACTCTCTTAGGTGAACGAACTCACAGCAGAGCAGTTTCAAGGAAACGTTTCTCCTGAGTTTTAGACGAAGTTTCCTGCGGTTTAGTACGGATGACGGCATTGGGCTGGAAATACCGGTTTTGGGATTCTGCACAGAAAGGGTTTGCAAACCGCTGAATCCACAAGTGAGTTTAACTCTGTCAGTTGAATGCACACATTGACAACCATTCAGTTAGATAGCTCCGTTTTGGTTTTAGAAGCAGATATTTCTCTGTACAGCCTATGGTCCCATTCACTCGGGAATATCCCAATGCAGCTCCTAGAAGAAACGTGTTTCTGACTCGCTGAATCTCAACATAGATTCAACTCTCTTAGGTGATCGAACGCACAGCAGTGCAGTTTCAAGGAAACGTTTCTCCTGAGTTTTAGACGAAGTTTCCTGCTGTTTAGTACGGATGCCGGCATTGGGCTGGAAATACCGGTTTTGGGATTCTGCACAGAAAGGGTTTGCAAACCGCTGAATCCACACGTGAGTTTAACTCTGTCAGTTGAATGCACACATTGACAACCATTCAGTTAGATAGCTCCGTTTTGGTTTTAGAAGCAGATATTTCTCTGTAGAGCCTATGGTCCCATTCCCTCGGGAATATCCCAACGCAGCTCCTAGAAGAAACGTGTTTCTGACTCGCTGAATCTCAACATAGATTCAACTCTCTTAGGTGAACGAACGCACAGCAGAGCAGTTTCAAGGAAACGTTTCTCCTGAGTTTTAGACGAAGTTTCCTGCTGTTTAGTACGGATGCCGGCATTGGGCTGGACATACCGGTTTTGGGATTCTGCACAGAAAGGGTTTGCAAACCGCTGAATCCACACGTGTGTTTAACTCTGTCAGTTGAATGCACACATTGACAACCATTCAGTTAGATAGCTCCGTTTTGGTTTTAGAAGCAGATATTTCTCTGTACAGCCTATGGTCCCATTCACTCGGGAATATCCCAACGCAGCTCCTAGAAGAAACGTGTTTCTGACTCGCTGAATCTCAACATAGATTCAACTCTCTTAGGTGAACGAACGCACAGCAGAGCAGTTTCAAGGAAACGTTTCTCCTGAGTTTTAGACGAAGTTTCCTGCTGTTTAGTACGGATGCCGGCATTGGGCTGGACATACCGGTTTTGGGATTCTGCACAGAAAGGGTTTGCAAACCGCTGAATCCACACGTGAGTTTAACTCTGTCAGTTGAATGCACACATTGACAACCATTCAGTTTGATAGCACACTTTTGGTTTTAGAAGCAGATATTTCTCTGTACAGCCTATGGTCCCATTCACTCGGGAATATCCCAACGCAACTCCTAGAAGAAACGTGTTTCTGACTCGCTGAATCTCAACATAGATTCAACTCTCTTAGGTGAACGAACGCACAGCAGAGCAGTTTCAAGGAAACGTTTCTCCTGAGTTTTAGACGAAGTTTCCTGCTGTTTACTACGGATGCCGGCATTGGACTGGAAATACCGGTTTTGGGATTTTGCACAGAAAGGGTTTGCAAACCGCTGAATCCACACGTGAGTTTAACTCTGTCAGTTGAATGCACACATTGACAACCATTCAGTTAGATAGCTCCGTTTTGGTTTTAGAAGCAGATATTTCTCTGTACAGCCAATGGTCCCATTCACTCGGGAATATCCCAACGCAGCTCCTAGAAGAAACGTGTTTCTGACTCGCTGAATCTCAACATAGATTCAACTCTCTTAGGTGAACGAACGCACAGCAGAGCAGTTTCAAGGAAACGTTTCTCCTGAGTTTTAGACGAAGTTTCCTGCTGTTTAGTACGTATGCCGGCATTGGGCTGGAAATACCGGTTTTGGGATTCTGCACAGAAAGGGTTTGCAAACCGCTGAATCCACACGTGAGTTTAACTCTGTCAGTTGAATGCACACATTGACAACCATTCAGTTTGATAGCACACTTTTGGTTTTAGAAGCAGATATTTCTCTGTACAGCCTATGGTCCCATTCACTCGGGAATATCCCAACGCAGCTCCTAGAGGAAACGTGTTTCTGACTCGCTGAATCTCAACATAGATTCAACTCTCTTAGGTGAACGAACGCACAGCATAGCAGTTTCAAGGAAACGTTTCTCCTGAGTTTTAGACGAAGTTTCCTGCTCTTTAGTACGGATGCCGGCATTGGGCTGGAAATACCGGTTTTGGGATTCTGCACAGAGAGGGTTTGCAAACCGCTGAATCCACACGTGAGTTTAACTCTGTCAGTTGAATGCACACATTGACAACCATTCAGTTTGATAGCACACTTTTGGTTTTAGAAGCAGATATTTCTCTGTACAGCCTATGGTCCCATTCACTCGGGAATATCCCAACGCAGCTCCTAGAAGAAACGTGTTTCTGACTCGCTGAATCTCAACATAGATTCAACTCTCTTAGGTGAACGAACGCACAGCAGAGCAGTTTCAAGGAAACGTTTCTCCTGAGTTTTAGACGAAGTTTCCTGCTGTTTAGTACATATGCCGGCATTGGGCTGGACATACCGGTTTTGGGATTCTGCACAGAAATGGTTTGCAAACCGCTGAATCCACACGTGAGTTTAACTCTGTCAGTTGAATGCACACATTGACAACCATTCAGTTAGATAGCTCCGTTTTGGTTTTAGAAGCAGATATTTCTCTGTACAGCCTATGGTCCCATTCACTCGGGAATATCCCAACGCAGCTCCTAGAAGAAACGTGCTTCTGACTCGCTGAATCTCAACATAGATTCAACTCTCTTAGGTGATCGAACGCACAGCAGAGCAGTTTCAAGGAAACGTTTCTCCTGAGTTTTAGACGATGTTTCCTGCTGTTTAGTACGGATGCCGGCATTGGGCTGGAAATACCGGTTTTGGGATTCTGCACAGAAAGGGTTTGCAAACCGCTGAATCCACACGTGAGTTTAACTCTGTCAGTTGAATGCACACATTGACAACCATTCAGTTAGATACCACCCTTTTGATTGTAGGAGCAGATATTTCTCTGTACAGCCTATGGTCCCATTCACTCGGGAATATCCCAACGCAGCTCCTAGAAGAAACGTGTTTCTGACTCGCTGAATCTCAACATAGATTCAACTCTCTTAGGTGAACGAACGCACAGCAGAGCAGTTTCAAGGAAACGTTTCTCCTGAGTTTTAGACGAAGTTTCCTGCTGTTTACTACGGATGCCGGCATTGGACTGGAAATACCGGTTTTGGGATTCTGCACAGAAAGGGTTTGCAAACCGCTGAATCCACACGTGAGTTTAACTCTGTCAGTTGAATGCACACATTGACAACCATTCAGTTAGATAGCTCCGTTTTGGTTTTAGAAGCAGATATTACTCTGTACAGCCTATGGTCCCATTCACTCGGGAATATCCCAACGCAGCTCCTAGAAGAAACGTGTTTCTGACTCGCTGAATCTCAACATAGATTCAACTCTCTTAGGTGAACGAACGCACAGCAGAGCAGTTTCAAGGAAACGTTTCTCCTGAGTTTTAGACGAAGTTTCCTGCTGTTTAGTACGTATGCGGCATTGGGCTGGAAATACCGGTTTTGGGATTCTGCACAGAAAGGGTTTGCAAACCGCTGAATCCACACGTGAGTTTAACTCTGTCAGTTGAATGCACACATTGACAACCATTCAGTTTGATAGCACACTTTTGGTTTTAGAAGCAGATATTTCTCTGTACAGCCTATGGTCCCATTCACTCGGGAATATCCCAACGCAGCTCCTAGAGGAAACGTGTTTCTGACTCGCTGAATCTCAACATAGATTCAACTCTCTTAGGTGAACGAACGCACAGCAGAGCAGTTTCAAGGAAACGTTTCTCCTGAGTTTTAGACGAAGTTTCCTGCTGTTTAGTACAGATGCCGGCATTGGGCTGGAAATACCGGTTTTGGGATTCTGCACAGAGAGGGTTTGCAAACCGCTGAATCCACACGTGAGTTTAACTCTGTCAGTTGAATGCACACATTGACAGCCATTCAGTTTGATAGCACACTTTTGGTTTTAGAAGCAGATATTTCTCTGTACAGCCTATGGTCCCATTCACTCGGGAATATCCCAACGCAGCTCCTAGAAGAAACGTGTTTCTGACTCGCTGAATCTCAACATAGATTCAACTCTCTTAGGTGAACGAACTCACAGCAGAGCAGTTTCAAGGAAACGTTTCTCCTGAGTTTTAGACGAAGTTTCCTGCGGTTTAGTACGGATGACGGCATTGGGCTGGAAATACCGGTTTTGGGATTCTGCACAGAAAGGGTTTGCAAACCGCTGAATCCACAAGTGAGTTTAACTCTGTCAGTTGAATGCACACATTGACAACCATTCAGTTAGATAGCTCCGTTTTGGTTTTAGAAGCAGATATTTCTCTGTACAGCCTATGGTCCCATTCACCCGGGAATATCCCAACGCAGCTCCTAGAAGAAACGTGTTTCTGACTCGCTGAATCTCAACATAGATTCAACTCTCTTAGGTGAACGAACGCACAGCAGAGCAGTTTCAAGGAAACGTTTCTCCTGAGTTTTAGACGAAGTTTCCTGCTGTTTAGTACGGATGCCGGCATTGGGCTGGAAATACCGGTTTTGGGATTCTGCACAGAGAGGGTTTGCAAACCGCTGAATCCACACGTGAGTTTAACTCTGTCAGTTGAATGCACACATTGAGAACCATTCAGTTTGATAGCACACTTTTGGTTTTAGAAGCAGATATTTCTCTGTACAGCCTATGGTCCCATTCACTCGGGAATATCCCAACGCAGCTCCTAGAAGAAACGTGTTTCTGACTCGCTGAATCTCAACATAGATTCAACTCTCTTAGGTGAACGAACGCACAGCAGAGCAGTTTCAAGGAAACGTTTCTCCTGAGTTTTAGACGAAGTTTCCTGCTGTTTAGTACATATGCCGGCATTGGGCTGGACATACCGGTTTTGGGATTCTGCACAGAAATGGTTTGCAAACCGCTGAATCCACACGTGAGTTTAACTCTGTCAGTTGAATGCACACATTGACAACCATTCAGTTAGATAGCTCCGTTTTGGTTTTAGAAGCAGATATTTCTCTGTACAGCCTATGGTCCCATTCACTCGGGAATATCCCAACGCAGCTCCTAGAAGAAACGTGTTTCTGACTCGCTGAATCTCAACATAGTTTCAACTCTCTTAGGTGATCGAACGCACAGCAGAGCAGTTTCAAGGAAACGTTTCTCCTGAGTTTTAGACGAAGTTTCCTGCTGTTTAGTACGGATGCCGGCATTGGGCGGGAAATACCGGTTTTGGGATTCTGCACAGAAAGGGTTTGCAAACCGCTGAATCCACACGTGAGTTTAACTCTGTCAGTTGAATGCACACATTGACAACCATTCAGTTAGATAGCTCCGTTTTGGTTTTAGAAGCAGATATTTCTCTGTACAGCCTATGGTCCCATTCACTCGGGAATATCCCAACGCAGCTCCTAGAAGAAACGTGCTTCTGACTCGCTGAATCTCAACATAGATTCAACTCTCTTAGGTGATCGAACGCACAGCAGAGCAGTTTCAAGGAAACGTTTCTCCTGAGTTTTAGACGAAGTTTCCTGCTGTTTAGTACGGATGCCGGCATTGGGCTGGAAATACCGGTTTTGGGATTCTGCACAGAAAGGGTTTGCAAACCGCTGAATCCACACGTGAGTTTAACTCTGTCAGTTGAATGCACACATTGACAACCATTCAGTTAGATACCACCCTTTTGATTGTAGGAGCAGATATTTCTCTGTACAGCCTATGGTCCCATTCACTCGGGAATATCCCAACGCAGCTCCTAGAAGAAACGTGTTTCTGACTCGCTGAATCTCAACATAGATTCAACTCTCTTAGGTGAACGAACGCACAGCAGAGCAGTTTCAAGGAAACGTTTCTCCTGAGTTTTAGACGAAGTTTCCTGCTGTTTACTACGGATGCCGGCATTGGACTGGAAATACCGGATTTGGGATTCTGCACAGAAAGGGTTTCCAAACCGCTGAATCCACACGTGAGTTTAACTCTGTCAGTTGAATGCACACATTGACAACCATTCAGTTAGATAGCTCCGTTTTGGTTTTAGAAGCAGATATTTCTCTGTACAGCCTATGGTCCCATTCACTCGGGAATATCCCAACGCAGCTCCTAGAAGAAACGTGTTTCTGACTCGCTGAATCTCAACATAGATTCAACTCTCTTAGGTGAACGAACGCACAGCAGAGCAGTTTCAAGGAAACGTTTCTCCTGAGTTTTAGACGAAGTTTCCTGCTGTTTAGTACGTATGCCGGCATTGGGCTGGAAATACCGGTTTTGGGATTCTGCACAGAAAGGGTTTGCAAACCACTGAATCCACACGTGAGTTTAACTCTGTCAGTTGAATGCACACACTGACAACCATTCAGTTTGATAGCACACTTTTGGTTTTAGAAGCAGATATTTCTCTGTACAGCCTATGGTCCCATTCACTCGGGAATATCCCAACGCAGCTCCTAGAGGAAACGTGTTTCTGACTCGCTGAATCTCAACATAGATTCAACTCTCTTAGGTGAACGAACGCACAGCAGAGCAGTTTCAAGGAAACGTTTCTCCTGAGTTTTAGACGAAGTTTCCTGCTGTTTAGTACAGATGCCGGCATTGGGCTGGAAATACCGGTTTTGGGATTCTGCACAGAGAGGGGATGCAAACCGCTGAATCCACACGTGAGTTTAACTCTGTCAGTTGAATGCACACATTGACAGCCATTCAGTTTGATAGCACACTTTTGGTTTTAGAAGCAGATATTTCTCTGTACAGCCTATGGTCCCATTCACTCGGGAATATCCCAACGCAGCTCCTAGAAGAAACGTGTTTCTGACTCGCTGAATCTCAACATAGATTCAACTCTCTTAGGTGAACGAACTCACAGCAGAGCAGTTTCAAGGAAACGTTTCTCCTGAGTTTTAGACGAAGTTTCCTGCGGTTTAGTACGGATGACGGCATTGGGCTGGAAATACCGGTTTTGGGATTCTGCACAGAAAGGGTTTGCAAACCGCTGAATCCACAAGTGAGTTTAACTCTGTCAGTTGAATGCACACATTGACAACCATTCAGTTAGATAGCTCCGTTTTGGTTTTAGAAGCAGATATTTCTCTGTACAGCCTATGGTCCCATTCACTCGGGAATATCCCAATGCAGCTCCTAGAAGAAACGTGTTTCTGACTCGCTGAATCTCAACATAGATTCAACTCTCTTAGGTGATCGAACGCACAGCAGTGCAGTTTCAAGGAAACGTTTCTCCTGAGTTTTAGACGAAGTTTCCTGCTGTTTAGTACGGATGCCGGCATTGGGCTGGAAATACCGGTTTTGGGATTCTGCACAGAAAGGGTTTGCAAACCGCTGAATCCACACGTGAGTTTAACTCTGTCAGTTGAATGCACACATTGACAACCATTCAGTTAGATAGCTCCGTTTTGGTTTTAGAAGCAGATATTTCTCTGTAGAGCCTATGGTCCCATTCCCTCGGGAATATCCCAACGCAGCTCCTAGAAGAAACGTGTTTCTGACTCGCTGAATCTCAACATAGATTCAACTCTCTTAGGTGAACGAACGCACAGCAGAGCAGTTTCAAGGAAACGTTTCTCCTGAGTTTTAGACGAAGTTTCCTGCTGTTTAGTACGGATGCCGGCATTGGGCTGGACATACCGGTTTTGAGATTCTGCACAGAAAGGGTTTGCAAACCGCTGAATCCACACGTGTGTTTAACTCTGTCAGTTGAATGCACACATTGACAACCATTCAGTTAGATAGCTCCGTTTTGGTTTTAGAAGCAGATATTTCTCTGTACAGCCTATGGTCCCATTCACTCGGGAATATCCCAACGCAGCTCCTAGAAGAAACGTGTTTCTGACTCGCTGAATCTCAACATAGATTCAACTCTCTTAGGTGAACGAACGCACAGCAGAGCAGTTTCAAGGAAACGTTTCTCCTGAGTTTTAGACGAAGTTTCCTGCTGTTTAGTACGGATGCCGGCATTGGGCTGGACATACCGGTTTTGGGATTCTGCACAGAAAGGGTTTGCAAACCGCTGAATCCACACGTGAGTTTAACTCTGTCAGTTGAATGCACACATTGACAACCATTCAGTTTGATAGCACACTTTTGGTTTTAGAAGCAGATATTTCTCTGTACAGCCTATGGTCCCATTCACTCGGGAATATCCCAACGCAACTCCTAGAAGAAACGTGTTTCTGACTCGCTGAATCTCAACATAGATTCAACTCTCTTAGGTGAACGAACGCACAGCAGAGCAGTTTCAAGGAAACGTTTCTCCTGAGTTTTAGACGAAGTTTCCTGCTGTTTACTACGGATGCCGGCATTGGACTGGAAATACCGGTTTTGGGATTTTGCACAGAAAGGGTTTGCAAACCGCTGAATCCACACGTGAGTTTAACTCTGTCAGTTGAATGCACACATTGACAACCATTCAGTTAGATAGCTCCGTTTTGGTTTTAGAAGCAGATATTTCTCTGTACAGCCAATGGTCCCATTCACTCGGGAATATCCCAACGCAGCTCCTAGAAGAAACGTGTTTCTGACTCGCTGAATCTCAACATAGATTCAACTCTCTTAGGTGAACGAACGCACAGCAGAGCAGTTTCAAGGAAACGTTTCTCCTGAGTTTTAGACGAAGTTTCCTGCTGTTTAGTACGTATGCCGGCATTGGGCTGGAAATACCGGTTTTGGGATTCTGCACAGAAAGGGTTTGCAAACCGCTGAATCCACACGTGAGTTTAACTCTGTCAGTTGAATGCACACATTGACAACCATTCAGTTTGATAGCACACTTTTGGTTTTAGAAGCAGATATTTCTCTGTACAGCCTATGGTCCCATTCACTCGGGAATATCCCAACGCAGCTCCTAGAGGAAACGTGTTTCTGACTCGCTGAATCTCAACATAGATTCAACTCTCTTAGGTGAACGAACGCACAGCATAGCAGTTTCAAGGAAACGTTTCTCCTGAGTTTTAGACGAAGTTTCCTGCTGTTTAGTACGGATGCCGGCATTGGGCTGGAAATACCGGTTTTGGGATTCTGCACAGAGAGGGTTTGCAAACCGCTGAATCCACACGTGAGTTTAACTCTGTCAGTTGAATGCACACATTGACAACCATTCAGTTTGATAGCACACTTTTGGTTTTAGAAGCAGATATTTCTCTGTACAGCCTATGGTCCCATTCACTCGGGAATATCCCAACGCAGCTCCTAGAAGAAACGTGTTTCTGACTCGCTGAATCTCAACATAGATTCAACTCTCTTAGGTGAACGAACGCACAGCAGAGCAGTTTCAAGGAAACGTTTCTCCTGAGTTTTAGACGAAGTTTCCTGCTGTTTAGTACATATGCCGGCATTGGGCTGGACATACCGGTTTTGGGATTCTGCACAGAAATGGTTTGCAAACCGCTGAATCCACACGTGAGTTTAACTCTGTCAGTTGAATGCACACATTGACAACCATTCAGTTAGATAGCTCCGTTTTGGTTTTAGAAGCAGATATTTCTCTGTACAGCCTATGGTCCCATTCACTCGGGAATATCCCAACGCAGCTCCTAGAAGAAACGTGTTTCTGACTCGCTGAATCTCAACATAGTTTCAACTCTCTTAGGTGATCGAACGCACAGCAGAGCAGTTTCAAGGAAACGTTTCTCCTGAGTTTTAGACGAAGTTTCCTGCTGTTTAGTACGGATGCCGGCATTGGGCGGGAAATACCGGTTTTGGGATTCTGCACAGAAAGGGTTTGCAAACCGCTGAATCCACACGTGAGTTTAACTCTGTCAGTTGAATGCACACATTGACAACCATTCAGTTAGATAGCTCCGTTTTGGTTTTAGAAGCAGATATTTCTCTGTACAGCCTATGGTCCCATTCACTCGGGAATATCCCAACGCAGCTCCTAGAAGAAACGTGCTTCTGACTCGCTGAATCTCAACATAGATTCAACTCTCTTAGGTGATCGAACGCACAGCAGAGCAGTTTCAAGGAAACGTTTCTCCTGAGTTTTAGACGATGTTTCCTGCTGTTTAGTACGGATGCCGGCATTGGGCTGGAAATACCGGTTTTGGGATTCTGCACAGAAAGGGTTTGCAAACCGCTGAATCCACACGTGAGTTTAACTCTGTCAGTTGAATGCACACATTGACAACCATTCAGTTAGATACCACCCTTTTGATTGTAGGAGCAGATATTTCTCTGTACAGCCTATGGTCCCATTCACTCGGGAATATCCCAACGCAGCTCCTAGAAGAAACGTGTTTCTGACTCGCTGAATCTCAACATAGATTCAACTCTCTTAGGTGAACGAACGCACAGCAGAGCAGTTTCAAGGAAACGTTTCTCCTGAGTTTTAGACGAAGTTTCCTGCTGTTTACTACGGATGCCGGCATTGGACTGGAAATACCGGTTTTGGGATTCTGCACAGAAAGGGTTTGCAAACCGCTGAATCCACACGTGAGTTTAACTCTGTCAGTTGAATGCACACATTGACAACCATTCAGTTAGATAGCTCCGTTTTGGTTTTAGAAGCAGATATTACTCTGTACAGCCTATGGTCCCATTCACTCGGGAATATCCCAACGCAGCTCCTAGAAGAAACGTGTTTCTGACTCGCTGAATCTCAACATAGATTCAACTCTCTTAGGTGAACGAACGCACAGCAGAGCAGTTTCAAGGAAACGTTTCTCCTGAGTTTTAGACGAAGTTTCCTGCTGTTTAGTACGTATGCGGCATTGGGCTGGAAATACCGGTTTTGGGATTCTGCACAGAAAGGGTTTGCAAACCGCTGAATCCACACGTGAGTTTAACTCTGTCAGTTGAATGCACACATTGACAACCATTCAGTTTGATAGCACACTTTTGGTTTTAGAAGCAGATATTTCTCTGTACAGCCTATGGTCCCATTCACTCGGGAATATCCCAACGCAGCTCCTAGAGGAAACGTGTTTCTGACTCGCTGAATCTCAACATAGATTCAACTCTCTTAGGTGAACGAACGCACAGCAGAGCAGTTTCAAGGAAACGTTTCTCCTGAGTTTTAGACGAAGTTTCCTGCTGTTTAGTACAGATGCCGGCATTGGGCTGGAAATACCGGTTTTGGGATTCTGCACAGAGAGGGTTTGCAAACCGCTGAATCCACACGTGAGTTTAACTCTGTCAGTTGAATGCACACATTGACAGCCATTCAGTTTGATAGCACACTTTTGGTTTTAGAAGCAGATATTTCTCTGTACAGCCTATGGTCCCATTCACTCGGGAATATCCCAACGCAGCTCCTAGAAGAAACGTGTTTCTGACTCGCTGAATCTCAACATAGATTCAACTCTCTTAGGTGAACGAACTCACAGCAGAGCAGTTTCAAGGAAACGTTTCTCCTGAGTTTTAGACGAAGTTTCCTGCGGTTTAGTACGGATGACGGCATTGGGCTGGAAATACCGGTTTTGGGATTCTGCACAGAAAGGGTTTGCAAACCGCTGAATCCACAAGTGAGTTTAACTCTGTCAGTTGAATGCACACATTGACAACCATTCAGTTAGATAGCTCCGTTTTGGTTTTAGAAGCAGATATTTCTCTGTACAGCCTATGGTCCCATTCACTCGGGAATATCCCAACGCAGCTCCTAGAAGGAACGTGTTTCTGACTCGCTGAATCTCAACATAGTTTCAACTCTCTTAGGTGATCGAACGCACAGCAGAGCAGTTTCAAGGAAACGTTTCTCCTGAGTTTTAGACGAAGTTTCCTGCTGTTTAGTACGGATGCCGGCATTGGGCTGGAAATACCGGTTTTGGGATTCTGCACAAAAAGGGTTTGCAAACCGCTGAATCCACACGTGAGTTTAACTCTGTCAGTTGAATGCACACATTGACAACCATTCAGTTAGATAGCTCCGTTTTGGTTTTAGAAGCAGATATTTCTCTGTACAGCCTATGGTCCCATTCACTCGGGAATATCCCAACGCAGCTCCTAGAAGAAACGTGCTTCTGACTCGCTGAATCTCAACATAGATTCAACTCTCTTAGGTGATCGAACGCACAGCAGAGCAGTTTCAAGGAAACGTTTCTCCTGAGTTTTAGACGATGTTTCCTGCTGTTTAGTACGGATGCCGGCATTGGGCTGGAAATACCGGTTTTGGGATTCTGCACAGAAAGGGTTTGCAAACCGCTGAATCCACACGTGAGTTTAACTCTGTCAGTTGAATGCACACATTGACAACCATTCAGTTAGATACCACCCTTTTGATTGTAGGAGCAGATATTTCTCTGTACAGCCTATGGTCCCATTCACTCGGGAATATCCCAACGCAGCTCCTAGAAGAAACGTGTTTCTGACTCGCTGAATCTCAACATAGATTCAACTCTCTTAGGTGAACGAACGCACAGCAGAGCAGTTTCAAGGAAACGTTTCTCCTGAGTTTTAGACGAAGTTTCCTGCTGTTTACTACGGATGCCGGCATTGGACTGGAAATACCGGTTTTGGGATTCTGCACAGAAAGGGTTTGCAAACCGCTGAATCCACACGTGAGTTTAACTCTGTCAGTTGAATGCACACATTGACAACCATTCAGTTAGATAGCTCCGTTTTGGTTTTAGAAGCAGATATTACTCTGTACAGCCTATGGTCCCATTCACTCGGGAATATCCCAACGCAGCTCCTAGAAGAAACGTGTTTCTGACTCGCTGAATCTCAACATAGATTCAACTCTCTTAGGTGAACGAACGCACAGCAGAGCAGTTTCAAGGAAACGTTTCTCCTGAGTTTTAGACGAAGTTTCCTGCTGTTTAGTACGTATGCGGCATTGGGCTGGAAATACCGGTTTTGGGATTCTGCACAGAAAGGGTTTGCAAACCGCTGAATCCACACGTGAGTTTAACTCTGTCAGTTGAATGCACACATTGACAACCATTCAGTTTGATAGCACACTTTTGGTTTTAGAAGCAGATATTTCTCTGTACAGCCTATGGTCCCATTCACTCGGGAATATCCCAACGCAGCTCCTAGAGGAAACGTGTTTCTGACTCGCTGAATCTCAACATAGATTCAACTCTCTTAGGTGAACGAACGCACAGCAGAGCAGTTTCAAGGAAACGTTTCTCCTGAGTTTTAGACGAAGTTTCCTGCTGTTTAGTACAGATGCCGGCATTGGGCTGGAAATACCGGTTTTGGGATTCTGCACAGAGAGGGTTTGCAAACCGCTGAATCCACACGTGAGTTTAACTCTGTCAGTTGAATGCACACATTGACAGCCATTCAGTTTGATAGCACACTTTTGGTTTTAGAAGCAGATATTTCTCTGTACAGCCTATGGTCCCATTCACTCGGGAATATCCCAACGCAGCTCCTAGAAGAAACGTGTTTCTGACTCGCTGAATCTCAACATAGATTCAACTCTCTTAGGTGAACGAACTCACAGCAGAGCAGTTTCAAGGAAACGTTTCTCCTGAGTTTTAGACGAAGTTTCCTGCGGTTTAGTACGGATGACGGCATTGGGCTGGAAATACCGGTTTTGGGATTCTGCACAGAAAGGGTTTGCAAACCGCTGAATCCACAAGTGAGTTTAACTCTGTCAGTTGAATGCACACATTGACAACCATTCAGTTAGATAGCTCCGTTTTGGTTTTAGAAGCAGATATTTCTCTGTACAGCCTATGGTCCCATTCACTCGGGAATATCCCAACGCAGCTCCTAGAAGGAACGTGTTTCTGACTCGCTGAATCTCAACATAGTTTCAACTCTCTTAGGTGATCGAACGCACAGCAGAGCAGTTTCAAGGAAACGTTTCTCCTGAGTTTTAGACGAAGTTTCCTGCTGTTTAGTACGGATGCCGGCATTGGGCTGGAAATACCGGTTTTGGGATTCTGCACAAAAAGGGTTTGCAAACCGCTGAATCCACAAGTGAGTTTAACTCTGTCAGTTGAATGCACACATTGACAACCATTCAGTTAGATAGCTCCGTTTTGGTTTTAGAAGCAGATATTTCTCTGTACAGCCTATGGTCCCATTCACTCGGGAATATCCCAATGCAGCTCCTAGAAGAAACGTGTTTCTGACTCGCTGAATCTCAACATAGATTCAACTCTCTTAGGTGATCGAACGCACAGCAGAGCAGTTTCAAGGAAACGTTTCTCCTGAGTTTTAGACGAAGTTTCCTGCTGTTTAGTACGGATGCCGGCATTGGGCTGGAAATACCGGTTTTGGGATTCTGCACAGAAAGGGTTTGCAAACCGCTGAATCCACACGTGAGTTTAACTCTGTCAGTTGAATGCACACATTGACAACCATTCAGTTAGATAGCTCCGTTTTGGTTTTAGAAGCAGATATTTCTCTGTAGAGCCTATGGTCCCATTCACTCGGGAATATCCCAACGCAGCTCCTAGAAGAAACGTGTTTCTGACTCGCTGAATCTCAACATAGATTCAAATCTCTTAGGTGAACGAACGCACAGCAGAGCAGTTTCAAGGAAACGTTTCTCCTGAGTTTTAGACGAAGTTTCCTGCTCTTTAGTACGTATGCCGGCATTGGGCTGGAAATACCGGTTTTGGGATTCTGCACAGAAAGGGTTTGCAAACCGCTGAATCCACACGTGAGTTTAACTCTGTCAGTTGAATGCACACATTGACAACGATTCAGTTAGATAGCTCCGTTTTGGTTTTAGAAGCAGATATTTCTCTGTACAGCCTATGGTGCCATTCATTCGGGAATATCCCAACGCAGCTCCTAGAAGAAACGTGTTTCTGACTCGCTGAATCTCAACATAGATTCAACTCTCTTAGGTGAACGAACGCACAGAAGAGCAGTTTCAAGGAAACGTTTCTCCTGAGTTTTAGACGAAGTTTCCTGCTGTTTAGTACGGATGCCGGCATTGGGCTGGAAATACCGGTTTTGGGATTCTGCACAGAAAGGGTTTGCAAACCGCTGAATCCACACGTGAGTTTAACTCTGTCAGTTGAATGCACACATTGACAACCATTCAGTTAGATAGCTCCGTTTTGGATTTAGAAGCAGATATTTCTCTGTACAGCCTATGGTCCCATTCACTCGGGAATATCCCAACGCAGCTCCTAGAAGAAACGTGTTTCTGACTCGCTGAATCTCAACATAGATTCAACTCTCTTAGGTGAACGAACGCACAGCAGAGCAGTTTCAAGGAAACGTTTCTCCTGAGTTTTAGACGAAGTTTCCTGCTGTTTAGTACGTATGCCGGCATTGGGCTGGACATACCGGTTTTGGGATTCTGCACAGAAATGGTTTGCAAACCGCTGAATCCACACGTGAGTTTAACTCTGTCAGTTGAATGCACACATTGACAACCATTCAGTTAGATAGCTCCGTTTTGGTTTTAGAAGCAGATATTTCTCTGTACAGCCTATGGTCCCATTCACTCGGGAATATCCCAACGCAGCTCCTAGAAGAAACGTGCTTCTGACTCGCTGAATCTCAACATAGTTTCAACTCTCTTAGGTGATCGAACGCACAGCAGAGCAGTTTCAAGGAAACGTTTCTCCTGATTCTTAGACGAAGTTTCCTGCTGTTTAGTACGGATGCCGGCATTGGGCTGGAAATACCGGTTTTGGGATTCTGCACAGAAAGGGTTTGCAAACCGCTGAATCCACACGTGAGTTTAACTCTGTCAGTTGAATGCACACATTGACAACCATTCAGTTAGATACCTCCGTTTTGGTTTTAGAAGCAGATATTTCTCTGTACAGCCTATGGTCCCATTCACTCGGGAATATCCCAACGCAGCTCCTAGAAGAAACGTGTTTCTGACTCGCTGAATCTCAACATAGATTCAACTCTCTTAGGTGAACGAACACACAGCAGAGCAGTTTCAAGGAAACGTTTCTCCTGAGTTTTAGACGAAGTTTCCTGCTGTTTAGTATGGATGCCGGCATTGGGCTGGAAATACCGGTTTTGGGATTCTGCACAGAAAGGGTTTGCAAACCGCTGAATCCACAAGTGAGTTTAACTCTGTCAGTTGAATGCACACATTGACAACCATTCAGTTTGATAGCACCCTTTTGGTTTTAGAAGCAGATATTTCTCTGTAGAGCCTATGGTCCCATTCACTCGGGAATATCCCAACGCAGCTCCTAGAAGAAACGTGTTTCTGACTCGCTGAATCTCAACATAGATTCAACTCTCTTAGGTGAACGAACGCACAGCAGAGCAGTTTCAAGGAAACGTTTCTCCTGAGTCTTAGACGAAGTTTCCTGCTGTTTAGTACGTATGCCGGCATTGGGCTGGAAATACCGGTTTTGGGATTCTGCACAGAAAGGATTTGCAAACCGCTGAATCCACACGTGAGTTTAACTCTGTCAGTTGAATGCACACATTGACAACCATTCAGTTAGATAGCTCCGTTTTGGTTTTAGAAGCAGATATTTCTCTGTACAGCCTATGGTCCCATTCACTCGGGAATATCCCAACGCAGCTCCTAGAAGAAACGTGTTTCTGACTCGCTGAATCTCAACATAGATTCAACTCTCTTAGGTGAACGAACGCACAGCAGAGCAGTTTCAAGGAAACGTTTCTCCTGAGTTTTAGACGAAGTTTCCTGCTGTTTAGTACGTATGCCAGCATTGGGCTGGACATAACGGTTTTGGGATTCTGCACAGAAATGGTTTGCAAACCGCTGAATCCACACGTGAGTTTAACTCTGTCAGTTGAATGCACACATTGACAACCATTCAGTTAGATAGCTCCGTTTTGGTTTTAGAAGCAGATATTTCTCTGTACAGCCTATGGTCCCATTCACTCGGGAATATCCCAACGCAGCTCCTAGAAGAAACGTGTTTCTGACTCGCTGAATCTCAACATAGATTCAACTCTCTTAGGTGATCGAACGCACAGCAGAGCAGTTTCAAGGAAAAGTTTCTCCTGAGTTTTAGACGAAGTTTCCTGCTGTTTAGTACGGATGCCGGCATTGGGCGGGAAATACCGGTTTTGGGATTCTGCACAGAAAGGGTTTGCAAACCGCTGAATCCACACGTGAGTTTAACTCTGTCAGTTGAATGCACACATTGACAACCATTCAGTTAGATAGCTCCGTTTTGGTTTTAGAAGCAGATATTTCTCTGTACAGCCTATGGTCCCATTCACTCGGGAATATCCCAACGCAGCTCCTAGAAGAAACGTGCTTCTGACTCGCTGAATCTCAACATAGATTCAACTCTCTTAGGTGATCGAACGCACAGCAGAGCAGTTTCAAGGAAACGTTTCTCCTGAGTTTTAGACGAAGTTTCCTGCTGTTTAGTACGGATGCCGGCATTGGGCTGGAAATACCGGTTTTGGGATTCTGCACAGAAAGGGTTTGCAAACCGCTGAATCCACACGTGAGTTTAACTCTGTCAGTTGAATGCACACATTGACAACCATTCAGTTAGATACCACCCTTTTGGTTGTAGGAGCAGATATTCCTCTGTACAGCCTATGGTCCCATTCACTCGGGAATATCCCAACGCAGCTCCTAGAAGAAACGTGTTTCTGACTCGCTGAATCTCAACATAGATTCAACTCTCTTAGGTGAACGAACGCACAGCAGAGCAGTTTCAAGGAAACGTTTCTCCTGAGTTTTAGACGAAGTTTCCTGCTGTTTACTACGGATGCCGGCATTGGACTGGAAATACCGGTTTTGGGATTCTGCACAGAAAGGGTTTGCAAACCGCTGAATCCACACGTGAGTTTAACTCTGTCAGTTGAATGCACACATTGACAACCATTCAGTTAGATAGCTCCGTTTTGGTTTTAGAAGCAGATATTTCTCTGTACAGCCTAAGGTCCCATTCACTCGGGAATATCCCAACGCAGCTCCTAGAAGAAACGTGTTTCTGACTCGCTGAATCTCAACATAGATTCAACTCTCTTAGGTGAACGAACGGACAGCAGAGCAGTTTCAAGGAAACGTTTCTCCTGAGTTTTAGACGAAGTTTCCTGCTGTTTAGTACGTATGCCGGCATTGGGCTGGAAATACCGGTATTGGGATTCTGCACAGAAAGGGTTTGCAAACCGCTGAATCCACACGTGAGTTTAACTCTGTCAGTTGAATGCACACATTGACAACCATTCAGTTTGATAGCACACTTTTGGTTTTAGAAGCAGATATTTCTCTGTACAGCCTTTGGTCCCATTCACTCGGGAATATCCCAACGCAGCTCCTAGAGGAAACGTGTTTCTGACTCGCTGAATCTCAACATAGATTCAACTCTCTTAGGTGAACGAACGCACAGCAGAGCAGTTTCAAGGAAACGTTTCTCCTGAGTTTTAGACGAAGTTTCCTGCTGTTTAGTACGGATGCCGGCATTGGGCTGGAAATACCGGTTTTGGGATTCTGCACAGAGAGGGTTTGCAAACCGCTGAATCCACACGTGAGTTTAACTCTGTCAGTTGAATGCACACATTGACAGCCATTCAGTTTGATAGCACACTTTTGGTTTTAGAAGCAGATATTTCTCTGTACAGCCTATGGTCCCATTCACTCGGGAATATCCCAACGCAGCTCCTAGAAGAAACGTGTTTCTGACTCGCTGAATCTCAACATAGATTCAACTCTCTTAGGTGAACGAATGCACAGCAGAGCAGTTTCAAGGAAACGTTTCTCCTGAGTCTTAGACGAAGTTTCCTGCTGTTTAGTACGTATGCCGGCATTGGGCTGGAAATACCGCTTTTGGGATTCTTCACAGAAAGGGTTTGCAAACCGCTGAATCCACACGTGAGTTTAACTCTGTCAGTTGAATGCACACATTGACAACCATTCAGTTAGATAGCTCCGTTTTGGTTTTAGAAGCAGATATTTCTCTGTACAGCCTATGGTCCCATTCACTCGGGAATATCCCAACGCAGCTCCTAGAAGAAACGTGTTTCTGACTCGCTGAATCTCAACATAGATTCAACTCTCTTAGGTGAACGAACGTACAGCAGAGCAGTTCAAAGAAACGTTTCTCCTGAGTTTTAGACGAAGTTTCCTGCTGTTTAGTACGGATGCCGGCATTGGGCTGGACATACCGGTTTTGGGATTCTGCACAGAAATGGTTTGCAAACCGCTGAATCCACACGTGAGTTTAACTCTGTCAGTTGAATGCACACATTGACAACCATTCAGTTAGATAGCTCCGTTTTGGTTTTAGAAGCAGATATTTCTCTGTACAGCCTATGGTCCCATTCACTCGGGAATATCCAAACGCAGCTCCTAGAAGAAACGTGTTTCTGACTCGCTGAATCTCAACATAAATTCAACTCTCTTAGGTGAACGAACGCACAGCAGAGCAGTTTCAAGGAAACGTTTCTCCTGAGTTTTAGACGAAGTTTCCTGCTGTTTCGTACGGATGCCGGCATTGGGCTGGACATACCGGTTTGGGATTCTGCACAGAAATGGTTTGCAAAGCGCTGAATACACACGTGAGTTTAACTCTGTCAGTTGAATGCACACATTGACAACCATTCTGTTAGATAGCTCCGTTTTGGTATTAGAAGCAGATATTTCTCTGTACAGCCTATGGTCCCATTCACTCGGGAATATCCCAACGCAGCTCCTAGCATAAACGTGTTTCTGACTCGCTGAATCTCAGCATAGTTTCAACTCTCTTAGGTGAAGGAACGCGCAGCAGAGCAGTTTCAAGGAAACATTTCTCCTGAGTTTTAGACGAAGTTTCCTGCTGTTTAGTACGGTGCCGGCATTGAGCTGGAATTACCGGTTTTGGGATTCTGCACAGAAAGGGTTTGTAAACCGCTGTATCCAAACGTGAGTTTAACTCTGTCAGTTGAATGCACACATTGACAACCATTCAGTTAGATACCACCCTTTTGGTTTTAGGAGCAGATATTCCTCTGTACAGCCTATGGTCCCATTCACTCGGGAATATCCCAACGCAGCTCCTAGAAGAAACGTGTTTCTGACTCGCTGAATCTCAACATAGATTCAACTCTCTTAGGTGAACGAACGCACAGCAGAGCAGTTTCAAGGAAACGTTTCTCCTGAGTTTTAGACGAAGTTTCCTGCTGTTTGCTACGGATGCCGGCATTGGACTGGAAATACCGGTTTTGGGATTCTGCACAGAAAGGGTTTGCAAACCGCTGAATCCACACGTGAGTTTAACTCTGTCAGTTGAATGCACACATTGACAACCATTCAGTTAGATAGCTCCGTTTTGGTTTTAGAAGCAGATATTTCTCTGTACAGCCTATGGTCCCATTCACTCGGGAATATCCCAACGCAGCTCCCAGAAGAAACGTGTTTCTGACTCGCTGAATCTCAACATAGATTCAACTCTCTTAGGTGAACGAACGCACAGCAGAGCAGTTTCAAGGAAACGTTTCTCCTGAGTTTTAGACGAAGTTTCCTGCTGTTTAGTACGGATGCCGGCATTGGGCTGGAAATACCGGTTTTGGGATTCTGCACAGCAAGGGTTTGCAAACCGCTGAATCCACACGTGAGTTTAACTCTGTCAGTTGAATGCACACATTGACAACCATTCAGTTAGATAGCTCCGTTTTGGTTTTAGAAGCAGATATTTCTCTGTACAGCCTATGGTCCCATTCACTCGGGAATATCCCAACGCAGCTCCTAGAAGAAACGTGTTTCTGACTCGCTGAATCTCAACATAGATTCAACTCTCTTAGGTGAACGAACGCACAGCAGAGCAGTTTCAAGGAAACGTTTCTCCTGAGTTTTAGACGAAGTTTCCTGCTGTTTAGTACGGATGCCGGCATTGGGCTGGACATACCGGTTTTGGGATTCTGCACAGAAAGGGTTTGCAAACCGCTGAATCCACACGTGAGTTTAACTCTGTCAGTTGAATGCACACATTGACAACCATTCAGTTTGATAGCACACTTTTGGTTTTAGAAGCAGATATTTCTCTGTACAGCCTATGGTCCCATTCACTCGGGAATATCCCAACGCAGCTCCTAGAAGAAACGTGTTTCTGACTCGCTGAATCTCAACATAGATTCAACTCTCTTAGGTGAACGAACGCACAGCAGAGCAGTTTCAAGGAAACGTTTCTCCTGAGTTTTAGACGAAGTTTCCTGCTGTTTAGTACGGATGCCGGCATTGGGCTGGAAATACCGGTTTTGGGATTCTGCACAGAAAGGGTTTGCAAACCGCTGAATCCACACGTGAGTTTAACTCTGTCAGTTGAATGCACACATTGACAACCATTCAGTTAGATAGCTCCGTTTTGGTTTTAGAAGCAGATATTTCTCTGTACAGCCTATGGTCCCATTCACTCGGGAATATCCCAACGCAGCTCCTAGAAGAAACGTGTTTCTGACTCGCTGAATCTCAACATAGATTCAAATCTCTTAGGTGAACGAACGCACAGCAGAGCAGTTTCAAGGAAACGTTTCTCCTGAGTTTTAGACGAAGTTTCCTGCTCTTTATTACGTATGCCGGCATTGGGCTGGACATACCGGTTTTGGGATTCTGCACAGAAAGGGTTTGCAAACCGCTGAATCCACACGTGAGTTTAACTCTGTCAGTTGAATGCACACATTGACAACCATTCAGTTAGATAGCTCCGTTTTGGTTTTAGAAGCAGATATTTCTCTGTACAGCCTATGGTCCCATTCACTCGGGAATATCCCAACGCAGCTCCTAGAAGAAACGTGTTTCTGACTCGCTGAATCTCAACATAGATTCAACTCTCTTAGGTGAACGAACGCACAGCAGAGCAGTTTCAAGGAAACGTTTCTCCTGAGTTTTAGACGAAGTTTCCTCCTGTTTAGTACGGATGCTGGCATTGGGCTGGAAATACCGGTTTTGGGATTCTGCACAGAAAGTGTTTGCAAACCGCTGAATCCACACGTGAGTTTACCTCTGTCAGTTGAATGCACACATTGACAACCATTCAGTTTGATAGCACACTTTTGGTTTTAGAAGCAGATATTTCTCTGTACAGCCTATGGTCCCATTCACTCGGGAATATCCCAACGCAGCTCCTAGAAGAAACGTGTTTCTGACTCGCTGAATCTCAACATAGATTCAACTCTCTTAGGTGAACGAACGGACAGCAGAGCAGTTTCAAGGAAACGTTTCTCCTGAGTTTTAGACGAAGTTTCCTGCTGTTTAGTATGGATGCCGACATTGGGCTGGAAATACCGGTTTTGGGATTCTGCACAGAAAGGGTTTGCAAACCGCTGAATCCACACGTGAGTTTAACTCTGTCAGTTGAATGCACACATTGACAACCATTCATTTAGATAGCACACTTTTGGTTTTAGAAGCAGATATTTCTCTGTACAGCCTATGGTCCCATTCACTCGGGAATATCCCAACGCAACTCCTAGAAGAAACGTGTTTCTGACTCGCTGAATCTCAACATAGATTCAACTCTCTTAGGTGAACGAACGCACAGCAGAGCAGTTTCAAGGAAACGTTTCTCCTGAGTTTTAGACGAAGTTTCCTGCTGTTTACTACGGATGCCGGCATTGGGCTGGAAATACCGGTTTTGGGATTCTGCACAGAAAGGGTTTGCAAACCGCTGAATCCACACGTGAGTTTAACTCTGTCAGTTGAATGCACACATTGACAACCATTCAGTTTGATAGCACACTTTTGGTTTTAGAAGCAGATATCTCTCTGTACAGCCTATGGTCCCATTCACTCGGGAATATCCCAACGCAGCTCCTAGAGGAAACGTGTTTCTGACTCGCTGAATCTCAACATAGATTCAACTCTCTTAGGTGAACGAACGCACAGCATAGCAGTTTCAAGGAAACGTTTCTCCTGAGTTTTAGACGAAGTTTCCTGCTGTTTAGTACGGATGCCGGCATTGGGCTGGAAATACCGGTTTTGGGATTCTGCACAGCAAGGGTTTGCAAACCGCTGAATCCACACGTTAGTTTAACTCTGTCAGTTGAATGCACACATTGACAACCATTCAGTTAGATAGCTCCGTTTTGGTTTTAGAAGCAGATATTTCTCTGTACAGCCTATGGTCCCATTCACTCGGGAATATCCCAACGCAGCTCCTAGAAGAAACGTGTTTCTGACTCGCTGAATCTCAACATAGATTCAACTCTCTTAGGTGAACGAACGCACAGCAGAGCAGTTTCAAGGAAACGTTTCTCCTGAGTTTTAGACGAAGTTTCCTGCTGTTTAGTACGGATGCCGGCATTGGGCTGGACATACCGGTTTTGGGATTCTGCACAGAAAGGGTTTGCAAACCGCTGAATCCACACGTGAGTTTAACTCTGTCAGTTGAATGCACACATTGACAACCATTCAGTTTGATAGCACACTTTTGGTTTTAGAAGCAGATATTTCTCTGTACAGCCTATGGTCCCATTCACTCGGGAATATCCCAACGCACCTCCTAGAAGAAACGTGTTTCTGACTCGCTGAATCTCAACATAGATTCAACTCTCTTAGGTGAACGAACGCACAGCAGAGCAGTTTCAAGGAAACGTTTCTCCTGAGTTTTAGACGAAGTTTCCTGCTGTTTAGTACGGATGCCGGCATTGGGCTGGAAATACCGGTTTTGGGATTCTGCACAGCAAGGGTTTGCAAACCGCTGAATCCACACGTGAGTTTAACTCTGTCAGTTGAATGCACACATTGACAACCATTCAGTTAGATAGCTCCGTTTTGGTTTTAGAAGCAGATATTTCTCTGTACAGCCTATGGTCCCATTCACTCGGGAATATCCCAACGCAGCTCCTAGAAGAAACGTGTTTCTGACTCGCTGAATCTCAACATAGATTCAACTCTCTTAGGTGAACGAACGCACAGCAGAGCAGTTTCAAGGAAACGTTTCTCCTGAGTTTTAGACGAAGTTTCCTGCTGTTTAGTACGGATGCCGGCATTGGGCTGGACATACCGGTTTTGGGATTCTGCACAGAAAGGGTTTGCAAACCGCTGAATCCACACGTGAGTTTAACTCTGTCAGTTGAATGCACACATTGACAACCATTCAGTTTGATAGCACACTTTTGGTTTTAGAAGCAGATATTTCTCTGTACAGCCTATGGTCCCATTCACTCGGGAATATCCCAACGCAGCTCCTAGAAGAAACGTGTTTCTGACTCGCTGAATCTCAACATAGATTCAACTCTCTTAGGTGATCGAACGCACAGCAGAGCAGTTTCAAGGAAACGTTTCTCCTGAGTTTTAGACGAAGTTTCCTGCTGTTTAGTACGGATGCCGGCATTGGGCTGGAAATACCGGTTTTGGGATTCTGCACAGCAAGGGTTTGCAAACCGCTGAATCCACACGTGAGTTTAACTCTGTCAGTTGAATGCACACATTGACAACCATTCAGTTAGATAGCTCCGTTTTGGTTTTAGAAGCAGATATTTCTCTGTACAGCCTATGGTCCTATTCACTCGGGAATATCCCAACGCAGCTCCTAGAAGAAACGTGTTTCTGACTCGCTGAATCTCAACATAGATTCAACTCTCTTAGGTGATCGAACGCACAGCAGAGCAGTTTCAAGGAAACGTTTCTCCTGAGTTTTAGACGAAGTTTCCTGCTGTTTAGTACGGATGCCGGCATTGGGCTGGAAATACCGGTTTTGGGATTCTGCACAGAAAGGGTTTGCAAACCGCTGAATCCACACGTGAGTTTAACTCTGTCAGTTGAATGCACACATTGACAACCATTCAGTTAGATAGCTCCGTTTTGGTTTTAGAAGCAGATATTTCTCTGTACAGCCTATGGTCCCATTCACTCGGGAATATCCCAACGCAGCTCCTAGAAGAAACGTGTTTCTGACTCGCTGAATCTCAACATAGATTCAAATCTCTTAGGTGAACGAACGCACAGCAGAGCAGTTTCAAGGAAACGTTTCTCCTGAGTTTTAGACGAAGTTTCCTGCTCTTTATTACGTATGCCGGCATTGGGCTGGACATACCGGTTTTGGGATTCTGCACAGAAAGGGTTTGCAAACCGCTGAATCCACACGTGAGTTTAACTCTGTCAGTTGAATGCACACATTGACAACCATTCAGTTAGATAGCTCCGTTTTGGTTTTAGAAGCAGATATTTCTCTGTACAGCCTATGGTCCCATTCACTCGGGAATATCCCAACGCAGCTCCTAGAAGAAACGTGTTTCTGACTCGCTGAATCTCAACATAGATTCAACTCTCTTAGGTGAACGAACGCACAGCAGAGCAGTTTCAAGGAAACGTTTCTCCTGAGTTTTAGACGAAGTTTCCTGCTGTTTAGTACGGATGCTGGCATTGGGCTGGAAATACCGGTTTTGGGATTCTGCACAGAAAGTGTTTGCAAACCGCTGAATCCACACGTGAGTTTACCTCTGTCAGTTGAATGCACACATTGACAACCATTCAGTTTGATAGCACACTTTTGGTTTTAGAAGCAGATATTTCTCTGTACAGCCTATGGTCCCATTCACTCGGGAATATCCCAACGCAGCTCCTAGAAGAAACGTGTTTCTGACTCGCTGAATCTCAACATAGATTCAACTCTCTTAGGTGAACGAACGGACAGCAGAGCAGTTTCAAGGAAACGTTTCTCCTGAGTTTTAGACGAAGTTTCCTGCTGTTTAGTATGGATGCCGACATTGGGCTGGAAATACCGGTTTTGGGATTCTGCACAGAAAGGGTTTGCAAACCGCTGAATCCACACGTGAGTTTAACTCTGTCAGTTGAATGCACACATTGACAACCATTCATTTAGATAGCACACTTTTGGTTTTAGAAGCAGATATTTCTCTGTACAGCCTATGGTCCCATTCACTCGGGAATATCCCAACGCAGATCCTAGAAGAAACGTGTTTCTGACTCGCTGAATCTCAACATAGATTCAACTCTCTTAGGTGAACGAACGCACAGCAGAGCAGTTTCAAGGAAACGTTTCTCCTGAGTTTTAGACGAAGTTTCCTGCTGTTTACTACGGATGCCGGCATTGGGCTGGAAATACCGGTTTTGGGATTCTGCACAGAAAGGGTTTGCAAACCGCTGAATCCACACGTGAGTTTAACTCTGTCAGTTGAATGCACACATTGACAACCATTCAGTTTGATAGCACACTTTTGGTTTTAGAAGCAGATATCTCTCTGTACAGCCTATGGTCCCATTCACTCGGGAATATCCCAACGCAGCTCCTAGAGGAAACGTGTTTCGGACTCGCTGAATCTCAACATAGATTCAACTCTCTTAGGTGAACGAACGCACAGCATAGCAGTTTCAAGGAAACGTTTCTCCTGAGTTTTAGACGAAGTTTCCTGCTGTTTAGTACGGATGCCGGCATTGGGCTGGAAATACCGGTTTTGGGATTCTGCACAGCAAGGGTTTGCAAACCGCTGAATCCACACGTGAGTTTAACTCTGTCAGTTGAATGCACACATTGACAACCATTCAGTTAGATAGCTCCGTTTTGGTTTTAGAAGCAGATATTTCTCTGTACAGCCTATGGTCCCATTCACTCGGGAATATCCCAACGCAGCTCCTAGAAGAAACGTGTTTCTGACTCGCTGAATCTCAACATAGATTCAACTCTCTTAGGTGAACGAACGCACAGCAGAGCAGTTTCAAGGAAACGTTTCTCCTGAGTTTTAGACGAAGTTTCCTGCTGTTTAGTACGGATGCCGGCATTGGGCTGGACATACCGGTTTTGGGATTCTGCACAGAAAGGGTTTGCAAACCGATGAATCCACACGTGAGTTTAACTCTGTCAGTTGAATGCACACATTGACAACCATTCAGTTTGATAGCACACTTTTGGTTTTAGAAGCAGATATTTCTCTGTACAGCCTATGGTCCCATTCACTCGGGAATATCCCAACGCACCTCCTAGAAGAAACGTGTTTCTGACTCGCTGAATCTCAACATAGATTCAACTCTCTTAGGTGAACGAACGCACAGCAGAGCAGTTTCAAGGAAACGTTTCTCCTGAGTTTTAGACGAAGTTTCCTGCTGTTTAGTACGGATGCCGGCATTGGGCTGGAAATACCGGTTTTGGGATTCTGCACAGCAAGGGTTTGCAAACCGCTGAATCCACACGTGAGTTTAACTCTGTCAGTTGAATGCACACATTGACAACCATTCAGTTAGATAGCTCCGTTTTGGTTTTAGAAGCAGATATTTCTCTGTACAGCCTATGGTCCCATTCACTCGGGAATATCCCAACGCAGCTCCTAGAAGAAACGTGTTTCTGACTCGCTGAATCTCAACATAGATTCAACTCTCTTAGGTGAACGAACGCACAGCAGAGCAGTTTCAAGGAAACGTTTCTGCTGAGTTTTAGACGAAGTTTCCTGCTGTTTAGTACGGATGCCGGCATTGGGCTGGACATACCGGTTTTGGGATTCTGCACAGAAAGGGTTTGCAAACCGCTGAATCCACACGTGAGTTTAACTCTGTCAGTTGAATGCACACATTGACAACCATTCAGTTTGATAGCACACTTTTGGTTTTAGAAGCAGATATTTCTCTGTACAGCCTATGGTCCCATTCACTCGGGAATATTCCAACGCACCTCCTAGAAGAAACGTGTTTCTGACTCGCTGAATCTCAACATAGATTCAACTCTCTTAGGTGATCGAACGCACAGCAGAGCAGTTTCAAGGAAACGTTTCTCCTGAGTTTTAGACGAAGTTTCCTGCTGTTTAGTACGGATGCCGGCATTGGGCTGGAAATACCGGTTTTGGGATTCTGCACAGCAAGGGTTTGCAAACCGCTGAATCCACACGTGAGTTTAACTCTGTCAGTTGAATGCACACATTGACAACCATTCAGTTAGATAGCTCCGTTTTGGTTTTAGAAGCAGATATTTCTCTGTACAGCCTATGGTCCCATTCACTCGGGAATATCCCAACGCAGCTCCTAGAAGAAACGTGTTTCTGACTCGCTGAATCTCAACATAGATTCAACTCTCTTAGGTGATCGAACGCACAGCAGAGCAGTTTCAAGGAAACGTTTCTCCTGAGTTTTAGACGAAGTTTCCTGCTGTTTAGTACGGATGCCGGCATTGGGCTGGAAATACCGGTTTTGGGATTCTGCACAGAAAGGGTTTGCAAACCGCTGAATCCACACGTGAGTTTAACTCTGTCAGTTGAATGCACACATTGACAACCATTCAGTTAGATAGCTCCGTTTTGGTTTTAGAAGCAGATATTTCTCTGTACAGCCTATGGTCCCATTCACTCGGGAATATCCCAACGCAGCTCCTAGAAGAAACGTGTTTCTGACTCGCTGAATCTCAACATAGATTCAAATCTCTTAGGTGAACGAACGCACAGCAGAGCAGTTTCAAGGAAACGTTTCTCCTGAGTTTTAGACGAAGTTTCCTGCTCTTTATTACGTATGCCGGCATTGGGCTGGACATACCGGTTTTGGGATTCTGCACAGAAAGGGTTTGCAAACCGCTGAATCCACACGTGAGTTTAACTCTGTCAGTTGAATACACACATTGACAACCATTCAGTTAGATAGCTCCGTTTTGGTTTTAGAAGCAGATATTTCTCTGTACAGCCTATGGTCCCATTCACTCGGGAATATCCCAACGCAGCTCCTAGAAGAAACGTGTTTCTGACTCGCTGAATCTCAACATAGATTCAACTCTCTTAGGTGAACGAACGCACAGCAGAGCAGTTTCAAGGAAACGTTTCTCCTGAGTTTTAGACGAAGTTTCCTGCTGTTTAGTACGGATGCTGGCATTGGGCTGGAAATACCGGTTTTGGGATTCTGCACAGAAAGTGTTTGCAAACCGCTGAATCCACACGTGAGTTTACCTCTGTCAGTTGAATGCACACATTGAAAACCATTCAGTTTGATAGCACACTTTTGGTTTTAGAAGCAGATATTTCTCTGTACAGCCTATGGTCCCATTCACTCGGGAATATCCCAACGCACCTCCTAGAAGAAACGTGTTTCTGACTCGCTGAATCTCAACATAGATTCAACTCTCTTAGGTGAACGAACGGACAGCAGAGCAGTTTCAAGGAAACGTTTCTCCTGAGTTTTAGACGAAGTTTCCTGCTGTTTAGTACGGATGCCGACATTGGGCTGGAAATACCGGTTTTGGGATTCTGCACAGAAAGGGTTTGCAAACCGCTGAATCCACACGTGAGTTTAACTCTGTCAGTTGAATGCACACATTGACAACCATTCATTTAGATAGCACACTTTTGGTTTTAGAAGCAGATATTTCTCTGTACAGCCTATGGTCCCATTCACTCGGGAATATCCCAACGCAACTCCTAGAAGAAACGTGTTTCTGACTCGCTGAATCTCAACATAGATTCAACTCTCTTAGGTGAACGAACGCACAGCAGAGCAGTTTCAAGGAAACGTTTCTCCTGAGTTTTAGACGAAGTTTCCTGCTGTTTACTACGGATGCCGGCATTGGGCTGGAAATACCGGTTTTGGGATTCTGCACAGAAAGGGTTTGCAAACCGCTGAATCCACACGTGAGTTTAACTCTGTCAGTTGAATGCACACATTGACAACCATTCAGTTAGATAGCTCCGTTTTGGTTTTAGAAGCAGATATTTCTCTGTACAGCCTATGGTCCCATTCACTCGGGAATATCCCAACGCAGCTCCTAGAAGAAACGTGTTTCTGACTCGCTGAATCTCAACATAGATTCAACTCTCTTAGGTGAACGAACGCACAGCAGAGCAGTTTCAAGGAAACGTTTCTCCTGAGTTTTAGACGAAGTTTCCTGCTGTTTAGTACGTATGCCGGCATTGGGCTGGAAATACCGGTTTTGGGATTCTGCACAGAAAGGGTTTGCAAACCGCTGAATCCACACGTGAGTTTAACTCTGTCAGTTGAATGCACACATTGACAACCATTCAGTTTGATAGCACACTTTTGGTTTTAGAAGCAGATATTTCTCTGTACAGCCTATGGTCCCATTCACTCGGGAATATCCCAACGCAGCTCCTAGAGGAAACGTGTTTCTGACTCGCTGAATCTCAACATAGATTCAACTCTCTTAGGTGAACGAACGCACAGCATAGCAGTTTCAAGGAAACGTTTCTCCTGAGTTTTAGACGAAGTTTCCTGCTGTTTAGTACGGATGCCGGCATTGGGCTGGAAATACCGGTTTTGGGATTCTGCACAGCAAGGGTTTGCAAATCGCTGAATCCACACGTGAGTTTAACTCTGTCAGTTGAATGCACACATTGACAACCATTCAGTTAGATAGCTCCGTTTTGGTTTTAGAAGCAGATATTTCTCTGTACAGCCTATGGTCCCATTCACTCGGGAATATCCCAACGCAGCTCCTAGAAGAAACGTGTTTCTGACTCGCTGAATCTCAACATAGATTCAACTCTCTTAGGTGAACGAACGCACAGCAGAGCAGTTTCAAGGAAACGTTTCTCCTGAGTTTTAGACGAAGTTTCCTGCTGTTTAGTACGGATGCCGGCATTGGGCTGGACATACCGGTTTTGGGATTCTGCACAGAAAGGGTTTGCAAACCGCTGAATCCACACGTGAGTTTAACTCTGTCAGTTGAATGCACACATTGACAACCATTCAGTTAGATAGCTCCGTTTTGGTTTTAGAAGCAGATATTTCTCTGTACAGCCTATGGTCCCATTCACTCGGGAATATCCCAACGCAGCTCCTAGAAGAAACGTGTTTCTGACTCGCTGAATCTCAACATAGATTCAACTCCCTTAGGTGAACGAACGCACAGCAGAGCAGTTTCAAGGAAACGTTTCTCCTGAGTTTTAGACGAAGTTTCCTGCTGTTTAGTACGGATGCCGGCATTGGGCTGGACATACCGGTTTTGGGATTCTGCACAGAAAGGGTTTGCAAACCGCTGAATCCACACGTGAGTTTAACTCTGTCAGTTGAATGCACACATTGACAACCATTCAGTTTGATAGCACACTTTTGGTTTTAGAAGCAGATATTTCTCTGTACAGCCTATGGTCCCATTCACTCGGGAATATCCCAACGCAACTCCTAGAAGAAACGTGTTTCTGACTCGCTGAATCTCAACATAGATTCAACTCTCTTAGGTGAACGAACGCACAGCAGAGCAGTTTCAAGGAAACGTTTCTCCTGAGTTTTAGACGAAGTTTCCTGCTGTTTACTACGGATGCCGGCATTGGACTGGAAATACCGGTTTTGGGATTTTGCACAGAAAGGGTTTGCAAACCGCTGAATCCACACGTGAGTTTAACTCTGTCAGTTGAATGCACACATTGACAACCATTCAGTTAGATAGCTCCGTTTTGGTTTTAGAAGCAGATATTTCTCTGTACAGCCTATGGTCCCATTCACTCGGGAATATCCCAACGCAGCTCCTAGAAGAAACGTGTTTCTGACTCGCTGAATCTCAACATAGATTCAACTCTCTTAGGTGAACGAACGCACAGCAGAGCAGTTTCAAGGAAACGTTTCTCCTGAGTTTTAGACGAAGTTTCCTGCTGTTTAGTACGGATGCCGGCATTGGGCTGGAAATACCGGTTTTGGGATTCTGCACAGAGAGGGTTTGCAAACCGCTGAATCCACACGTGGGTTTAACTCTGTCAGTTGAATGCACACATTGACAACCATTCAGTTTGATAGCACACTTTTGGTTTTAGAAGCAGATATTTCTCTGTACAGCCTATGGTCCCATTCACTCGGGAATATCCCAACGCAGCTCCTAGAAGAAACGTGTTTCTGACTCGCTGAATCTCAACATAGATTCAACTCTCTTAGGTGAACGAACGCACAGCAGAGCAGTTTCAAGGAAACGTTTCTCCTGAGTTTTAGACGAAGTTTCCTGCTGTTTAGTACATATGCCGGCATTGGGCTGGACATACCGGTTTTGGGATTCTGCACAGAAATGGTTTGCAAACCGCTGAATCCACACGTGAGTTTAACTCTGTCAGTTGAATGCACACATTGACAACCATTCAGTTAGATAGCTCCGTTTTGGTTTTAGAAGCAGATATTTCTCTGTACAGCCTATGGTCCCATTCACTCGGGAATATCCCAACGCAGCTCCTAGAAGAAACGTGTTTCTGACTCGCTGAATCTCAACATAGTTTCAACTCTCTTAGGTGATCGAACGCACAGCAGAGCAGTTTCAAGGAAACGTTTCTCCTGAGTTTTAGACGAAGTTTCCTGCTGTTTAGTACGGATGCCGGCATTGGGCGGGAAATACCGGTTTTGGGATTCTGCACAGAAAGGGTTTGCAAACCGCTGAATCCACACGTGAGTTTAACTCTGTCAGTTGAATGCACACATTGACAACCATTCAGTTAGATACCACCCTTTTGATTGTAGGAGCAGATATTTCTCTGTACTTCCTATGGTCCCATTCACTCGGGAATATCCCAACGCAGCTCCTAGAAGAAACGTGTTTCTGACTCGCTGAATCTCAACATAGATTCAACTCTCTTAGGTGAACGAACGCACAGCAGAGCAGTTTCAAGGAAACGTTTCTCCTGAGTTTTAGACGAAGTTTCCTGCTGTTTACTACGGATGCCGGCATTGGACTGGAAATACCGGTTTTGGGATTCTGCACAGAAAGGGTTTGCAAACCGCTGAATCCACACGTGAGTTTAACTCTGTCAGTTGAATGCACACATTGACAACCATTCAGTTAGATAGCTCCGTTTTGGTTTTAGAAGCAGATATTTCTCTGTACAGCCTATGGTCCCATTCACTCGGGAATATCCCAACGCAGCTCCTAGAAGAAACGTGTTTCTGACTCGCTGAATCTCAACATAGATTCAACTCTCTTAGGTGAACGAACGCACAGCAGAGCAGTTTCAAGGAAACGTTTCTCCTGAGTTTTAGACGAAGTTTCCTGCTGTTTAGTACGTATGCCGGCATTGGGCTGGAAATACCGGTTTTGGGATTCTGCACAGAAAGGGTTTGCAAACCGCTGAATCCACACGTGAGTTTAACTCTGTCAGTTGAATGCACACACTGACAACCATTCAGTTTGATAGCACACTTTTGGTTTTAGAAGCAGATATTTCTCTGTACAGCCTATGGTCCCATTCACTCGGGAATATCCCAACGCAGCTCCTAGAGGAAACGTGTTTCTGACTCGCTGAATCTCAACATAGATTCAACTCTCTTAGGTGAACGAACGCACAGCAGAGCAGTTTCAAGGAAACGTTTCTCCTGAGTTTTAGACGAAGTTTCCTGCTGTTTAGTACAGATGCCGGCATTGGGCTGGAAATACCGGTTTTGGGATTCTGCACAGAGAGGGTTTGCAAACCGCTGAATCCACACGTGAGTTTAACTCTGTCAGTTGAATGCACACATTGACAGCCATTCAGTTTGATAGCACACTTTTGGTTTTAGAAGCAGATATTTCTCTGTACAGCCTATGGTCCCATTCACTCGGGAATATCCCAACGCAGCTCCTAGAAGAAACGTGTTTCTGACTCGCTGAATCTCAACATAGATTCAACTCTCTTAGGTGAACGAACTCACAGCAGAGCAGTTTCAAGGAAACGTTTCTCCTGAGTTTTAGACGAAGTTTCCTGCGGTTTAGTACGGATGACGGCATTGGGCTGGAAATACCGGTTTTGGGATTCTGCACAGAAAGGGTTTGCAAACCGCTGAATCCACAAGTGAGTTTAACTCTGTCAGTTGAATGCACACATTGACAACCATTCAGTTAGATAGCTCCGTTTTGGTTTTAGAAGCAGATATTTCTCTGTACAGCCTATGGTCCCATTCACTCGGGAATATCCCAACGCAGCTCCTAGAAGGAACGTGTTTCTGACTCGCTGAATCTCAACATAGTTTCAACTCTCTTAGGTGATCGAACGCACAGCAGAGCAGTTTCAAGGAAACGTTTCTCCTGAGTTTTAGACGAAGTTTCCTGCTGTTTAGTACGGATGCCGGCATTGGGCTGGAAATACCGGTTTTGGGATTCTGCACAAAAAGGGTTTGCAAACCGCTGAATCCACAAGTGAGTTTAACTCTGTCAGTTGAATGCACACATTGACAACCATTCAGTTAGATAGCTCCGTTTTGGTTTTAGAAGCAGATATTTCTCTGTACAGCCTATGGTCCCATTCACTCGGGAATATCCCAATGCAGCTCCTAGAAGAAACGTGTTTCTGACTCGCTGAATCTCAACATAGATTCAACTCTCTTAGGTGATCGAACGCACAGCAGAGCAGTTTCAAGGAAACGTTTCTCCTGAGTTTTAGACGAAGTTTCCTGCTGTTTAGTACGGATGCCGGCATTGAGCTGGAATTACCGGTTTTGGGATTCTGCACAGAAAGGGTTTGCAAACCGCTGAATCCACACGTGAGTTTAACTCTGTCATTTGAATGCACACATTGACAACCATTCAGTTAGATAGCTCCGTTTTGGTTTTAGAAGCAGATATTTCTCTGTAGAGCCTATGGTCCCATTCACTCGGGAATATCCCAACGCAGCTCCTAGAAGAAACGTGTTTCTGACTCGCTGAATCTCAACATAGATTCAAATCTCTTAGGTGAACGAACGCACAGCAGAGCAGTTTCAAGGAAACGTTTCTCCTGAGTTTTAGACGAAGTTTCCTGCTCTTTAGTACGTATGCCGGCATTGGGCTGGAAATACCGGTTTTGGGATTCTGCACAGAAAGGGTTTGCAAACCGCTGAATCCACACGTGAGTTTAACTCTGTCAGTTGAATGCACACATTGACAACGATTCAGTTAGATAGCTCCGTTTTGGTTTTAGAAGCAGATATTTCTCTGTACAGCCTATGGTCCCATTCACTCGGGAATATCCCAACGCAGCTCCTAGAAGAAAAGTGTTTCTGACTCGCTGAATTTCAACATAGATTCAACTCTCTTAGGTGAACGAACGCACAGAAGAGCAGTTTCAAGGAAACGTTTCTCCTGAGTTTTAGACGAAGTTTCCTGCTGTTTAGTACGGATGCCGGCATTGGGCTGGAAATACCGGTTTTGGGATTCTGCACAGAAAGGGTTTGCAAACCGCTGAATCCACACGTGAGTTTAACTCTGTCAGTTGAATGCACACATTGACAACCATTCAGTTAGATAGCTCCGTTTTGGATTTAGAAGCAGATATTTCTCTGTACAGCCTATGGTCCCATTCACTCGGGAATATCCCAACGCAGCTCCTAGAAGAAACGTGTTTCTGACTCGCTGAATCTCAACATAGATTCAACTCTCTTAGGTGAACGAACGCACAGCAGAGCAGTTTCAAGGAAACGTTTCTCCTGAGTTTTAGACGAAGTTTCCTGCTGTTTAGTACGTATGCCGGCATTGGGCTGGACATACCGGTTTTGGGATTCTGCACAGAAATGGTTTGCAAACCGCTGAATCCACACGTGAGTTTAACTCTGTCAGTTGAATGCACACATTGACAACCATTCAGTTAGATAGCTCCGTTTTGGTTTTAGAAGCAGATATTTCTCTGTACAGCCTATGGTCCCATTCACTCGGGAATATCCCAACGCAGCTCCTAGAAGAAACGTGTTTCTGACTCGCTGAATCTCAACATAGATTCAACTCTCTTAGGTGAACGAACGCACAGCAGAGCAGTTTCAAGGAAACGTTTCTCCTGAGTTTTAGACGAAGTTTCCTGCTGTTTAGTACGGATGCCGGCATTGGGCTGGACATACCGGTTTTGGGATTCTGCACAGAAAGGGTTTGCAAACCGCTGAATCCACACGTGAGTTTAACTCTGTCAGTTGAATGCACACATTGACAACCATTCAGTTAGATAGCTCCGTTTTGGTTTTAGAAGCAGATATTTCTCTGTACAGCCTATGGTCCCATTCACTCGGGAATATCCCAACGCAGCTCCTAGAAGAAACGTGTTTCTGACTCGCTGAATCTCAACATAGATTCAACTCTCTTAGGTGAACGAACGCACAGCAGAGCAGTTTCAAGGAAACGTTTCTCCTGAGTTTTAGACGAAGTTTCCTGCTGTTTAGTACGGATGCCGGCATTGGGCTGGACATACCGGTTTTGGGATTCTGCACAGAAAGGGTTTGCAAACCGCTGAATCCACACGTGAGTTTAACTCTGTCAGTTGAATGCACACATTGACAACCATTCAGTTTGATAGCACACTTTTGGTTTTAGAAGCAGATATTTCTCTGTACAGCCTATGGTCCCATTCACTCGGGAATATCCCAACGCAACTCCTAGAAGAAACGTGTTTCTGACTCGCTGAATCTCAACATAGATTCAACTCTCTTAGGTGAACGAACGCACAGCAGAGCAGTTTCAAGGAAACGTTTCTCCTGAGTTTTAGACGAAGTTTCCTGCTGTTTACTACGGATGCCGGCATTGGACTGGAAATACCGGTTTTGGGATTTTGCACAGAAAGGGTTTGCAAACCGCTGAATCCACACGTGAGTTTAACTCTGTCAGTTGAATGCACACATTGACAACCATTCAGTTAGATAGCTCCGTTTTGGTTTTAGAAGCAGATATTTCTCTGTACAGCCAATGGTCCCATTCACTCGGGAATATCCCAACGCAGCTCCTAGAAGAAACGTGTTTCTGACTCGCTGAATCTCAACATAGATTCAACTCTCTTAGGTGAACGAACGCACAGCAGAGCAGTTTCAAGGAAACGTTTCTCCTGAGTTTTAGACGAAGTTTCCTGCTGTTTAGTACGTATGCCGGCATTGGGCTGGAAATACCGGTTTTGGGATTCTGCACAGAAAGGGTTTGCAAACCGCTGAATCCACACGTGAGTTTAACTCTGTCAGTTGAATGCACACATTGACAGCCATTCAGTTTGATAGCACACTTTTGGTTTTAGAAGCAGATATTTCTCTGTACAGCCTATGGTCCCATTCACTCGGGAATATCCCAACGCAGCTCCTAGAAGAAACGTGTTTCTGACTCGCTGAATCTCAACATAGATTCAACTCTCTTAGGTGAACGAACTCACAGCAGAGCAGTTTCAAGGAAACGTTTCTCCTGAGTTTTAGACGAAGTTTCCTGCGGTTTAGTACGGATGACGGCATTGGGCTGGAAATACCGGTTTTGGGATTCTGCACAGAAAGGGTTTGCAAACCGCTGAATCCACACGTGAGTTTAACTCTGTCAGTTGAATGCACACATTGACAACCATTCAGTTAGATAGCTCCGTTTTGGTTTTAGAAGCAGATATTTCTCTGTACAGCCTATGGTCCCATTCACTCGGGAATATCCCAACGCAGCTCCTAGAAGGAACGTGTTTCTGACTCGCTGAATCTCAACATAGTTTCAACTCTCTTAGGTGATCGAACGCACAGCAGAGCAGTTTCAAGGAAACGTTTCTCCTGAGTTTTAGACGAAGTTTCCTGCTGTTTAGTACGGATGCCGGCATTGGGCTGGAAATACCGGTTTTGGGATTCTGCACAAAAAGGGTTTGCAAACCGCTGAATCCACAAGTGAGTTTAACTCTGTCAGTTGAATGCACACATTGACAACCATTCAGTTAGATAGCTCCGTTTTGGTTTTAGAAGCAGATATTTCTCTGTACAGCCTATGGTCCCATTCACTCGGGAATATCCCAATGCAGCTCCTAGAAGAAACGTGTTTCTGACTCGCTGAATCTCAACATAGATTCAACTCTCTTAGGTGATCGAACGCACAGCAGAGCAGTTTCAAGGAAACGTTTCTCCTGAGTTTTAGACGAAGTTTCCTGCTGTTTAGTACGTATGCCGGCATTGGGCTGGAAATACCGGTTTTGGGATTCTGCACAGAAAGGGTTTGCAAACCGCTGAATCCACACGTGAGTTTAACTCTGTCAGTTGAATGCACACATTGACAACCATTCAGTTAGATAGCTCCGTTTTGGTTTTAGAAGCAGATATTTCTCTGTACAGCCTATGGTCCCATTCACTCGGGAATATCCCAACGCAGCTCCTAGAAGAAACGTGTTTCTGACTCGCTGAATCTCAACATAGATTCAACTCTCTTAGGTGAACGAACGCACAGCAGAGCAGTTTCAAGGAAACGTTTCTCCTGAGTTTTAGACGAAGTTTCCTGCTGTTTAGTACGGATGCCGGCATTGGGCTGGAAATACCGGTTTTGGGATTCTGCACAGAGAGGGTTTGCAAACCGCTGAATCCACACGTGGGTTTAACTCTGTCAGTTGAATGCACACATTGACAACCATTCAGTTTGATAGCACACTTTTGGTTTTAGAAGCAGATATTTCTCTGTACAGCCTATGGTCCCATTCACTCGGGAATATCCCAACGCAGCTCCTAGAAGAAACGTGTTTCTGACTCGCTGAATCTCAACATAGATTCAACTCTCTTAGGTGAACGAACGCACAGCAGAGCAGTTTCAAGGAAACGTTTCTCCTGAGTTTTAGACGAAGTTTCCTGCTGTTTAGTACATATGCCGGCATTGGGCTGGACATACCGGTTTTGGGATTCTGCACAGAAATGGTTTGCAAACCGCTGAATCCACACGTGAGTTTAACTCTGTCAGTTGAATGCACACATTGACAACCATTCAGTTAGATAGCTCCGTTTTGGTTTTAGAAGCAGATATTTCTCTGTACAGCCTATGGTCCCATTCACTCGGGAATATCCCAACGCAGCTCCTAGAAGAAACGTGTTTCTGACTCGCTGAATCTCAACATAGTTTCAACTCTCTTAGGTGATCGAACGCACAGCAGAGCAGTTTCAAGGAAACGTTTCTCCTGAGTTTTAGACGAAGTTTCCTGCTGTTTAGTACGGATGCCGGCATTGGGCGGGAAATACCGGTTTTGGGATTCTGCACAGAAAGGGTTTGCAAACCGCTGAATCCACACGTGAGTTTAACTCTGTCAGTTGAATGCACACATTGACAACCATTCAGTTAGATACCACCCTTTTGATTGTAGGAGCAGATATTTCTCTGTACAGCCTATGGTCCCATTCACTCGGGAATATCCCAACGCAGCTCCTAGAAGAAACGTGTTTCTGACTCGCTGAATCTCAACATAGATTCAACTCTCTTAGGTGAACGAACGCACAGCAGAGCAGTTTCAAGGAAACGTTTCTCCTGAGTTTTAGACGAAGTTTCCTGCTGTTTACTACGGATGCCGGCATTGGACTGGAAATACCGGTTTTGGGATTCTGCACAGAAAGGGTTTGCAAACCGCTGAATCCACACGTGAGTTTAACTCTGTCAGTTGAATGCACACATTGACAACCATTCAGTTAGATAGCTCCGTTTTGGTTTTAGAAGCAGATATTTCTCTGTACAGCCTATGGTCCCATTCACTCGGGAATATCCCAACGCAGCTCCTAGAAGAAACGTGTTTCTGACTCGCTGAATCTCAACATAGATTCAACTCTCTTAGGTGAACGAACGCACAGCAGAGCAGTTTCAAGGAAACGTTTCTCCTGAGTTTTAGACGAAGTTTCCTGCTGTTTAGTACGTATGCCGGCATTGGGCTGGAAATACCGGTTTTGGGATTCTGCACAGAAAGGGTTTGCAAACCGCTGAATCCACACGTGAGTTTAACTCTGTCAGTTGAATGCACACACTGACAACCATTCAGTTTGATAGCACACTTTTGTTTTTAGAAGCAGATATTTCTCTGTACAGCCTATGGTCCCATTCACTCGGGAATATCCCAACGCAGCTCCTAGAGGAAACGTGTTTCTGACTCGCTGAATCTCAACATAGAATCAACTCTCTTAGGTGAACGAACGCACAGCAGAGCAGTTTCAAGGAAACGTTTCTCCTGAGTTTTAGACGAAGTTTCCTGCTGTTTAGTACAGATGCCGGCATTGGGCTGGAAATACCGGTTTTGGGATTCTGCACAGAGAGGGTTTGCAAACCGCTGAATCCACACGTGAGTTTAACTCTGTCAGTTGAATGCACACATTGACAGCCATTCAGTTTGATAGCACACTTTTGGTTTTAGAAGCAGATATTTCTCTGTACAGCCTATGGTCCCATTCACTCGGGAATATCCCAACGCAGCTCCTAGAAGAAACGTGTTTCTGACTCGCTGAATCTCAACATAGATTCAACTCTCTTAGGTGAACGAACTCACAGCAGAGCAGTTTCAAGGAAACGTTTCTCCTGAGTTTTAGACGAAGTTTCCTGCGGTTTAGTACGGATGACGGCATTGGGCTGGAAATACCGGTTTTGGGATTCTGCACAGAAAGGGTTTGCAAACCGCTGAATCCACAAGTGAGTTTAACTCTGTCAGTTGAATGCACACATTGACAACCATTCAGTTAGATAGCTCCGTTTTGGTTTTAGAAGCAGATATTTCTCTGTACAGCCTATGGTCCCATTCACTCGGGAATATCCCAACGCAGCTCCTAGAAGGAACGTGTTTCTGACTCGCTGAATCTCAACATAGTTTCAACTCTCTTAGGTGATCGAACGAACAGCAGAGCAGTTTCAAGGAAACGTTTCTCCTGAGTTTTAGACGAAGTTTCCTGCTGTTTAGTACGGATGCCGGCATTGGGCTGGAAATACCGGTTTTGGGATTCTGCACAAAAAGGGTTTGCAAACCGCTGAATCCACAAGTGAGTTTAACTCTGTCAGTTGAATGCACACATTGACAACCATTCAGTTAGATAGCTCCGTTTTGGTTTTAGAAGCAGATATTTCTCTGTACAGCCTATGGTCCCATTCACTCGGGAATATCCCAATGCAGCTCCTAGAAGAAACGTGTTTCTGACTCGCTGAATCTCAACATAGATTCAACTCTCTTAGGTGATCGAACGCACAGCAGAGCAGTTTCAAGGAAACGTTTCTCCTGAGTTTTAGACGAAGTTTCCTGCTGTTTAGTACGGATGCCGGCATTGAGCTGGAATTACCGGTTTTGGGATTCTGCACAGAAAGGGTTTGCAAACCGCTGAATCCACACGTGAGTTTAACTCTGTCAGTTGAATGCACACATTGACAACCATTCAGTTAGATAGCTCCGTTTTGGTTTTAGAAGCAGATATTTCTCTGTAGAGCCTATGGTCCCATTCACTCGGGAATATCCCAACGCAGCTCCTAGAAGAAACGTGTTTCTGACTCGCTGAATCTCAACATAGATTCAAATCTCTTAGGTGAACGAACGCACAGCAGAGCAGTTTCAAGGAAACGTTTCTCCTGAGTTTTAGACGAAGTTTCCTGCTCTTTAGTACGTATGCCGGCATTGGGCTGGAAATACCGGTTTTGGGATTCTGCACAGAAAGGGTTTGCAAACCGCTGAATCCACACGTGAGTTTAACTCTGTCAGTTGAATGCACACATTGACAACGATTCAGTTAGATAGCTCCGTTTTGGTTTTAGAAGCAGATATTTCTCTGTACAGCCTATGGTCCCATTCACTCGGGAATATCCCAACGCAGCTCCTAGAAGAAAAGTGTTTCTGACTCGCTGAATTTCAACATAGATTCAACTCTCTTAGGTGAACGAACGCACAGAAGAGCAGTTTCAAGGAAACGTTTCTCCTGAGTTTTAGACGAAGTTTCCTGCTGTTTAGTACGGATGCCGGCATTGGGCTGGAAATACCGGTTTTGGGATTCTGCACAGAAAGGGTTTGCAAACCGCTGAATCCACACGTGAGTTTAACTCTGTCAGTTGAATGCACACATTGACAACCATTCAGTTAGATAGCTCCGTTTTGGATTTAGAAGCAGATATTTCTCTGTACAGCCTATGGTCCCATTCACTCGGGAATATCCCAACGCAGCTCCTAGAAGAAACGTGTTTCTGACTCGCTGAATCTCAACATAGATTCAACTCTCTTAGGTGAACGAACGCACAGCAGAGCAGTTTCAAGGAAACGTTTCTCCTGAGTTTTAGACGAAGTTTCCTGCTGTTTAGTACGGATGCCGGCATTGGGCTGGACATACCGGTTTTGGGATTCTGCACAGAAAGGGTTTGCAAACCGCTGAATCCACACGTGAGTTTAACTCTGTCAGTTGAATGCACACATTGACAACCATTCAGTTAGATAGCTCCGTTTTGGTTTTAGAAGCAGATATTTCTCTGTACAGCCTATGGTCCCATTCACTCGGGAATATCCCAACGCAGCTCCTAGAAGAAACGTGTTTCTGACTCGCTGAATCTCAACATAGATTCAACTCTCTTAGGTGAACGAACGCACAGCAGAGCAGTTTCAAGGAAACGTTTCTCCTGAGTTTTAGACGAAGTTTCCTGCTGTTTAGTACGGATGCCGGCATTGGGCTGGACATACCGGTTTTGGGATTCTGCACAGAAAGGGTTTGCAAACCGCTGAATCCACACGTGAGTTTAACTCTGTCAGTTGAATGCACACATTGACAACCATTCAGTTTGATAGCACACTTTTGGTTTTAGAAGCAGATATTTCTCTGTACAGCCTATGGTCCCATTCACTCGGGAATATCCCAACGCAACTCCTAGAAGAAACGTGTTTCTGACTCGCTGAATCTCAACATAGATTCAACTCTCTTAGGTGAACGAACGCACAGCAGAGCAGTTTCAAGGAAACGTTTCTCCTGAGTTTTAGACGAAGTTTCCTGCTGTTTACTACGGATGCCGGCATTGGACTGGAAATACCGGTTTTGGGATTTTGCACAGAAAGGGTTTGCAAACCGCTGAATCCACACGTGAGTTTAACTCTGTCAGTTGAATGCACACATTGACAACCATTCAGTTTGATAGCACACTTTTGGTTTTAGAAGCAGATATTTCTCTGTACAGCCTATGGTCCCATTCACTCGGGAATATCCCAACGCAGCTCCTAGAGGAAACGTGTTTCTGACTCGCTGAATCTCAACATAGATTCAACTCTCTTAGGTGAACGAACGCATAGCATAGCAGTTTCAAGGAAACGTTTCTCCTGAGTTTTAGACGAAGTTTCCTGCTGTTTAGTACGGATGCCGGCATTGGGCTGGAAATACCGGTTTTGGGATTCTGCACAGAGAGGGTTTGCAAACCGCTGAATCCACACGTGAGTTTAACTCTGTCAGTTGAATGCACACATTGACAACCATTCAGTTTGATAGCACACTTTTGGTTTTAGAAGCAGATATTTCTCTGTACAGCCTATGGTCCCATTCACTCGGGAATATCCCAACGCAGCTCCTAGAAGAAACGTGTTTCTGACTCGCTGAATCTCAACATAGATTCAACTCTCTTAGGTGAACGAACGCACAGCAGAGCAGTTTCAAGGAAACGTTTCTCCTGAGTTTTAGACGAAGTTTCCTGCTGTTTAGTACATATGCCGGCATTGGGCTGGACATACCGGTTTTGGGATTCTGCACAGAAATGGTTTGCAAACCGCTGAATCCACACGTGAGTTTAACTCTGTCAGTTGAATGCACACATTGACAACCATTCAGTTAGATAGCTCCGTTTTGGTTTTAGAAGCAGATATTTCTCTGTACAGCCTATGGTCCCATTCACTCGGGAATATCCCAACGCAGCTCCTAGAAGAAACGTGTTTCTGACTCGCTGAATCTCAACATAGTTTCAACTCTCTTAGGTGATCGAACGCACAGCAGAGCAGTTTCAAGGAAACGTTTCTCCTGAGTTTTAGACGAAGTTTCCTGCTGTTTAGTACGGATGCCGGCATTGGGCGGGAAATACCGGTTTTGGGATTCTGCACAGAAAGGGTTTGCAAACCGCTGAATCCACACGTGAGTTTAACTCTGTCAGTTGAATGCACACATTGACAACCATTCAGTTAGATAGCTCCGTTTTGGTTTTAGAAGCAGATATTTCTCTGTACAGCCTATGGTCCCATTCACTCGGGAATATCCCAACGCAGCTCCTAGAAGAAACGTGCTTCTGACTCGCTGAATCTCAACATAGATTCAACTCTCTTAGGTGATCGAACGCACAGCAGAGCAGTTTCAAGGAAACGTTTCTCCTGAGTTTTAGACGAAGTTTCCTGCTGTTTAGTACGGATGCCGGCATTGGGCTGGAAATACCGGTTTTGGGATTCTGCACAGAAAGGGTTTGCAAACCGCTGAATCCACACGTGAGTTTAACTCTGTCAGTTGAATGCACACATTGACAACCATTCAGTTAGATACCACCCTTTTGATTGTAGGAGCAGATATTTCTCTGTACAGCCTATGGTCCCATTCACTCGGGAATATCCCAACGCAGCTCCTAGAAGAAACGTGTTTCTGACTCGCTGAATCTCAACATAGATTCAACTCTCTTAGGTGAACGAACGCACAGCAGAGCAGTTTCAAGGAAACGTTTCTCCTGAGTTTTAGACGAAGTTTCCTGCTGTTTACTACGGATGCCGGCATTGGACTGGAAATACCGGTTTTGGGATTCTGCACAGAAAGGGTTTGCAAACCGCTGAATCCACACGTGAGTTTAACTCTGTCAGTTGAATGCACACATTGACAACCATTCAGTTAGATAGCTCCGTTTTGGTTTTAGAAGCAGATATTTCTCTGTACAGCCTATGGTCCCATTCACTCGGGAATATCCCAACGCAGCTCCTAGAAGAAACGTGTTTCTGACTCGCTGAATCTCAACATAGATTCAAATCTCTTAGGTGAACGAACGCACAGCAGAGCAGTTTCAAGGAAACGTTTCTCCTGAGTTTTAGACGAAGTTTCCTGCTGTTTAGTACGTATGCCGGCATTGGGCTGGAAATACCGGTTTTGGGATTCTGCACAGAAAGGGTTTGCAAACCGCTGAATCCACACGTGAGTTTAACTCTGTCAGTTGAATGCACACATTGACAACCATTCAGTTTGATAGCACACTTTTGGTTTTAGAAGCAGATATTTCTCTGTACAGCCTATGGTCCCATTCACTCGGGAATATCCCAACGCAGCTCCTAGAGGAAACGTGTTTCTGACTCGCTGAATCTCAACATAGATTCAACTCTCTTAGGTGAACGAACGCACAGCAGAGCAGTTTCAAGGAAACGTTTCTCCTGAGTTTTAGACGAAGTTTCCTGCTGTTTAGTACAGATGCCGGCATTGGGCTGGAAATACCGGTTTTGGGATTCTGCACAGAGAGGGTTTGCAAACCGCTGAATCCACACGTGAGTTTAACTCTGTCAGTTGAATGCACACATTGACAGCCATTCAGTTTGATAGCACACTTTTGGTTTTAGAAGCAGATATTTCTCTGTACAGCCTATGGTCCCATTCACTCGGGAATATCCCAACGCAGCTCCTAGAAGAAACGTGTTTCTGACTCGCTGAATCTCAACATAGATTCAACTCTCTTAGGTGAACGAACTCACAGCAGAGCAGTTTCAAGGAAACGTTTCTCCTGAGTTTTAGACGAAGTTTCCTGCGGTTTAGTACGGATGACGGCATTGGGCTGGAAATACCGGTTTTGGGATTCTGCACAGAAAGGGTTTGCAAACCGCTGAATCCACAAGTGAGTTTAACTCTGTCAGTTGAATGCACACATTGACAACCATTCAGTTAGATAGCTCCGTTTTGGTTTTAGAAGCAGATATTTCTCTGTACAGCCTATGGTCCCATTCACTCGGGAATATCCCAACGCAGCTCCTAGAAGGAACGTGTTTCTGACTCGCTGAATCTCAACATAGTTTCAACTCTCTTAGGTGATCGAACGCACAGCAGAGCAGTTTCAAGGAAACGTTTCTCCTGAGTTTTAGACGAAGTTTCCTGCTGTTTAGTACGGATGCCGGCATTGGGCTGGAAATACCGGTTTTGGGATTCTGCACAAAAAGGGTTTGCAAACCGCTGAATCCACAAGTGAGTTTAACTCTGTCAGTTGAATGCACACATTGACAACCATTCAGTTAGATAGCTCCGTTTTGGTTTTAGAAGCAGATATTTCTCTGTACAGCCTATGGTCCCATTCACTCGGGAATATCCCAATGCAGCTCCTAGAAGAAACGTGTTTCTGACTCGCTGAATCTCAACATAGATTCAACTCTCTTAGGTGATCGAACGCACAGCAGAGCAGTTTCAAGGAAACGTTTCTCCTGAGTTTTAGACGAAGTTTCCTGCTGTTTAGTACGTATGCCGGCATTGGGCTGGAAATACCGGTTTTGGGATTCTGCACAGAAAGGGTTTGCAAACCGCTGAATCCACACGTGAGTTTAACTCTGTCAGTTGAATGCACACATTGACAACCATTCAGTTAGATAGCTCCGTTTTGGTTTTAGAAGCAGATATTTCTCTGTACAGCCTATGGTCCCATTCACTCGGGAATATCCCAACGCAGCTCCTAGAAGAAACGTGTTTCTGACTCGCTGAATCTCAACATAGATTCAAATCTCTTAGGTGAACGAACGCACAGCAGAGCAGTTTCAAGGAAACGTTTCTCCTGAGTTTTAGACGAAGTTTCCTGCTCTTTAGTACGTATGCCGGCATTGGGCTGGAAATACCGGTTTTGGGATTCTGCACAGAAAGGGTTTGCAAACCGCTGAATCCACACGTGAGTTTAACTCTGTCAGTTGAATGCACACATTGACAACGATTCAGTTAGATAGCTCCGTTTTGGTTTTAGAAGCAGATATTTCTCTGTACAGCCTATGGTCCCATTCACTCGGGAATATCCCAACGCAGCTCCTAGAAGAAACGTGTTTCTGACTCGCTGAATCTCAACATAGATTCAACTCTCTTAGGTGAACGAACGCACAGAAGAGCAGTTTCAAGGAAACGTTTCTCCTGAGTTTTAGACGAAGTTTCCTGCTGTTTAGTACGGATGCCGGCATTGGGCTGGAAATACCGGTTTTGGGATTCTGCACAGAAAGGGTTTGCAAACCGCTGAATCCACACGTGAGTTTAACTCTGTCAGTTGAATGCACACATTGACAACCATTCAGTTAGATAGCTCCGTTTTGGATTTAGAAGCAGATATTTCTCTGTACAGCCTATGGTCCCATTCACTCGGGAATATCCCAACGCAGCTCCTAGAAGAAACGTGTTTCTGACTCGCTGAATCTCAACATAGATTCAACTCTCTTAGGTGAACGAACGCACAGCAGAGCAGTTTCAAGGAAACGTTTCTCCTGAGTTTTAGACGAAGTTTCCTGCTGTTTAGTACGTATGCCGGCATTGGGCTGGACATACCGGTTTTGGGATTCTGCACAGAAATGGTTTGCAAACCGCTGAATCCACACGTGAGTTTAACTCTGTCAGTTGAATGCACACATTGACAACCATTCAGTTAGATAGCTCCGTTTTGGTTTTAGAAGCAGATATTTCTCTGTACAGCCTATGGTCCCATTCACTCGGGAATATCCCAACGCAGCTCCTAGAAGAAACGTGCTTCTGACTCGCTGAATCTCAACATAGTTTCAACTCTCTTAGGTGATCGAACGCACAGCAGAGCAGTTTCAAGGAAACGTTTCTCCTGATTCTTAGACGAAGTTTCCTGCTGTTTAGTACGGATGCCGGCATTGGGCTGGAAATACCGGTTTTGGGATTCTGCACAGAAAGGGTTTGCAAACCGCTGAATCCACACGTGAGTTTAACTCTGTCAGTTGAATGCACACATTGACAACCATTCAGTTAGATACCTCCGTTTTGGTTTTAGAAGCAGATATTTCTCTGTACAGCCTATGGTCCCATTCACTCGGGAATATCCCAACGCAGCTCCTAGAAGAAACGTGTTTCTGACTCGCTGAATCTCAACATAGATTCAACTCTCTTAGGTGAACGAACACACAGCAGAGCAGTTTCAAGGAAACGTTTCTCCTGAGTTTTAGACGAAGTTTCCTGCTGTTTAGTATGGATGCCGGCATTGGGCTGGAAATACCGGTTTTGGGATTCTGCACAGAAAGGGTTTGCAAACCGCTGAATCCACAAGTGAGTTTAACTCTGTCAGTTGAATGCACACATTGACAACCATTCAGTTTGATAGCACCCTTTTGGTTTTAGAAGCAGATATTTCTCTGTACAGCCTATGGTCCCATTCACTCGGGAATATCCCAACGCAGCTCCTAGAAGAAACGTGTTTCTGACTCGCTGAATCTCAACATAGATTCAACTCTCTTAGGTGAACGAACGCACAGCAGAGCAGTTTCAAGGAAACGTTTCTCCTGAGTCTTAGACGAAGTTTCCTGCTGTTTAGTACGTATGCCGGCATTGGGCTGGAAATACCGGTTTTGGGATTCTGCACAGAAAGGGTTTGCAAACCGCTGAATCCACACGTGAGTTTAACTCTGTCAGTTGAATGCACACATTGACAACCATTCAGTTAGATAGCTCCGTTTTGGTTTTAGAAGCAGATATTTCTCTGTACAGCCTATGGTCCCATTCACTCGGGAATATCCCAACGCAGCTCCTAGAAGAAACGTGTTTCTGACTCGCTGAATCTCAACATAGATTCAACTCTCTTAGGTGAACGAACGCACAGCAGAGCAGTTTCAAGGAAACGTTTCTCCTGAGTTTTAGACGAAGTTTCCTGCTGTTTAGTACGTATGCCAGCATTGGGCTGGACATAACGGTTTTGGGATTCTGCACAGAAATGGTTTGCAAACCGCTGAATCCACACGTGAGTTTAACTCTGTCAGTTGAATGCACACATTGACAACCATTCAGTTAGATAGCTCCGTTTTGGTTTTAGAAGCAGATATTTCTCTGTACAGCCTATGGTCCCATTCACTCGGGAATATCCCAACGCAGCTCCTAGAAGAAACGTGTTTCTGACTCGCTGAATCTCAACATAGATTCAACTCTCTTAGGTGATCGAACGCACAGCAGAGCAGTTTCAAGGAAAAGTTTCTCCTGAGTTTTAGACGAAGTTTCCTGCTGTTTAGTACGGATGCCGGCATTGGGCGGGAAATACCGGTTTTGGGATTCTGCACAGAAAGGGTTTGCAAACCGCTGAATCCACACGTGAGTTTAACTCTGTCAGTTGAATGCACACATTGACAACCATTCAGTTAGATAGCTCCGTTTTGGTTTTAGAAGCAGATATTTCTCTGTACAGCCTATGGTCCCATTCACTCGGGAATATCCCAACGCAGCTCCTAGAAGAAACGTGCTTCTGACTCGCTGAATCTCAACATAGATTCAACTCTCTTAGGTGATCGAACGCACAGCAGAGCAGTTTCAAGGAAACGTTTCTCCTGAGTTTTAGACGAAGTTTCCTGCTGTTTAGTACGGATGCCGGCATTGGGCTGGAAATACCGGTTTTGGGATTCTGCACAGAAAGGGTTTGCAAACCGCTGAATCCACACGTGAGTTTAACTCTGTCAGTTGAATGCACACATTGACAACCATTCAGTTAGATACCACCCTTTTGGTTGTAGGAGCAGATATTCCTCTGTACAGCCTATGGTCCCATTCACTCGGGAATATCCCAACGCAGCTCCTAGAAGAAACGTGTTTCTGACTCGCTGAATCTCAACATAGATTCAACTCTCTTAGGTGAACGAACGCACAGCAGAGCAGTTTCAAGGAAACGTTTCTCCTGAGTTTTAGACGAAGTTTCCTGCTGTTTACTACGGATGCCGGCATTGGACTGGAAATACCGGTTTTGGGATTCTGCACAGAAAGGGTTTGCAAACCGCTGAATCCACACGTGAGTTTAACTCTGTCAGTTGAATGCACACATTGACAACCATTCAGTTAGATAGCTCCGTTTTGGTTTTAGAAGCAGATATTTCTCTGTACAGCCTATGGTCCCATTCACTCGGGAATATCCCAACGCAGCTCCTAGAAGAAACGTGTTTCTGACTCGCTGAATCTCAACATAGATTCAACTCTCTTAGGTGAACAAACGGACAGCAGAGCAGTTTCAAGGAAACGTTTCTCCTGAGTTTTAGACGAAGTTTCCTGCTGTTTAGTACGTATGCCGGCATTGGGCTGGAAATACCGGTTTTGGGATTCTGCACAGAAAGGGTTTGCAAACCGCTGAATCCACACGTGAGTTTAACTCTGTCAGTTGAATGCACACATTGACAACCATTCAGTTTGATAGCACACTTTTGGTTTTAGAAGCAGATATTTCTCTGTACAGCCTTTGGTCCCATTCACTCGGGAATATCCCAACGCAGCTCCTAGAGGAAACGTGTTTCTGACTCGCTGAATCTCAACATAGATTCAACTCTCTTAGGTGAACGAACGCACAGCAGAGCAGTTTCAAGGAAACGTTTCTCCTGAGTTTTAGACGAAGTTTCCTGCTGTTTAGTACGGATGCCGGCATTGGGCTGGAAATACCGGTTTTGGGATTCTGCACAGAGAGGGTTTGCAAACCGCTGAATCCACACGTGAGTTTAACTCTGTCAGTTGAATGCACACATTGACAGCCATTCAGTTTGATAGCACACTTTTGGTTTTAGAAGCAGATATTTCTCTGTACAGCCTATGGTCCCATTCACTCGGGAATATCCCAACGCAGCTCCTAGAAGAAACGTGTTTCTGACTCGCTGAATCTCAACATAGATTCAACTCTCTTAGGTGATCGAACGCACAGCAGAGCAGTTTCAAGGAAACGTTTCTCCTGAGTTTTAGACGAAGTTTCCTGCTGTTTAGTACGGATGCCGGCATTGGGCTGGAAATACCGGTTTTGGGATTCTGCACAGAAAGGGTTTGCAAACCGCTGAATCCACACGTGAGTTTAACTCTGTCAGTTGAATGCACACATTGACAACCATTCAGTTAGATAGCTCCGTTTTGGTTTTAGAAGCAGATATTTGTCTGTACAGCCTATGGTCCCATTCACTCGGGAATATCCCAACGCAGCTCCTAGAAGAAACGTGTTTCTGACTCGCTGAATCTCAACATAGATTCAAATCTCTTAGGTGAACGAACGCACAGCAGAGCAGTTTCAAGGAAACGTTTCTCCTGAGTTTTAGACGAAGTTTCCTGCTCTTTAGTACGTATGCCGGCATTGGGCTGGAAATACCGGTTTTGGGATTCTGCACAGAAAGGGTTTGCACACCGCTGAATCCACACGTGAGTTTAACTCTGTCAGTTGAATGCACACATTGGCAACGATTCAGTTAGATAGCTCCGTTTTGGTTTTAGAAGCAGATATTTCTCTGTACAGCCTATGGTCCCATTCACTCGGGAATATCCCAACGCAGCTCCTAGAAGAAACGTGTTTCTGACTCGCTGAATCTCAACATAGATTCAACTCTCTTAGGTGAACGAACGCACAGAAGAGCAGTTTCAAGGAAACGTTTCTCCTGAGTTTTAGACGAAGTTTCCTGCTGTTTAGTACGGATGCCGGCATTGGGCTGGAAATACCGGTTTTGGGATTCTGCACAGAAAGGGTTTGCAAACCGCTGAATCCACACGTGAGTTTAACTCCCTCAGTTGAATGCACACATTGACAACCATTCAGTTTGATAGCACACATTTGGTTTTAGAAGCAGATATTTCTCTGTACAGCCTATGGTCCCATTCACTCGGGAATATCCCAACGCAGCTCCTAGAAGAAACGTGTTTCTGACTCGCTGAATCTCAACATAGATTCAACTCTCTTAGGTGAACGAACGCACAGCAGAGCAGTTTCAAGGAAACGTTTCTCCTGAGTTTTAGACGAAGTTTCCTGCTGTTTAGTACGGATGCCGGCATTGGGCTGGACATACCGGTTTTGGGATTCTGCACAGAAAGGGTTTGCAAACCGCTGAATCCACACGTGAGTTTAACTCTGTCAGTTGAATGCACACATTGACAACCATTCAGTTTGAAAGCACACTTTTGGTTTTTGAAGCAGATATTTCTCTGTACAGCCTATGGTCCCATTCACTCGGGAATATCCCAACGCACCTCCAAGAAGAAACGTGTTTCTGACTCGCTGAATCTCAACATAGATTCAACTCTCTTAGGTGATCGAACGCACAGCAGAGCAGTTTCAAGGAAACGTTTCTCCTGAGTTTTAGACGAAGTTTCCTGCTGTTTAGTACGGATGCCGGCATTGGGCTGGAAATATCGGTTTTGGGATTCTGCACAGAAAGGGTTTGCAAACCGCTGAATCCACACGTGAGTTTAACTCTGTCAGTTGAATGCACACATTGACAACCATTCAGTTAGATAGCTCCGTTTTGGTTTTAGAAGCAGATATTTCTCTGTACAGCCTATGGTCCCATTCACTCGGGAATATCCCAACGCAGCTCCTAGAAGAAACGTGTTTCTGACTCGCTGAATCTCAACATAGATTCAAATCTCTTAGGTGAACGACCGCACAGCAGAGCAGTTTCAAGGAAACGTTTCTCCTGAGTTTTAGACGAAGTTTCCTGCTCTTTATTACGTATGCCGGCATTGGGCTGGAAATTCCGGTTTTGCGATTCTGCACAGAAAGGGTTTGCAAACCGCTGAATCCACACGTGAGTTTAACTCTGTCAGTTGAATGCACACATTGACAACCATTCAGTTAGATAGCTCCGTTTTGGTTTTAGAAGCAGATATTTCTCTGTACAGCCTATGGTCCCATTCACTCGGGAATATCCCAACGCACCTCCTAGAAGAAACCTGTTTCTGACTCGCTGAATCTCAACATAGATTCAACTCTCTTAGGTGAGCGAACGCACAGCAGAGCAGTTTCAAGGAAACGTTTCTCCTGAGTTTTAGACGAAGTTTCCTGCTGTTTAGTACGGATGCCGGCATTGGGCTGGAAATACCGGTTTTGGGATTCTGCACAGAAAGTGTTTGCAAACCGCTGAATACACACGTGAGTTTACCTCTGTCAGTTGAATGCACACATTGACAACCATTCAGTTTGATAGCACACTTTTGGTTTTAGAAGCAGATATTTCTCTGTACAGCCTATGGTCCCATTCACTCGGGAATATCCCAACGCAGCTCCTAGAAGAAACGTGTTTCTGACTCGCTGAATCTCAACATAGATTCAACTCTCTTAGGTGAACGAACGCACAGCAGAGCAGTTTCAAGGAAACGTTTCTCCTGAGTTTTAGACGAAGTTTCCTGCTGTTTAGTACAGATGCCGGCATTGGGCTGGAAATACCGGTTTTGGGATTCTGCACAGAAAGGGTTTGCAAACCGCTGAATCCACACGTGAGTTTAACTCTGTCAGTTGAATGCACACATTGACAACCATTCATTTAGATAGCACACTTTTGGTTTTAGAAGCAGATATTTCTCTGTACAGCCTATGGTCCCATTCACTCGGGAATATCCCAACGCAGCTCTTAGAAGAAACGTGTTTCTGACTCGCTGAATCTCAACATAGATTCAACTCTCTTAGGTGATCGAACGCACAGCAGAGCAGTTTCAAGGAAACGTTTCTCCTGAGTTTTAGACGAAGTTTCCTGCTGTTTAGTACGGATGCCGGCATTGGGCTGGAAATACCGGTTTTGGGATTCTGCACAGAAAGGGTTTGCAAACCGCTGAATCCACACGTGAGTTTAACTCTGTCAGTTGAATGCACACATTGACAACCATTCAGTTAGATAGCTCCGTTTTGGTTTTAGAAGCAGATATTTCTCTGTACAGCCTATTGTCCTATTCACTCGGGAATATCCCAACGCAGCTCCTAGAAGAAACGTGCTTCTGACTCGCTGAATCTCAACATAGATTCAACTCTCTTAGGTGAACGACCGCACAGCAGAGCAGTTTCAAGGAAACGTTTCTCCTGAGTTTTAGACGAAGTTTCCTGCTGTTTAGTACGGATGCCGGCATTGGGCTGGAAATACCGGTTTTGGGATTCTGCACAGAAAGGGTTTGCAAACCGCTGAATCCACACGTGAGTTTAACTCTGTCAGTTGAATGCACACATTGACAACCATTCAGTTAGATACCACCCTTTTGGTTGTAGGAGCAGATATTCCTCTGTACAGCCTATGGTCCCATTCACTCGGGAATATCCCAACGCAGCTCCTAGAGGAAACGTGTTTCTGACTCGCTGAATCTCAACATAGATTCAACTCTCTTAGGTGAACGAACGCACAGCAGAGCAGTTTCAAGGAAACGTTTCTCCTGAGTTTTAGACGAAGTTTCCTGCTGTTTACTACGGATGCCGGCATTGGACTGGAAATACCGGTTTTGGGATTCTGCACAGAAAGGGTTTGCAAACCGCTGAATCCACACGTGAGTTTAACTCTGTCAGTTGAATGCACACATTGACAACCATTCAGTTAGATAGCTCCGTTTTGGTTTTAGAAGCAGATATTTCTCTGTACAGCCTATGGTCCCATTCACTCGGGAATATCCCAACGCAGCTCCTAGAAGAAACGTGTTTCTGACTCGCTGAATCTCAACATAGATTCAACTCTCTTAGGTGAACGAACGGACAGCAGAGCAGTTTCAAGGAAACGTTTCTCCTGAGTTTTAGACGAAGTTTCCTGCTGTTTAGTACGTATGCCGGCATTGGGCTGGAAATACCGGTTTTGGGATTCTGCACAGAAAGGGTTTGCAAACCGCTGAATCCACACGTGAGTTTAACTCTGTCAGTTGAATGCACACATTGACAACCATTCAGTTTGATAGCACACTTTTGGTTTTAGAAGCAGATATTTCTCTGTACAGCCTTTGGTCCCATTCACTCGGGAATATCCCAACGCAGCTCCTAGAGGAAACGTGTTTCTGACTCGCTGAATCTCAACATAGATTCAACTCTCTTAGGTGAACGAACGCACAGCAGATCAGTTTCAAGGAAACGTTTCTCCTGAGTTTTAGACGAAGTTTCCTGCTGTTTAGTACGGATGCCGGCATTGGGCTGGAAATACCGGTTTTGGGATTCTGCACAGAGAGGGTTTGCAAACCGCTGAATCCACACGTGAATTTAACTCTGTCAGTTGAATGCACACATTGACAGCCATTCAGTTTGATAGCACACTTTTGGTTTTAGAAGCAGATATTTCTCTGTACAGCCTATGGTCCCATTCACTCGGGAATATCCCAACGCAGCTCCTAGAAGAAACGTGTTTCTGACTCGCTGAATCTCAACATAGATTCAACTCTCTTAGGTGATCGAACGCACAGCAGAGCAGTTTCAAGGAAACGTTTCTCCTGAGTTTTAGACGAAGTTTCCTGCTGTTTAGTACGGATGCCGGCATTGGGCTGGAAATACCGGTTTTGGGATTCTGCACAGAAAGGGTTTGCAAACCGCTGAATCCACACGTGAGTTTAACTCTGTCAGTTGAATGCACACATTGACAACCATTCAGTTAGATAGCTCCGTTTTGGTTTTAGAAGCAGATATTTGTCTGTACAGCCTATGGTCCCATTCACTCGGGAATATCCCAACGCAGCTCCTAGAAGAAACGTGTTTCTGACTCGCTGAATCTCAACATAGATTCAAATCTCTTAGGTGAACGAACGCACAGCAGAGCAGTTTCAAGGAAACGTTTCTCCTGAGTTTTAGACGAAGTTTCCTGCTCTTTAGTACGTATGCTGGCATTGGGCTGGAAATACCGGTTTTGGGATTCTGCACAGAAAGGGTTTGCACACCGCTGAATCCACACGTGAGTTTAACTCTGTCAGTTGAATGCACACATTGGCAACGATTCAGTTAGATAGCTCCGTTTTGGTTTTAGAAGCAGATATTTCTCTGTACAGCCTATGGTCCCATTCACTCGGGAATATCCCAACGCAGCTCCTAGAAGAAACGTGTTTCTGACTCGCTGAATCTCAACATAGATTCAACTCTCTTAGGTGAACGAACGCACAGAAGAGCAGTTTCAAGGAAACGTTTCTCCTGAGTTTTAGACGAAGTTTCCTGCTGTTTAGTACGGATGCCGGCATTGGGCTGGAAATACCGGTTTTGGGATTCTGCACAGAAAGGGTTTGCAAACCGCTGAATCCACACGTGAGTTTAACTCCCTCAGTTGAATGCACACATTGACAACCATTCAGTTTGATAGCACACATTTGGTTTTAGAAGCAGATATTTCTCTGTACAGCCTATGGTCCCATTCACTCGGGAATATCCCAACGCAGCTCCTAGAAGAAACGTGTTTCTGACTCGCTGAATCTCAACATAGATTCAACTCTCTTAGGTGAACGAACGCACAGCAGAGCAGTTTCAAGGAAACGTTTCTCCTGAGTTTTAGACGAAGTTTCCTGCTGTTTAGTACGGATGCCGGCATTGGGCTGGACATACCGGTTTTGGGATTCTGCACAGAAAGGGTTTGCAATCCGCTGAATCCACACGTGAGTTTAACTCTGTCAGTTGAATGCACACATTGACAACCATTCAGTTTGAAAGCACACTTTTGGTTTTTGAAGCAGATATTTCTCTGTACAGCCTATGGTCCCATTCACTCGGGAATATCCCAACGCACCTCCAAGAAGAAACGTGTTTCTGACTCGCTGAATCTCAACATAGATTCAACTCTCTTAGGTGATCGAACGCACAGCAGAGCAGTTTCAAGGAAACGTTTCTCCTGAGTTTTAGACGAAGTTTCCTGCTGTTTAGTACGGATGCCGGCATTGGGCTGGAAATATCGGTTTTGGGATTCTGCACAGAAAGGGTTTGCAAACCGCTGAATCCACACGTGAGTTTAACTCTGTCAGTTGAATGCACACATTGACAACCATTCAGTTAGATAGCTCCGTTTTGGTTTTAGAAGCAGATATTTCTCTGTACAGCCTATGGTCCCATTCACTCGGGAATATCCCAACGCAGCTCCTAGAAGAAACGTGTTTCTGACTCGCTGAATCTCAACATAGATTCAAATCTCTTAGGTGAACGACCGCACAGCAGAGCAGTTTCAAGGAAACGTTTCTCCTGAGTTTTAGACGAAGTTTCCTGCTCTTTATTACGTATGCCGGCATTGGGCTGGAAATTCCGGTTTTGCGATTCTGCACAGAAAGGGTTTGCAAACCGCTGAATCCACACGTGAGTTTAACTCTGTCAGTTGAATGCACACATTGACAACCATTCAGTTAGATAGCTCCGTTTTGGTTTTAGAAGCAGATATTTCTCTGTACAGCCTATGGTCCCATTCACTCGGGAATATCCCAACGCAGCTCCTAGAAGAAACGTGTTTCTGACTCGCTGAATCTCAACATAGATTCAACTCTCTTAGGTGAGCGAACGCACAGCAGAGCAGTTTCAAGGAAACGTTTCTCCTGAGTTTTAGACGAAGTTTCCTGCTGTTTAGTACGGATGCCGGCATTGGGCTGGAAATACCGGTTTTGGGATTCTGCACAGAAAGGGTTTGCAAACCGCTGAATCCACAAGTGAGTTTAACTCTGTCAGTTGAATGCACACATTGACTACCATTCAGTTTGATAGCACCCTTTTGGTTTTAGAAGCAGATATTTCTCTGTACAGCCTATGGTCCCATTCACTCGGGAATATCCCAACGCAGCTCCTAGAAGAAACGTGTTTCTGACTCGCTGAATCTCAACATAGATTCAACTCTCTTAGGTGAACGAACGCACAGCAGAGCAGTTTCAAGGAAACGTTTCTCCTGAGTCTTAGACGAAGTTTCCTGCTGTTTAGTACGTATGCCGGCATTGGGCTGGAAATACCGGTTTTGGGATTCTGCACAGAAAGGGTTTGCAAACCGCTGAATCCACAAGTGAGTTTAACTCTGTCAGTTGAATGCACACATTGACAACCATTCAGTTAGATAGCTCCGTTTTGGTTTTAGAAGCAGATATTTCTCTGTACAGCCTATGGTCCCATTCACTCGGGAATATCCCAACGCAGCTCCTAGAAGAAACGTGTTTCTGACTCGCTGAATCTCAACATAGATTCAACTCTCTTAGGTGATCGAACGCACAGCAGAGCAGTTTCAAGGAAACGTTTCTCCTGAGTTTTAGACGAAGTTTCCTGCTGTTTAGTACGGATGCCGGCATTGGGCTGGAAATACCGGTTTTGGGATTCTGCACAGAAAGGGTTTGCAAACCACTGAATCCACACGTGAGTTTAACTCTGTCAGTTGAATGCACACATTGACAACCATTCAGTTAGATAGCTCCGTTTTGGTTTTAGAAGCAGATATTTCTCTGTACAGCCTAAGGTCCCATTCACTCGGGAATATCCCAACGCAGCTCCTAGAAGAAACGTGTTTCTGACTCGCTGAATCTCAACATAGATTCAAATCTCTTAGGTGAACGAACGCACAGCAGAGCAGTTTCAAGGAAACGTTTCTCCTGAGTTTTAGACGAAGTTTCCTGCTGTTTAGTACGTATGCCGGCATTGGGCTGGAAATACCGGTTTTGGGATTCTGCACAGAAAGGGTTTGCAAACCGCTGAATCCACACGTGAGTTTAACTCTGTCAGTTGAATGCACACATTGACAACGATTCAGTTAGATAGCTCCGTTTTGGTTTTAGAAGCAGATATTTCTCTGTACAGCCTATGGTCCCATTCACTCGGGAATATCCCAACGCAGCTCCTAGAAGAAACGTGTTTCTGACTCGCTGAATCTCAACATAGATTCAACTCTCTTAGGTGAACGAACGCACAGAAGAGCAGTTTCAAGGAAACGTTTCTCCTGAGTTTTAGACGAAGTTTCCTGCTGTTTAGTACGGATGCCGGCATTGGGCTGGAAATACCGGTTTTGGGATTCTGCACAGAAAGGGTTTGCAAACCGCTGAATCCACACGTGACTTTAACTCTGTCAGTTGAATGCACACATTGACAACCATTCAGTTTGATAGCACACATTTGGTTTTAGAAGCAGATATTTCTCTGTACAGCCTATGGTCCCATTCACTCGGGAATATCCCAACGCAGCTCCTAGAAGAAACGTGTTTCTGACTCGCTGAATCTCAACATAGATTCAACTCTCTTAGGTGAACGAACGCACAGCAGAGCAGTTTCAAGGAAACGTTTCTCCTGAGTTTTAGACGAAGTTTCCTGCTGTTTAGTACGGATGCCGGCATTGGGCTGGACATACCGGTTTTGGGATTCTGCACAGAAAGGGTTTGCAAACCGCTGAATCCACACGTGAGTTTAACTCTGTCAGTTGAATGCACACATTGACAACCATTCAGTTTGAAAGCACACTTTTGGTTTTTGAAGCAGATATTTCTCTGTACAGCCTATGGTCCCATTCACTCGGGAATATCCCAACGCAGCTCCTAGAAGAAACGTGTTTCTGACTCGCTGAATCTCAACATAGATTCAACTCTCTTAGGTGATCGAACGCACAGCAGAGCAGTTTCAAGGAAACGTTTCTCCTGAGTTTTAGACGAAGTTTCCTGCTGTTTAGTACGGATGCCGGCATTGGGCTGGAAATACCGGTTTTGGGATTCTGCACAGAAAGGGTTTGCAAACCGCTGAATCGACACGTGAGTTTAACTCTGTCAGTTGAATGCACACATTGACAACCATTCAGTTAGATAGCTCCGTTTTGGTTTTAGAAGCAGATATTTCTCTGTACAGCCTATGGTCCCATTCACTCGGGAATATCCCAACGCAGCTCCTAGAAGAAACGTGTTTCTGACTCGCTGAATCTCAACATAGATTCAAATCTCTTAGGTGAACGAACGCACAGCAGAGCAGTTTCAAGGAAACGTTTCTCCTGAGTTTTAGACGGAGTTTCCTGCTCTTTATTACGTATGCCGGCATTGGGCTGGAAATTCCGGTTTTGCGATTCTGCACAGAAAGGGTTTGCAAACCGCTGAATCCACACGTGAGTTTAACTCTGTCAGTTGAATGCACACATTGACAACCATTCAGTTAGATAGCTCCGTTTTGGTTTTAGAAGCAGATATTTCTCTGTACAGCCTATGGTCCCATTCACTCGGGAATATCCCAACGCAGCTCCTAGAAGAAACGTGTTTCTGATTCGCTGAATCTCAACATAGATTCAACTCTCTTAGGTGAGCGAACGCACAGCAGAGCAGTTTCAAGGAAACGTTTCTCCTGAGTTTTAGACGAAGTTTCCTGCTGTTTAGTACGGATGCCGGCATTGGGCTGGAAATACCGGTTTTGGGATTCTGCACAGAAAGTGTTTGCAAACCGCTGAATACACACGTGAGTTTACCTCTGTCAGTTGAATGCACACATTGACAACCATTCAGTTTGATAGCACACTTTTGGTTTTAGAAGCAGATATTTCTCTGTACAGCCTATGGTCCCATTCACTCGGGAATATCCCAACGCAGCTCCTAGAAGAAACGTGTTTCTGACTCGCTGAATCTCAACATAGATTCAACTCTCTTAGGTGAACGAACGCACAGCAGAGCAATTTCAAGGAAACGTTTCTCCTGAGTTTTAGACGAAGTTTCCTGCTCTTTAGTACGGATGCCGGCATTGGGCTGGAAATACCGGTTTTGGGATTCTGCACAGAAAGGGTTTGCAAACCGCTGAATCCACACGTGAGTTTAACTCTGTCAGTTGAATGCACACATTGACAACCATTCATTTAGATAGCACACTTTTGGTTTTAGAAGCAGATATTTCTCTGTACAGCCTATGGTCCCATTCACTCGGGAATATCCCAACGCAACTCCTAGAAGAAACGTGTTTCTGACTCGCTGAATCTCAACATACATTCAACTCTCTTAGGTGAACGAACACACAGCAGAGCAGTTTCAAGGAAACGTTTCTCCTGAGTTTTAGACGAAGTTTCCTGCTGTTTAGTACGGATGCCGGCATTGGGCTGGAAATACCGGTTTTGGGATTCTGCACAGAAAGGGTTTGCAAACCGCTGAATCCACAAGTGAGTTTAACTCTGTCACTTGAATGCACACATTGACTACCATTCAGTTTGATAGCACCCTTTTGGTTTTAGAAGCAGATATTTCTCTGTACAGCCTATGGTCCCATTCACTCGGGAATATCCCAACGCAGCTCCTAGAAGAAACGTGTTTCTGACTCGCTGAATCTCAACAAAGATTCAACTCTCTTAGGTGAACGAACGCACAGCAGAGCAGTTTCAAGGAAACGTTTCTCCTGAGTCTTAGACGAAGTTTCCTGCTGTTTAGTACGTATGCCGGCATTGGGCTGGAAATACCGGTTTTGGGATTCTGCACAGAAAGGGTTTGCAAACCGCTGAATCCACACGTGAGTTTACCTCTGTCAGTTGAATGCACACATTGACAACCATTCAGTTAGATAGCTCCGTTTTGGTTTTAGAAGCAGATATTTGTCTGTACAGCCTATGGTCCCATTCACTCGGGAATATCCCAACGCAGCTCCTAGAAGAAACGTGTTTCTGACTCGCTGAATCTCAACATAGATTCAAATCTCTTAGGTGAACGAACGCACAGCAGAGCAGTTTCAAGGAAACGTTTCTCCTGAGTTTTAGACGAAGTTTCCTGCTCTTTAGTACGTATGCCGGCATTGGGCTGGAAATACCGGTTTTGGGATTCTGCACAGAAAGGGTTTGCACACCGCTGAATCCACACGTGAGTTTAACTCTGTCAGTTGAATGCACACATTGGCAACGATTCAGTTAGATAGCTCCGTTTTGGTTTTAGAAGCAGATATTTCTCTGTACAGCCTATGGTCCCATTCACTCGGGAATATCCCAACGCAGCTCCTAGAAGAAACGTGTTTCTGACTCGCTGAATCTCAACATAGATTCAACTCTCTTAGGTGAACGAACGCACAGAAGAGCAGTTTCAAGGAAACGTTTCTCCTGAGTTTTAGACGAAGTTTCCTGCTGTTTAGTACGGATGCCGGCATTGGGCTGGAAATACCGGTTTTGGGATTCTGCACAGAAAGGGTTTGCAAACCGCTGAATCCACACGTGAGTTTAACTCCCTCAGTTGAATGCACACATTGACAACCATTCAGTTTGATAGCACACATTTGGTTTTAGAAGCAGATATTTCTCTGTACAGCCTATGGTCCCATTCACTCGGGAATATCCCAACGCAGCTCCTAGAAGAAACGTGTTTCTGACTCGCTGAATCTCAACATAGATTCAACTCTCTTAGGTGAACGAACGCACAGCAGAGCAGTTTCAAGGAAACGTTTCTCCTGAGTTTTAGACGAAGTTTCCTGCTGTTTAGTACGGATGCCGGCATTGGGCTGGACATACCGGTTTTGGGATTCTGCACAGAAAGGGTTTGCAAACCGCTGAATCCACACGTGAGTTTAACTCTGTCAGTTGAATGCACACATTGACAACCATTCAGTTTGAAAGCACACTTTTGGTTTTTGAAGCAGATATTTCTCTGTACAGCCTATGGTCCCATTCACTCGGGAATATCCCAACGCACCTCCAAGAAGAAACGTGTTTCTGACTCGCTGAATCTCAACATAGATTCAACTCTCTTAGGTGATCGAACGCACAGCAGAGCAGTTTCAAGGAAACGTTTCTCCTGAGTTTTAGACGAAGTTTCCTGCTGTTTAGTACGGATGCCGGCATTGGGCTGGAAATATCGGTTTTGGGATTCTGCACAGAAAGGGTTTGCAAACCGCTGAATCCACACGTGAGTTTAACTCTGTCAGTTGAATGCACACATTGACAACCATTCAGTTAGATAGCTCCGTTTTGGTTTTAGAAGCAGATATTTCTCTGTACAGCCTATGGTCCCATTCACTCGGGAATATCCCAACGCAGCTCCTAGAAGAAACGTGTTTCTGACTCGCTGAATCTCAACATAGATTCAAATCTCTTAGGTGAACGACCGCACAGCAGAGCAGTTTCAAGGAAACGTTTCTCCTGAGTTTTAGACGAAGTTTCCTGCTCTTTATTACGTATGCCGGCATTGGGCTGGAAATTCCGGTTTTGCGATTCTGCACAGAAAGGGTTTGCAAACCGCTGAATCCACACGTGAGTTTAACTCTGTCAGTTGAATGCACACATTGACAACCATTCAGTTAGATAGCTCCGTTTTGGTTTTAGAAGCAGATATTTCTCTGTACAGCCTATGGTCCCATTCACTCGGGAATATCCCAACGCAGCTCCTAGAAGAAACGTGTTTCTGACTCGCTGAATCTCAACATAGATTCAACTCTCTTAGGTGAGCGAACGCACAGCAGAGCAGTTTCAAGGAAACGTTTCTCCTGAGTTTTAGACGAAGTTTCCTGCTGTTTAGTACGGATGCCGGCATTGGGCTGGAAATACCGGTTTTGGGATTCTGCACAGAAAGTGTTTGCAAACCGCTGAATACACACGTGAGTTTACCTCTGTCAGTTGAATGCACACATTGACAACCATTCAGTTTGATAGCACACTTTTGGTTTTAGAAGCAGATATTTCTCTGTACAGCCTATGGTCCCATTCACTCGGGAATATCCCAACGCAGCTCCTAGAAGAAACGTGTTTCTGACTCGCTGAATCTCAACATAGATTCAACTCTCTTAGGTGAACGAACGCACAGCAGAGCAGTTTCAAGGAAACGTTTCTCCTGAGTTTTAGACGAAGTTTCCTGCTGTTTAGTACAGATGCCGGCATTGGGCTGGAAATACCGGTTTTGGGATTCTGCACAGAAAGGGTTTGCAAACCGCTGAATCCACACGTGAGTTTAACTCTGTCAGTTGAATGCACACATTGACAACCATTCATTTAGATAGCACACTTTTGGTTTTAGAAGCAGATATTTCTCTGTACAGCCTATGGTCCCATTCACTCGGGAATATCCCAGCGCAGCTCTTAGAAGAAACGTGTTTCTGACTCGCTGAATCTCAACATAGATTCAACTCTCTTAGGTGATCGAACGCACAGCAGAGCAGTTTCAAGGAAACGTTTCTCCTGAGTTTTAGACGAAGTTTCCTGCTGTTTAGTACGGATGCCGGCATTGGGCTGGAAATACCGGTTTTGGGATTCTGCACAGAAAGGGTTTGCAAACCGCTGAATCCACACGTGAGTTTAACTCTGTCAGTTGAATGCACACATTGACAACCATTCAGTTAGATAGCTCCGTTTTGGTTTTAGAAGCAGATATTTCTCTGTACAGCCTATGGTCCTATTCACTCGGGAATATCCCAACGCAGCTCCTAGAAGAAACGTGCTTCTGACTCGCTGAATCTCAACATAGATTCAACTCTCTTAGGTGAACGAACGCACAGCAGAGCAGTTTCAAGGAAACGTTTCTCCTGAGTTTTAGACGAAGTTTCCTGCTGTTTAGTACGGATGCCGGCATTGGGCTGGAAATACCGGTTTTGGGATTCTGCACAGAAAGGGTTTGCAAACCGCTGAATCCACACGTGAGTTTAACTCTGTCAGTTGAATGCACACATTGACAACCATTCAGTTAGATACCACCCTTTTGGTTGTAGGAGCAGATATTCCTCTGTACAGCCTATGGTCCCATTCACTCGGGAATATCCCAACGCAGCTCCTAGAGGAAACGTGTTTCTGACTCGCTGAATCTCAACATAGATTCAACTCTCTTAGGTGAACGAACGCACAGCAGAGCAGTTTCAAGGAAACGTTTCTCCTGAGTTTTAGACGAAGTTTCCTGCTGTTTACTACGGATGCCGGCATTGGACTGGAAATACCGGTTTTGGGATTCTGCACAGAAAGGGTTTGCAAACCGCTGAATCCACACGTGAGTTTAACTCTGTCAGTTGAATGCACACATTGACAGCCATTCAGTTAGATAGCTCCGTTTTGGTTTTAGAAGCAGATATTTCTCTGTACAGCCTATGGTCCCATTCACTCGGGAATATCCCAACGCAGCTCCTAGAAGAAACGTGTTTCTGACTCGCTGAATCTCAACATAGATTCAACTCTCTTAGGTGAACGAACGGACAGCAGAGCAGTTTCAAGGAAACGTTTCTCCTGAGTTTTAGACGAAGTTTCCTGCTGTTTAGTACGTATGCCGGCATTGGGCTGGAAATACCGGTTTTGGGATTCTGCACAGAAAGGGTTTGCAAACCGCTGAATCCACACGTGAGTTTAACTCTGTCAGTTGAATGCACACATTGACAACCATTCAGTTTGATAGCACACTTTTGGTTTTAGAAGCAGATATTTCTCTGTACAGCCTTTGGTCCCATTCACTCGGGAATATCCCAACGCAGCTCCTAGAGGAAACGTGTTTCTGACTCGCTGAATCTCAACATAGATTCAACTCTCTTAGGTGAACGAACGCACAGCAGATCAGTTTCAAGGAAACGTTTCTCCTGAGTTTTAGACGAAGTTTCCTGCTGTTTAGTACGGATGCCGGCATTGGGCTGGAAATACCGGTTTTGGGATTCTGCACAGAGAGGGTTTGCAAACCGCTGAATCCACACGTGAATTTAACTCTGTCAGTTGAATGCACACATTGACAGCCATTCAGTTTGATAGCACACTTTTGGTTTTAGAAGCAGATATTTCTCTGTACAGCCTATGGTCCCATTCACTCGGGAATATCCCAACGCAGCTCCTAGAAGAAACGTGTTTCTGACTCGCTGAATCTCAACATAGATTCAACTCTCTTAGGTGATCGAACGCACAGCAGAGCAGTTTCAAGGAAACGTTTCTCCTGAGTTTTAGACGAAGTTTCCTGCTGTTTAGTACGGATGCCGGCATTGGGCTGGAAATACCGGTTTTGGGATTCTGCACAGAAAGGGTTTGCAAACCGCTGAATCCACACGTGAGTTTAACTCTGTCAGTTGAATGCACACATTGACAACCATTCAGTTAGATAGCTCCGTTTTGGTTTTAGAAGCAGATATTTGTCTGTACAGCCTATGGTCCCATTCACTCGGGAATATCCCAACGCAGCTCCTAGAAGAAACGTGTTTCTGACTCGCTGAATCTCAACATAGATTCAAATCTCTTAGGTGAACGAACGCACAGCAGAGCAGTTTCAAGGAAACGTTTCTCCTGAGTTTTAGACGAAGTTTCCTGCTCTTTAGTACGTATGCTGGCATTGGGCTGGAAATACCGGTTTTGGGATTCTGCACAGAAAGGGTTTGCACACCGCTGAATCCACACGTGAGTTTAACTCTGTCAGTTGAATGCACACATTGGCAACGATTCAGTTAGATAGCTCCGTTTTGGTTTTAGAAGCAGATATTTCTCTGTACAGCCTATGGTCCCATTCACTCGGGAATATCCCAACGCAGCTCCTAGAAGAAACGTGTTTCTGACTCGCTGAATCTCAACATAGATTCAACTCTCTTAGGTGAACGAACGCACAGAAGAGCAGTTTCAAGGAAACGTTTCTCCTGAGTTTTAGACGAAGTTTCCTGCTGTTTAGTACGGATGCCGGCATTGGGCTGGAAATACCGGTTTTGGGATTCTGCACAGAAAGGGTTTGCAAACCGCTGAATCCACACGTGAGTTTAACTCCCTCAGTTGAATGCACACATTGACAACCATTCAGTTTGATAGCACACATTTGGTTTTAGAAGCAGATATTTCTCTGTACAGCCTATGGTCCCATTCACTCGGGAATATCCCAACGCAGCTCCTAGAAGAAACGTGTTTCTGACTCGCTGAATCTCAACATAGATTCAACTCTCTTAGGTGAACGAACGCACAGCAGAGCAGTTTCAAGGAAACGTTTCTCCTGAGTTTTAGACGAAGTTTCCTGCTGTTTAGTACGGATGCCGGCATTGGGCTGGACATACCGGTTTTGGGATTCTGCACAGAAAGGGTTTGCAATCCGCTGAATCCACACGTGAGTTTAACTCTGTCAGTTGAATGCACACATTGACAACCATTCAGTTTGAAAGCACACTTTTGGTTTTTGAAGCAGATATTTCTCTGTACAGCCTATGGTCCCATTCACTCGGGAATATCCCAACGCACCTCCAAGAAGAAACGTGTTTCTGACTCGCTGAATCTCAACATAGATTCAACTCTCTTAGGTGATCGAACGCACAGCAGAGCAGTTTCAAGGAAACGTTTCTCCTGAGTTTTAGACGAAGTTTCCTGCTGTTTAGTACGGATGCCGGCATTGGGCTGGAAATATCGGTTTTGGGATTCTGCACAGAAAGGGTTTGCAAACCGCTGAATCCACACGTGAGTTTAACTCTGTCAGTTGAATGCACACATTGACAACCATTCAGTTAGATAGCTCCGTTTTGGTTTTAGAAGCAGATATTTCTCTGTACAGCCTATGGTCCCATTCACTCGGGAATATCCCAACGCAGCTCCTAGAAGAAACGTGTTTCTGACTCGCTGAATCTCAACATAGATTCAAATCTCTTAGGTGAACGACCGCACAGCAGAGCAGTTTCAAGGAAACGTTTCTCCTGAGTTTTAGACGAAGTTTCCTGCTCTTTATTACGTATGCCGGCATTGGGCTGGAAATTCCGGTTTTGCGATTCTGCACAGAAAGGGTTTGCAAACCGCTGAATCCACACGTGAGTTTAACTCTGTCAGTTGAATGCACACATTGACAACCATTCAGTTAGATAGCTCCGTTTTGGTTTTAGAAGCAGATATTTCTCTGTACAGCCTATGGTCCCATTCACTCGGGAATATCCCAACGCAGCTCCTAGAAGAAACGTGTTTCTGACTCGCTGAATCTCAACATAGATTCAACTCTCTTAGGTGAGCGAACGCACAGCAGAGCAGTTTCAAGGAAACGTTTCTCCTGAGTTTTAGACGAAGTTTCCTGCTGTTTAGTACGGATGCCGGCATTGGGCTGGAAATACCGGTTTTGGGATTCTGCACAGAAAGGGTTTGCAAACCGCTGAATCCACAAGTGAGTTTAACTCTGTCAGTTGAATGCACACATTGACTACCATTCAGTTTGATAGCACCCTTTTGGTTTTAGAAGCAGATATTTCTCTGTACAGCCTATGGTCCCATTCACTCGGGAATATCCCAACGCAGCTCCTAGAAGAAACGTGTTTCTGACTCGCTGAATCTCAACATAGATTCAACTCTCTTAGGTGAACGAACGCACAGCAGAGCAGTTTCAAGGAAACGTTTCTCCTGAGTCTTAGACGAAGTTTCCTGCTGTTTAGTACGTATGCCGGCATTGGGCTGGAAATACCGGTTTTGGGATTCTGCACAGAAAGGGTTTGCAAACCGCTGAATCCACAAGTGAGTTTAACTCTGTCAGTTGAATGCACACATTGACAACCATTCAGTTAGATAGCTCCGTTTTGGTTTTAGAAGCAGATATTTCTCTGTACAGCCTATGGTCACATTCACTCGGGAATATCCCAACGCAGCTCCTAGAAGAAACGTGTTTCTGACTCGCTGAATCTCAACATAGATTCAACTCTCTTAGGTGATCGAACGCACAGCAGAGCAGTTTCAAGGAAACGTTTCTCCTGAGTTTTAGACGAAGTTTCCTGCTGTTTAGTACGGATGCCGGCATTGGGCTGGAAATACCGGTTTTGGGATTCTGCACAGAAAGGGTTTGCAAACCGCTGAATCCACACGTGAGTTTAACTCTGTCAGTTGAATGCACACATTGACAACCATTCGGTTAGATAGCTCCGTTTTGGTTTTAGAAGCAGATATTTCTCTGTACAGCCTATGGTCCCATTCACTCGGGAATATCCCAACGCAGCTCCTAGAAGAAACGTGTTTCTGACTCGCTGAATCTCAACATAGATTCAACTCTCTTAGGTGATCGAACGCACAGCAGAGCAGTTTCAAGGAAACGTTTCTCCTGAGTTTTAGACGAAGTTTCCTGCTGTTTAGTACGGATGCCGGCATTGGGCTGGAAATACCGGTTTTGGGATTCTGCACAGAAAGGGTTTGCAAACCACTGAATCCACACGTGAGTTTAACTCTGTCAGTTGAATGCACACATTGACAACCATTCAGTTAGATAGCTCCGTTTTGGTTTTAGAAGCAGATATTTCTCTGTACAGCCTAAGGTCCCATTCACTCGGGAATATCCCAACGCAGCTCCTAGAAGAAACGTGTTTCTGACTCGCTGAATCTCAACATAGATTCAAATCTCTTAGGTGAACGAACGCACAGCAGAGCAGTTTCAAGGAAACGTTTCTCCTGAGTTTTAGACGAAGTTTCCTGCTGTTTAGTACGTATGCCGGCATTGGGCTGGAAATACCGGTTTTGGGATTCTGCACAGAAAGTGTTTGCAAACCGCTGAATCCACACGTGAGTTTAACTCTGTCAGTTGAATGCACACATTGACAACGATTCAGTTAGATAGCTCCGTTTTGGTTTTAGAAGCAGATATTTCTCTGTACAGCCTATGGTCCCATTCACTCGGGAATATCCCAACGCAGCTCCTAGAAGAAACGTGTTTCTGACTCGCTGAATCTCAACATAGATTCAACTCTCTTAGGTGAACGAACGCACAGAAGAGCAGTTTCAAGGAAACGTTTCTCCTGAGTTTTAGACGAAGTTTCCTGCTGTTTAGTACGGATGCCGGCATTGGGCTGGAAATACCGGTTTTGGGATTCTGCACAGAAAGGGTTTGCAAACCGCTGAATCCACACGTGACTTTAACTCTGTCAGTTGAATGCACACATTGACAACCATTCAGTTTGATAGCACACATTTGGTTTTAGAAGCAGATATTTCTCTGTACAGCCTATGGTCCCATTCACTCGGGAATATCCCAACGCAGCTCCTAGAAGAAACGTGTTTCTGACTCGCTGAATCTCAACATAGATTCAACTCTCTTAGGTGAACGAACGCACAGCAGAGCAGTTTCAAGGAAACGTTTCTCCTGAGTTTTAGACGAAGTTTCCTGCTGTTTAGTACGGATGCCGGCATTGGGCTGGACATACCGGTTTTGGGATTCTGCACAGAAAGGGTTTGCAAACCGCTGAATCCACACGTGAGTTTAACTCTGTCAGTTGAATGCACACATTGACAACCATTCAGTTTGAAAGCACACTTTTGGTTTTTGAAGCAGATATTTCTCTGTACAGCCTATGGTCCCATTCACTCGGGAATATCCCAACGCAGCTCCTAGAAGAAACGTGTTTCTGACTCGCTGAATCTCAACATAGATTCAACTCTCTTAGGTGATCGAACGCACAGCAGAGCAGTTTCAAGGAAACGTTTCTCCTGAGTTTTAGACGAAGTTTCCTGCTGTTTAGTACGGATGCCGGCATTGGGCTGGAAATACCGGTTTTGGGATTCTGCACAGAAAGGGTTTGCAAACCGCTGAATCGACACGTGAGTTTAACTCTGTCAGTTGAATGCACACATTGACAACCATTCAGTTAGATAGCTCCGTTTTGGTTTTAGAAGCAGATATTTCTCTGTACAGCCTATGGTCCCATTCACTCGGGAATATCCCAACGCAGCTCCTAGAAGAAACGTGTTTCTGACTCGCTGAATCTCAACATAGATTCAAATCTCTTAGGTGAACGAACGCACAGCAGAGCAGTTTCAAGGAAACGTTTCTCCTGAGTTTTAGACGGAGTTTCCTGCTCTTTATTACGTATGCCGGCATTGGGCTGGAAATTCCGGTTTTGCGATTCTGCACAGAAAGGGTTTGCAAACCGCTGAATCCACACGTGAGTTTAACTCTGTCAGTTGAATGCACACATTGACAACCATTCAGTTAGATAGCTCCGTTTTGGTTTTAGAAGCAGATATTTCTCTGTACAGCCTATGGTCCCATTCACTCGGGAATATCCCAACGCAGCTCCTAGAAGAAACGTGTTTCTGATTCGCTGAATCTCAACATAGATTCAACTCTCTTAGGTGAGCGAACGCACAGCAGAGCAGTTTCAAGGAAACGTTTCTCCTGAGTTTTAGACGAAGTTTCCTGCTGTTTAGTACGGATGCCGGCATTGGGCTGGAAATACCGGTTTTGGGATTCTGCACAGAAAGTGTTTGCAAACCGCTGAATACACACGTGAGTTTACCTCTGTCAGTTGAATGCACACATTGACAACCATTCAGTTTGATAGCACACTTTTGGTTTTAGAAGCAGATATTTCTCTGTACAGCCTATGGTCCCATTCACTCGGGAATATCCCAACGCAGCTCCTAGAAGAAACGTGTTTCTGACTCGCTGAATCTCAACATAGATTCAACTCTCTTAGGTGAACGAACGCACAGCAGAGCAATTTCAAGGAAACGTTTCTCCTGAGTTTTAGACGAAGTTTCCTGCTCTTTAGTACGGATGCCGGCATTGGGCTGGAAATACCGGTTTTGGGATTCTGCACAGAAAGGGTTTGCAAACCGCTGAATCCACACGTGAGTTTAACTCTGTCAGTTGAATGCACACATTGACAACCATTCATTTAGATAGCACACTTTTGGTTTTAGAAGCAGATATTTCTCTGTACAGCCTATGGTCCCATTCACTCGGGAATATCCCAACGCAACTCCTAGAAGAAACGTGTTTCTGACTCGCTGAATCTCAACATACATTCAACTCTCTTAGGTGAACGAACACACAGCAGAGCAGTTTCAAGGAAACGTTTCTCCTGAGTTTTAGACGAAGTTTCCTGCTGTTTAGTACGGATGCCGGCATTGGGCTGGAAATACCGGTTTTGGGATTCTGCACAGAAAGGGTTTGCAAACCGCTGAATCCACAAGTGAGTTTAACTCTGTCACTTGAATGCACACATTGACTACCATTCAGTTTGATAGCACCCTTTTGGTTTTAGAAGCAGATATTTCTCTGTACAGCCTATGGTCCCATTCACTCGGGAATATCCCAACGCAGCTCCTAGAAGAAACGTGTTTCTGACTCGCTGAATCTCAACAAAGATTCAACTCTCTTAGGTGAACGAACGCACAGCAGAGCAGTTTCAAGGAAACGTTTCTCCTGAGTCTTAGACGAAGTTTCCTGCTGTTTAGTACGTATGCCGGCATTGGGCTGGAAATACCGGTTTTGGGATTCTGCACAGAAAGGGTTTGCAAACCGCTGAATCCACACGTGAGTTTACCTCTGTCAGTTGAATGCACACATTGACAACCATTCAGTTAGATAGCTCCGTTTTGGTTTTAGAAGCAGATATTTCTCTGTACAGCCTATGGTCCCATTCACTCGGGAATATCCCAACGCAGCTCCTAGAAGAAACGTGTTTCTGACTCGCTGAATCTCAACATAGATTCAACTCTCTTAGGTGAACGAACGCACAGCAGAGCAGTTTCAAGGAAACGTTTCTTCTGAGTTTTAGACGAAGTTTCCTGCTGTTTAGTACGGATGCCTGCATTGGGCTGGACATACCGGTTTTGGGATTCTGCACAGAAATGGTTTGCAAACCGCTGAATCCACTCGTGAGTTTAACTCTGTCAGTTGAATGCACACATTGACAACCATTCAGTTAGATAGCTCCGTTTTGGTTTTAGAAGCAGATATTTCTCTGTACAGCCTATGGTCCCATTCACTCGGGAATATCCCAACGCAGCTCCTAGAAGAAACGTGTTTCTGACTCGCTGAATCTCAACATAGATTCAACTCTCTTAGGTGAACGAACGCACAGCAGAGCAGTTTCAAGGAAACGTTTCTCCTGAGTTTTAGACGAAGTTTCCTGCTGTTTACTACGGATGCCGGCATTGGACTGGAAATACCGGTTTTGGGATTCTGCACAGAAAGGGTTTGCAAACCGCTGAATCCACACGTGAGTTTAACTCTGTCAGTTGAATGCACACATTGACAACCATTCAGTTTGATAGCACACTTTTGGTTTTAGAAGCAGATATTTCTCTGTACAGCCTATGGTCCCATTCACTCGGGAATACCCCAACGCAACTCCTAGAAGAAACGTGTTTCTGACTCGCTGAATCTCAACATACATTCAACTCTCTTAGATGAACGAACACACAGCAGAGCAGTTTCAAGGAAACGTTTCTCCTGAGTTTTAGACGAAGTTTCCTGCTGTTTAGTACGGATGCCGGCATTGGGCTGGAAATACCGGTTTTGGGATTCTGCACAGAAAGGGTTTGCAAACCGCTGAATCCACAAGTGAGTTTAACTCTGTCAGTTGAATGCACACATTGACTACCATTCAGTTTGATAGCACCCTTTTGGTTTTAGAAGCAGATATTTCTCTGTACAGCCTATGGTCCCATTCACTCGGGAATATCCCAACGCAGCTCCTAGAAGAAACGTGTTTCTGACTCGCTGAATCTCAACATAGATTCAACTCTCTTAGGTGAACGAACGCACAGCAGAGCAGTTTCAAGGAAACGTTTCTCCTGAGTCTTAGACGAAGTTTCCTGCTGTTTAGTACGTATGCCGGCATTGGGCTGGAAATACCGGTTTTGGGATTCTGCACAGAAAGGGTTTGCAAACCGCTGAATCCACAAGTGAGTTTAACTCTGTCAGTTGAATGCACACATTGACAACCATTCAGTTAGATAGCTCCGCTTTGGTTTTAGAAGCAGATATTTCTCTGTACAGCCTATGGTCCCATTCACTCGGGAATATCCCAACGCAGCTCCTAGAAGAAACGTGTTTCTGACTCGCTGAATCTCAACATAGATTCAACTCTCTTAGGTGATCGAACGCACAGCAGAGCAGTTTCAAGGAAACGTTTCTCCTGAGTTTTAGACGAAGTTTCCTGCTGTTTAGTACGGATGCCGGCATTGGGCTGGAAATACCGGTTTTGGGATTCTGCACAGAAAGGGTTTGCAAACCGCTGAATCCACACGTGAGTTTAACTCTGTCAGTTGAATGCACACATTGACAACCATTCAGTTAGATAGCTCCGTTTTGGTTTTAGAAGCAGATATTTCTCTGTACAGCCTATGGTCCCATTCACTCGGGAATATCCCAACGCAGCTCCTAGAAGAAACGTGTTTCTGACTCGCTGAATCTCAACATAGATTCAAATCTCTTAGGTGAACGACCGCACAGCAGAGCAGTTTCAAGGAAACGTTTCTCCTGAGTTTTAGACGAAGTTTCCTGCTCTTTATTACGTATGCCGGCATTGGGCTGGAAATTCCGGTTTTGCGATTCTGCACAGAAAGGGTTTGCAAACCGCTGAATCCACACGTGAGTTTAACTCTGTCAGTTGAATGCACACATTGACAACCATTCAGTTAGATAGCTCCGTTTTGGTTTTAGAAGCAGATATTTCTCTGTACAGCCTATGGTCCCATTCACTCGGGAATATCCCAACGCAGCTCCTAGAAGAAACGTGTTTCTGACTCGCTGAATCTCAACATAGATTCAACTCTCTTAGGTGAGCGAACGCACAGCAGAGCAGTTTCAAGGAAACGTTTCTCCTGAGTTTTAGACGAAGTTTCCTGCTGTTTAGTACGGATGCCGGCATTGGGCTGGAAATACCGGTTTTGGGATTCTGCACAGAAAGGGTTTGCAAACCGCTGAATCCACAAGTGAGTTTAACTCTGTCAGTTGAATGCACACATTGACTACCATTCAGTTTGATAGCACCCTTTTGGTTTTAGAAGCAGATATTTCTCTGTACAGCCTATGGTCCCATTCACTCGGGAATATCCCAACGCAGCTCCTAGAAGAAACGTGTTTCTGACTCGCTGAATCTCAACATAGATTCAACTCTCTTAGGTGAACGAACGCACAGCAGAGCAGTTTCAAGGAAACGTTTCTCCTGAGTCTTAGACGAAGTTTCCTGCTGTTTAGTACGTATGCCGGCATTGGGCTGGAAATACCGGTTTTGGGATTCTGCACAGAAAGGGTTTGCAAACCGCTGAATCCACAAGTGAGTTTAACTCTGTCAGTTGAATGCACACATTGACAACCATTCAGTTAGATAGCTCCGTTTTGGTTTTAGAAGCAGATATTTCTCTGTACAGCCTATGGTCACATTCACTCGGGAATATCCCAACGCAGCTCCTAGAAGAAACGTGTTTCTGACTCGCTGAATCTCAACATAGATTCAACTCTCTTAGGTGATCGAACGCACAGCAGAGCAGTTTCAAGGAAACGTTTCTCCTGAGTTTTAGACGAAGTTTCCTGCTGTTTAGTACGGATGCCGGCATTGGGCTGGAAATACCGGTTTTGGGATTCTGCACAGAAAGGGTTTGCAAACCGCTGAATCCACACGTGAGTTTAACTCTGTCAGTTGAATGCACACATTGACAACGATTCAGTTAGATAGCTCCGTTTTGGTTTTAGAAGCAGATATTTCTCTGTACAGCCTATGGTCCCATTCACTCGGGAATATCCCAACGCAGCTCCTAGAAGAAACGTGTTTCTGACTCGCTGAATCTCAACATAGATTCAACTCTCTTAGGTGAACGAACGCACAGAAGAGCAGTTTCAAGGAAACGTTTCTCCTGAGTTTTAGACGAAGTTTCCTGCTGTTTAGTACGGATGCCGGCATTGGGCTGGAAATACCGGTTTTGGGATTCTGCACAGAAAGGGTTTGCAAACCGCTGAATCCACACGTGACTTTAACTCTGTCAGTTGAATGCACACATTGACAACCATTCAGTTTGATAGCACACATTTGGTTTTAGAAGCAGATATTTCTCTGTACAGCCTATGGTCCCATTCACTCGGGAATATCCCAACGCAGCTCCTAGAAGAAACGTGTTTCTGACTCGCTGAATCTCAACATAGATTCAACTCTCTTAGGTGAACGAACGCACAGCAGAGCAGTTTCAAGGAAACGTTTCTCCTGAGTTTTAGACGAAGTTTCCTGCTGTTTAGTACGGATGCCGGCATTGGGCTGGACATACCGGTTTTGGGATTCTGCACAGAAAGGGTTTGCAAACCGCTGAATCCACACGTGAGTTTAACTCTGTCAGTTGAATGCACACATTGACAACCATTCAGTTTGAAAGCACACTTTTGGTTTTTGAAGCAGATATTTCTCTGTACAGCCTATGGTCCCATTCACTCGGGAATATCCCAACGCAGCTTCTAGAAGAAACGTGTTTCTGACTCGCTGAATCTCAACGTAGATTCAACTCTCTTAGGTGAACGAACGCACAGCAGAGCAGTTTCAAGGAAACGTTTCTCCTGAGTTTTAGACGAAGTTTCCTGCTGTTTAGTACGGATGCCGGCATTGGGCTGGACATACCGGTTTTGGGATTCTGCACAGAAAGGGTTTGCAAACCGCTGAATCCACACGTGAGTTTAACTCTGTCAGTTGAATGCACACATTGACAACCATTCAGTTTGAAAGCACACTTTTGGTTTTTGAAGCAGATATTTCTCTGTACAGCCTATGGTCCCATTCACTCGGGAATATCCCAACGCACCTCCTAGAAGAAACGTGTTTCTGACTCGCTGAATCTCAACATAGATTCAACTCTCTTAGGTGATCGAACGCACAGCAGAGCAGTTTCAAGGAAACGTTTCTCCTGAGTTTTAGACGAAGTTTCCTGCTGTTTAGTACGGATGCCGGCATTGGGCTGGAAATACCGGTTTTGGGATTCTGCACAGAAAGGGTTTGCAAACCGCTGAATCGACACGTGAGTTTAACTCTGTCAGTTGAATGCACACATTGACAACCATTCAGTTAGATAGCTCCGTTTTGGTTTTAGAAGCAGATATTTCTCTGTACAGCCTATGGTCCCATTCACTCGGGAATATCCCAACGCAGCTCCTAGAAGAAACGTGTTTCTGACTCGCTGAATCTCAACATAGATTCAAATCTCTTAGGTGAACGAACGCACAGCAGAGCAGTTTCAAGGAAACGTTTCTCCTGAGTTTTAGACGGAGTTTCCTGCTCTTTATTACGTATGCCGGCATTGGGCTGGAAATTCCGGTTTTGCGATTCTGCACAGAAAGGGTTTGCAAACCGCTGAATCCACACGTGAGTTTAACTCTGTCAGTTGAATGCACACATTGACAACCATTCAGTTAGATAGCTCCGTTTTGGTTTTAGAAGCAGATATTTCTCTGTACAGCCTATGGTCCCATTCACTCGGGAATATCCCAACGCAGCTCCTAGAAGAAACGTGTTTCTGATTCGCTGAATCTCAACATAGATTCAACTCTCTTAGGTGAGCGAACGCACAGCAGAGCAGTTTCAAGGAAACGTTTCTCCTGAGTTTTAGACGAAGTTTCCTGCTGTTTAGTACGGATGCCGGCATTGGGCTGGAAATACCGGTTTTGGGATTCTGCACAGAAAGTGTTTGCAAACCGCTGAATACACACGTGAGTTTACCTCTGTCAGTTGAATGCACACATTGACAACCATTCAGTTTGATAGCACACTTTTGGTTTTAGAAGCAGATATTTCTCTGTACAGCCTATGGTCCCATTCACTCGGGAATATCCCAACGCAGCTCCTAGAAGAAACGTGTTTCTGACTCGCTGAATCTCAACATAGATTCAACTCTCTTAGGTGAACGAACGCACAGCAGAGCAATTTCAAGGAAACGTTTCTCCTGAGTTTTAGACGAAGTTTCCTGCTCTTTAGTACGGATGCCGGCATTGGGCTGGAAATACCGGTTTTGGGATTCTGCACAGAAAGGGTTTGCAAACCGCTGAATCCACACGTGAGTTTAACTCTGTCAGTTGAATGCACACATTGACAACCATTCATTTAGATAGCACACTTTTGGTTTTAGAAGCAGATATTTCTCTGTACAGCCTATGGTCCCATTCACTCGGGAATATCCCAACGCAACTCCTAGAAGAAACGTGTTTCTGACTCGCTGAATCTCAACATACATTCAACTCTCTTAGGTGAACGAACACACAGCAGAGCAGTTTCAAGGAAACGTTTCTCCTGAGTTTTAGACGAAGTTTCCTGCTGTTTAGTACGGATGCCGGCATTGGGCTGGAAATACCGGTTTTGGGATTCTGCACAGAAAGGGTTTGCAAACCGCTGAATCCACAAGTGAGTTTAACTCTGTCACTTGAATGCACACATTGACTACCATTCAGTTTGATAGCACCCTTTTGGTTTTAGAAGCAGATATTTCTCTGTACAGCCTATGGTCCCATTCACTCGGGAATATCCCAACGCAGCTCCTAGAAGAAACGTGTTTCTGACTCGCTGAATCTCAACAAAGATTCAACTCTCTTAGGTGAACGAACGCACAGCAGAGCAGTTTCAAGGAAACGTTTCTCCTGAGTCTTAGACGAAGTTTCCTGCTGTTTAGTACGTATGCCGGCATTGGGCTGGAAATACCGGTTTTGGGATTCTGCACAGAAAGGGTTTGCAAACCGCTGAATCCACACGTGAGTTTACCTCTGTCAGTTGAATGCACACATTGACAACCATTCAGTTAGATAGCTCCGTTTTGGTTTTAGAAGCAGATATTTCTCTGTACAGCCTATGGTCCCATTCACTCGGGAATATCCCAACGCAGCTCCTAGAAGAAACGTGTTTCTGACTCGCTGAATCTCAACATAGATTCAACTCTCTTAGGTGAACGAACGCACAGCAGAGCAGTTTCAAGGAAACGTTTCTTCTGAGTTTTAGACGAAGTTTCCTGCTGTTTAGTACGGATGCCTGCATTGGGCTGGACATACCGGTTTTGGGATTCTGCACAGAAATGGTTTGCAAACCGCTGAATCCACTCGTGAGTTTAACTCTGTCAGTTGAATGCACACATTGACAACCATTCAGTTAGATAGCTCCGTTTTGGTTTTAGAAGCAGATATTTCTCTGTACAGCCTATGGTCCCATTCACTCGGGAATATCCCAACGCAGCTCCTAGAAGAAACGTGTTTCTGACTCGCTGAATCTCAACATAGATTCAACTCTCTTAGGTGAACGAACGCACAGCAGAGCAGTTTCAAGGAAACGTTTCTCCTGAGTTTTAGACGAAGTTTCCTGCTGTTTACTACGGATGCCGGCATTGGACTGGAAATACCGGTTTTGGGATTCTGCACAGAAAGGGTTTGCAAACCGCTGAATCCACACGTGAGTTTAACTCTGTCAGTTGAATGCACACATTGACAACCATTCAGTTTGATAGCACACTTTTGGTTTTAGAAGCAGATATTTCTCTGTACAGCCTATGGTCCCATTCACTCGGGAATATCCCAACGCAACTCCTAGAAGAAACGTGTTTCTGACTCGCTGAATCTCAACATACATTCAACTCTCTTAGATGAACGAACACACAGCAGAGCAGTTTCAAGGAAACGTTTCTCCTGAGTTTTAGACGAAGTTTCCTGCTGTTTAGTACGGATGCCGGCATTGGGCTGGAAATACCGGTTTTGGGATTCTGCACAGAAAGGGTTTGCAAACCGCTGAATCCACAAGTGAGTTTAACTCTGTCAGTTGAATGCACACATTGACTACCATTCAGTTTGATAGCACCCTTTTGGTTTTAGAAGCAGATATTTCTCTGTACAGCCTATGGTCCCATTCACTCGGGAATATCCCAACGCAGCTCCTAGAAGAAACGTGTTTCTGACTCGCTGAATCTCAACATAGATTCAACTCTCTTAGGTGAACGAACGCACAGCAGAGCAGTTTCAAGGAAACGTTTCTCCTGAGTCTTAGACGAAGTTTCCTGCTGTTTAGTACGTATGCCGGCATTGGGCTGGAAATACCGGTTTTGGGATTCTGCACAGAAAGGGTTTGCAAACCGCTGAATCCACAAGTGAGTTTAACTCTGTCAGTTGAATGCACACATTGACAACCATTCAGTTAGATAGCTCCGTTTTGGTTTTAGAAGCAGATATTTCTCTGTACAGCCTATGGTCCCATTCACTCGGGAATATCCCAACGCAGCTCCTAGAAGAAACGTGTTTCTGACTCGCTGAATCTCAACATAGATTCAACTCTCTTAGGTGATCGAACGCACAGCAGAGCAGTTTCAAGGAAACGTTTCTCCTGAGTTTTAGACGAAGTTTCCTGCTGTTTAGTACGGATGCCGGCATTGGGCTGGAAATACCGGTTTTGGGATTCTGCACAGAAAGGGTTTGCAAACCGCTGAATCCACACGTGACTTTAACTCTGTCAGTTGAATGCACACATTGACAACCATTCAGTTTGATAGCACACATTTGGTTTTAGAAGCAGATATTGCTCTGTACAGCCTATGGTCCCATTCACTCGGGAATATCCCAACGCAGCTCCTAGAAGAAACGTGTTTCTGACTCGCTGAATCTCAACATAGATTCAACTCTCTTAGGTGAACGAACGCACAGCAGAGCAGTTTCAAGGAAACGTTTCTCCTGAGTTTTAGACGAAGTTTCCTGCTGTTTAGTACGGATGCCGGCATTGGGCTGGACATACCGGTTTTGGGATTCTGCACAGAAAGGGTTTGCAAACCGCTGAATCCACACGTGAGTTTAACTCTGTCAGTTGAATGCACACATTGACAACCATTCAGTTAGATAGCTCCGTTTTGGTTTTAGAAGCAGATATTTCTCTGTACAGCCTATGGTCCCATTCACTCGGGAATATCCCAACGCAGCTCCTAGAAGAAACGTGTTTCTGACTCGCTGAATCTCAACATAGATTCAAATCTCTTAGGTGAACGAACGCACAGCAGAGCAGTTTCAAGGAAACGTTTCTCCTGAGTTTTAGACGAAGTTTCCTGCTCTTTATTACGTATGCCGGCATTGGGCTGGAAATTCCGGTTTTGCGATTCTGCACAGAAAGGGTTTGCAAACCGCTGAATCCACACGTGAGTTTAACTCTGTCAGTTGAATGCACACATTGACAACCATTCAGTTAGATAGCTCCGTTTTGGTTTTAGAAGCAGATATTTCTCTGTACAGCCTATGGTCCCATTCACTCGGGAATATCCCAACGCAGCTCCTAGAAGAAACGTGTTTCTGACTCGCTGAATCTCAACATAGATTCAACTCTCTTAGGTGAGCGAACGCACAGCAGAGCAGTTTCAAGGAAACGTTTCTCCTGAGTTTTAGACGAAGTTTCCTGCTGTTTAGTACGGATGCCGGCATTGGGCTGGAAATACCGGTTTTGGGATTCTGCACAGAAAGTGTTTGCAAACCGCTGAATACACACGTGAGTTTACCTCTGTCAGTTGAATGCACACATTGACAACCATTCAGTTTGATAGCACACTTTTGGTTTTAGAAGCAGATATTTCTCTGTACAGCCTATGGTCCCATTCACTCGGGAATATCCCAACGCAGCTCCTAGAAGAAACGTGTTTCTGACTCGCTGAATCTCAACATAGATTCAACTCTCTTAGGTGAACGAACGCACAGCAGAGCAGTTTCAAGGAAACGTTTCTCCTGAGTTTTAGACGAAGTTTCCTGCTGTTTAGTACGGATGCCGGCATTGGGCTGGAAATACCGGTTTTGGGATTCTGCACAGAAAGGGTTTGCAAACCGCTGAATCCACACGTGAGTTTAACTCTGTCAGTTGAATGCACACATTGACAACCATTCATTTAGATAGCACACTTTTGGTTTTAGAAGCAGATATTTCTCTGTACAGCCTATGGTCCCATTCACTCGGGAATATCCCAACGCAACTCCTAGAAGAAACGTGTTTCTGACTCGCTGAATCTCAACATACATTCAACTCTCTTAGGTGAACGAACACACAGCAGAGCAGTTTCAAGGAAACGTTTCTCCTGAGTTTTAGACGAAGTTTCCTGCTGTTTAGTACGGATGCCGGCATTGGGCTGGAAATACCGGTTTTGGGATTCTGCACAGAAAGGGTTTGCAAACCGCTGAATCCACAAGTGAGTTTAATTCTGTCACTTGAATGCACACATTGACTACCATTCAGTTTGATAGCACCCTTTTGGTTTTAGAAGCAGATATTTCTCTGTACAGCCTATGGTCCCATTCACTCGGGAATATCCCAACGCAGCTCCTAGAAGAAACGTGTTTCTGACTCGCTGAATCTCAACATAGATTCAACTCTCTTACGTGAACGAACGCACAGCAGAGCAGTTTCAAGGAAACGTTTCTCCTGAGTCTTAGACGAAGTTTCCTGCTGTTTAGTACGTATGCCGGCATTGGGCTGGAAATACCGGTTTTGGGATTCTGCACAGAAAGGGTTTGCAAACCGCTGAATCCACACGTGAGTTTACCTCTGTCAGTTGAATGCACACATTGACAACCATTCAGTTAGATAGCTCCGTTTTGGTTTTAGAAGCAGATATTTCTCTGTACAGCCTATGGTCCCATTCACTCGGGAATATCCCAACGCAGCTCCTAGAAGAAACGTGTTTCTGACTCGCTGAATCTCAACATAGATTCAACTCTCTTAGGTGAACGAACGCACAGCAGAGCAGTTTCAAGGAAACGTTTCTTCTGAGTTTTAGACGAAGTTTCCTGCTGTTTAGTACGGATGCCGGCATTGGGCTGGACATACCGGTTTTGGGATTCTGCACAGAAATGGTTTGCAAACCGCTGAATCCACTCGTGAGTTTAACTCTGTCAGTTGAATGCACACATTGACAACCATTCAGTTAGATAGCTCCGTTTTGGTTTTAGAAGCAGATATTTCTCTGTACAGCCTATGGTCCCATTCACTCGGGAATATCCCAACGCAGCTCCTAGAAGAAACGTGTTTCTGACTCGCTGAATCTCAACATAGATTCAACTCTCTTAGGTGAACGAACGCACAGCAGAGCAGTTTCAAGGAAACGTTTCTCCTGAGTTTTAGACGAAGTTTCCTGCTGTTTAGTACGGATGCCGGCATTGGGCTGGACATACCGGTTTTGGGATTCTGCACAGAAATGGTTTGCAAACCGCTGAATCCACACGTGAGTTTAACTCTGTCAGTTGAATGCACACATTGACAACCATTCAGTTAGATAGCTCCGTTTTGGTTTTAGAAGCAGATATTTCTCTGTACAGCCTATGTTCCCATTCACTCGGGAATATCCCAACGCAGCTCCTAGAAGAAACGTGTTTCTGACTCGCTGAATCTCAACATAGTTTCAACTCTCTTAGGTGATCGAACGCACAGCAGAGCAGTTTCAAGGAAACGTTTCTCCTGAGTTTTAGACGAAGTTTCCTGCTGTTTAGTACGGATGCCGGCATTGGGCTGGAAATACCGGTTTTGGGATTCTGCACAGAAAGGGTTTGCAAACCGCTGAATCCACACGTGAGTTTAACTCTGTCAGTTGAATGCACACATTGACAACCATTCAGTTTGATAGCACCCTTTTGGTTTTAGAAGCAGATATTTCTCTGTACAGCCTATGGTCCCATTCACTCGGGAATATCCCAACGCAGCTCCTAGAAGAAACGTGTTTCTGACTCGCTGAATCTCAACATAGATTCAACTCTCTTAGGTGAACGAACGCACAGCAGAGCAGTTTCAAGGAAACGTTTCTCCTGAGTCTTAGACGAAGTTTCCTGCTGTTTAGTACGTATGCCGGCATTGGGCTGGAAATACCGGTTTTGGGATTCTGCACAGAAAGGGTTTGCAAACCGCTGAATCCACACGTGAGTTTACCTCTGTCAGTTGAATGCACACATTGACAACCATTCAGTTAGATAGCTCCGTTTTGGTTTTAGAAGCAGATATTTCTCTGTACAGCCTATGGTCCCATTCACTCGGGAATATCCCAACGCAGCTCCTAGAAGAAACGTGTTTCTGACTCGCTGAATCTCAACATAGATTCAACTCTCTTAGTTGAACGAACGCACAGCAGAGCAGTTTCAAGGAAACGTTTCTTCTGAGTTTTAGACGAAGTTTCCTGCTGTTTAGTACGGATGCCGGCATTGGGCTGGACATACCGGTTTTGGGATTCTGCACAGAAATGGTTTGCAAACCGCTGAATCCACTCGTGAGTTTAACTCTGTCAGTTGAATGCACACATTGACAACCATTCAGTTAGATAGCTCCGTTTTGGTTTTAGAAGCAGATATTTCTCTGTACAGCCTATGGTCCCATTCACTCGGGAATATCCCAACGCAGCTCCTAGAAGAAACGTGTTTCTGACTCGCTGAATCTCAACATAGATTCAACTCTCTTAGGTGAACGAAAGCACAGCAGAGCAGTTTCAAGGAAACGTTTCTCCTGAGTTTTAGACGAAGTTTCCTGCTGTTTACTACGGATGCCGGCATTGGACTGAAAATACCGGTTTTGGGATTCTGCACAGAAAGGGTTTGCAAACCGCTGAATCCACACGTGAGTTTAACTCTGTCAGTTGAATGCACACATTGACAACCATTCAGTTTGATAGCACACTTTTGGTTTTAGAAGCAGATATTTCTCTGTACAGCCTATGGTCCCATTCACTCGGGAATATCCCAACGCAGCTCCTAGAAGAAACGTGTTTCTGACTCGCTGAATCTCATCATAGATTCAACTCTCTTAGGTGAACGAACGCACAGCAGAGCAGTTTCAAGGAAACGTTTCTCCTGAGTCTTAGACGAAGTTTCCTGCTGTTTAGTACGTATGCCGGCATTGGGCTGGAAATACCGGTTTTGGGATTCTGCACAGAAAGGGTTTGCAAACCGCTGAATCCACACGTGAGTTTAACTCTGTCAGTTGAATGCACACATTGACAACCATTCAGTTAGATAGCTCCCTTTTGGTTTTAGAAGCAGATATTTCTCTGTACAGCCTATGGTCCCATTCACTCGGGAATATCCCAACGCAGCTCCTAGAAGAAACGTGTTTCTGACTCGCTGAATCTCAACATAGATTCAACTCTCTTAGGTGAACGAACGCACAGCAGAGCAGTTTCAAGGAAACGTTTCTCCTGAGTTTTAGACGAAGTTTCCTGCTGTTTAGTACGGATGCCGGCATTGGGCTGGACATACCGGTTTTGGGATTCTGCACAGAAATGGTTTGCAAACCGCTGAATCCACACGTGAGTTTAACTCTGTCAGTTGAATGCACACATTGACAACCATTCAGTTAGATAGCTCCGTTTTGGTTTTAGAAGCAGATATTTCTCTGTACAGCCTATGTTCCCATTCACTCGGGAATATCCCAACGCAGCTCCTAGAAGAAACGTGTTTCTGACTCGCTGAATCTCAACATAGATTCAACTCTCTTAGGTGAACGAACGCACAGCAGAGCAGTTTCAAGGAAACGTTTCTCCTGAGTTTTAGACGAAGTTTCCTGCTGTTTAGTACGGATGCCGGCATTGGGCTGGAAATACCGGTTTTGGGATTCTGCACAGAAAGGGTTTGCAAAACGCTGAATCCACACGTGACTTTAACTCTGTCAGTTGAATGCACACATTGACAACCATTCAGTTTGATAGCACACTTTTGGTTTTAGAAGCAGATATTTCTCTGTACAGCCTATGGTCCCATTCACTCAGGAATATCCCAACGCAGCTCCTAGAAGAAACGTGTTTCTGACTCGCTGAATCTCAACATAGATTCAACTCTCTTAGGTGAACGAACGCACAGCAGAGCAGTTTCAAGGAAACGTTTCTCCTGAGTTTTAGACGAAGTTTCCTGCTGTTTAGTACGGATGCCGGCATTGGGCTGGAAATACCGGTTTTGGGATTCTGCACAGAAAGGGTTTGCAAACCGCTGAATCCACACGTGAGTTTAACTCTGTCAGTTGAATGCACACATTGACAACCATTCATTTAGATAGCACACTTTTGGTTTTAGAAGCAGATATTTCTCTGTACAGCCTATGGTCCCATTCACTCGGGAATATCCCAACGCAACTCCTAGAAGAAACGTGTTTCTGACTCGCTGAATCTCAACATAGATTCAACTCTCTTAGGTGAACGAACGCACAGCAGAGCAGTTTCAAGGAAACGTTTCTCCTGAGTTTTAGACGAAGTTTCCTGCTGTTTAGTACGTATGCCGGCATTGGGCTGGAAATACCGGTTTTGGGATTCTGCACAGAAAGGGTTTGCAAACCGCTGAATCCACACGTGAGTTTACCTCTGTCAGTTGAATGCACACTTTGACAACCATTGAGTTAGATAGCTCCGTTTTGGTTTTAGAAGCAGATATTTCTCTGTACAGCCTATGGTCCCATTCACTCGGGAATATCCCAACGCAGATCCTAGAAGAAACGTGTTTCTGACTCGCTGAATCTCAACATAGATTCAACTCTCTTAGGTGATCGAACGCACAGCAGAGCAGTTTCAAGGAAACGTTTCTCCTGAGTTTTAGACGAAGTTTCCTGCTGTTTAGTACGGATGCCGGCATTGGGCTGGAAATACCAGTTTTGGGATTCTGCACAGAAAGGGTTTGCAAACCGCTGAATCCACACGTGAGTTTAACTCTGTCAGTTGAATGCACACATTGACAACCATTCAGTTAGATAGCTCCGTTTTGGTTTTAGAAGCAGATATTTCTCTGTATATCCTATGGTCCCATTCACTCGGGAATATCCCAACGCAGCTCCTAGAAGAAACGTGTTTCTGACTCGCTGAATCTCAACATAAATTCAACTCTCTTAGGTGATCGAACGCACAGCAGAGCAGTTTCAAGGAAACGTTTCTCCTGAGTTTTAGACGAAGTTTCCTGCTGTTTAGTATGGATGCCGGCATTGGGCTGGAAATACCGGTTTTGGGATTCTGCACAGAAAGGGATTGCAAACCGCTGAATCCACACGTGAGTTTAACTCTGTCAGTTGAATGCACACATTGACAACCATTCAGTTAGATAGCTCCGTTTTGGTTTTAGAAGCAGATATTTCTCTGTACAGCCTATGGTCCCATTCACTCAGGAATATCCCAACGCAGCTCCTAGAAGAAACGTGTTTCTGACTCGCTGAATCTCAACATAGATTCAACTCTCTTAGGTGAACGAACGCACAGCAGAGCAGTTTCAAGGAAACGTTTCTCCTGAGTTTTAGACGAAGTTTCCTGCTGTTTAGTACGGATGCCGGCATTGGGCTGGAAATACCAGTTTTGGGATTCTGCACAGAAAGGGTTTGCAAACCGCTGAATCCACACGTGAGTTTAACTCTGTCAGTTGAATGCACACATTGACAACCATTCATTTAGATAGCACACTTTTCGTTTTAGAAGCAGATATTTCTCTGTACAGCCTATGGTCCCATTCACTCGGGAATATCCCAACGCAACTCCTAGAAGAAACGTGTTTCTGACTCGCTGAATCTCAACATAGATTCAACTCTCTTAGGTGAACGAACGCACAGCAGAGCAGTTTCAAGGAAACGTTTCTCCTGAGTTTTAGACGAAGTTTCCTGCTGTTTAGTACGTATGCCGGCATTGGGCTGGAAATACCGGTTTTGGGATTCTGCACAGAAAGGGTTTGCAAACCGCTGAATCCACACGTGAGTTTACCTCTGTCAGTTGAATGCACACTTTGACAACCATTGAGTTAGATGGCTCCGTTTTGGTTTTAGAAGCAGATATTTCTCTGTACAGCCTATGGTCCCATTCACTCGGGAATATCCCAACGCAGATCCTAGAAGAAACGTGTTTCTGACTCGCTGAATCTCAACATAGATTCAACTCTCTTAGGTGATCGAACGCACAGCAGAGCAGTTTCAAGGAAACGTTTCTCCTGAGTCTTAGACGAAGTTTCCTGCTGTTTAGTACGTATGCCGGCATTTGGCTGGAAATACCGGTTTTGGGATTCTGCACAGAAAGGGTTTGCAAACCGCTGAATCCACACGTGAGTTTAACTCTGTCAGTTGAATGCACACATTGACAACCATTCAGTTAGATAGCTCCCTTTTGGTTTTAGAAGCAGATATTTCTCTGTACAGCCTATGGTCCCATTCACTCGGGAATATCCCAACGCAGCTCCTAGAAGAAACGTGTTTCTGACTCGCTGAATCTCAACATAGATTCAACTCTCTTAGGTGAACGAACGCACAGCAGAGCAGTTTCAAGGAAACGTTTCTCCTGAGTTTTAGACGAAGTTTCCTGCTGTTTAGTACGGATGCCGGCATTGGGCTGGACATACCGGTTTTGGTATTCTGCACAGAAATGGTTTGCAAACCGCTGAATCCACACGTGAGTTTAACTCTGTCAGTTGAATGCACACATTGACAACCATTCAGTTAGATAGCTCCGTTTTGGTTTTAGAAGCAGATATTTCTCTGTACAGCCTATGTTCCCATTCACTCGGGAATATCCCAACGCAGCTCCTAGAAGAAACGTGTTTCTGACTCGCTGAATCTCAACATAGTTTCAACTCTCTTAGGTGATCGAACGCACAGCAGAGCAGTTTCAAGGAAACGTTTCTCCTGAGTTTTAGACGAAGTTTCCTGCTGTTTAGTACGGATGCCGGCATTGGGCTGGAAATACCGGTTTTGGGATTCTGCACAGAAAGGGTTTGCAAACCGCTGAATCCACACGTGAGTTTAACTCTGTCAGTTGAATGCACACATTGACAACCATTCAGTTTGATAGCACCCTTTTGGTTTTAGAAGCAGATATTTCTCTGTACAGCCTATGGTCCCATTCACTCGGGAATATCCCAACGCAGCTCCTAGAAGAAACGTGTTTCTGACTCGCTGAATCTCAACATAGATTCAACTCTCTTAGGTGAACGAACGCACAGCAGAGCAGTTTCAAGGAAACGTTTCTCCTGAGTTTTAGACGAAGTTTCCTGCTGTTTAGTACGGATGCCGGCATTGGGCTGGACATACCGGTTTTGGGATTCTGCACAGAAAGGGTTTGCAAACCGCTGAATCCACACGTGAGTTTAACTCTGTCAGTTGAATGCACACATTGAAAACCATTCAGTTTGATAGCACACTTTTGGTTTTAGAAGCAGATATTTCTCTGTACAACCTATGGTCCCATTCACTCGGGAATATCCCAACGCACCTCCTAGAAGAAACGTGTTTCTGACTCGCTGAATCTCAACATACATTCAACTCTCTTAGGTGATCGAACGCACAGCAGAGCAATTTCAAGGAAACGTTTCTCCTGAGTTTTAGACGAAGTTTCCTGCTGTTTAGTACGGATGCCGGCATTGGGCTGGAAATACCGGTTTTGGGATTCTGCACAGAAAGGGTTTGCAAACCGCGGAATCCACACGTGAGTTTAACTCTGTCAGTTGAATGCACACATTGACAGCCATTCAGTTAGATAGCTTCGTTTTGGTTTTAGAAGCAGATATTTCTCTGTAAAGCCTATGGTCCCATTCACTCGGGAATATCCCAACGCAGCTCCTAGAAGAAACGTGTTTCTGACTCGCTGAATCTCAACATAGATTCAACTCTCTTAGGTGATCGAACGCACAGCAGAGCAGTTTCAAGAAACGTTTCTCCTGAGTTTTAGACGAAGTTTCCTGCTGTTTAGTACAGATGCCGGCATTGGGCTGGAAATACCGGTTTTGGGATTCTGCACAGAAAGGGTTTGCAAACCGCTGAATCCACACGTGAGTTTAACTCTGTCAGTTGAATGCACACATTGACAACCATTCAGTTAGATAGCTCCGTTTTGGTTTTAGAAGCAGATATTTCTCTGTACAGCCTATGGTCCCATTCACTCGGGAATATCCCAACGCAGCTCCTAGAAGAAACGTGTTTCTGACTCGCCGAATCTCAACATAGATTCAAATCTCTTAGGTGAACGAAGGCACAGCAGAGCAGTTTCAAGGAAACGTTTCTCCTGAGTTTTAGACGAAGTTTCCTGCTCTTTAGTACGTATGCCGGCATTGGGCTGGAAATACCGGTTTTGGGATTCTGCACAGAAATGGTTTGCAAACCGCTGAATCCACACGTGAGTTTAACTCTGTCAGTTGAATGCACACATTGACAACCATTCAGTTAGATAGCCCGTTTTGGTTTTAGAAGCAGATATTTCTCTGTACAGCCTATGGTCCCATTCACTCGGGAATATCCCAACGCAGCTCCTAGAAGAAACGTGTTTCTGACTCGCTGAATCTCAACATAGATTCAACTCTCTTAGGTGAACGAACGCACAGCAGAGCAGTTTCAAGGAAACGTTTCTCCTGAGTTTTAGACGAAGTTTCCTGCTGTTTAGTACGGATGCCGGCATTGGGCTGGAAATACCAGTTTTGGGATTCTGCACAGAAAGGGTTTGCAAACCGCTGAATCCACACGTGAGTTTAACTCTGTCAGTTGAATGCACACATTGACAACCATTCATTTAGATAGCACACTTTTGGTTTTAGAAGCAGATATTTCTCTGTACAGCCTATGGTCCCATTCACTCGGGAATATCCCAACGCAACTCCTAGAAGAAACGTGTTTCTGACTCGCTGAATCTCAACATAGATTCAACTCTCTTAGGTGAACGAACGCACAGCAGAGCAGTTTCAAGGAAACGTTTCTCCTGAGTTTTAGACGAAGTTTCCTGCTGTTTAGTACGTATGCCGGCATTGGGCTGGAAATACCGGTTTTGGGATTCTGCACAGAAAGGGTTTGCAAACCGCTGAATCCACACGTGAGTTTACCTCTGTCAGTTGAATGCACACTTTGACAACCATTGAGTTAGATAGCTCCGTTTTGGTTTTAGAAGCAGATATTTCTCTGTACAGCCTATGGTCCCATTCACTCGGGAATATCCCAACGCAGATCCTAGAAGAAACGTGTTTCTGACTCGCTGAATCTCAACATAGATTCAACTCTCTTAGGTGATCGAACGCACAGCAGAGCAGTTTCAAGGAAACGTTTCTCCTGAGTTTTAGACGAAGTTTCCTGCTGTTTAGTACGGATGCCGGCATTGGGCTGGAAATACCGGTTTTGGGATTCTGCACAGAAATGGTTTTCAAACCGCTGAATCCACACGTGAGTTTAACTCTGTCAGTTGAATGCACACATTGACAACCATTCAGTTAGATAGCTCCGTTTTGGTTTTAGAAGCAGATATTTCTCTGTACATCCTATGGTCCCATTCACTCGGGAATATCCCAACGCAGCTCCTAGAAGAAACGTATTTCTGACTCGCTGAATCTCAACATAAATTCAACTCTCTTAGGTGATCGATCGCACAGCAGAGCAGTTTCAAGGAAACGTTTCTCCTGAGTTTTAGACGAAGTTTCCTGCTGTTTAGTATGGATGCCGGCATTGGGCTGGAAATACCGGTTTTGGGATTCTGCACAGAAAGGGATTGCAAACCGCTGAATCCACACGTGAGTTTAACTCTGTCAGTTGAATGCACACATTGACAACCATTCAGTTAGATAGCTCCGTTTTGGTTTTAGAAGCAGATATTTCTCTGTACAGCCTATGGTCCCATTCACTCAGGAATATCCCAACGCAGCTCCTAGAAGAAACGTGTTTCTGACTCGCTGAATCTCAACATAGATTCAACTCTCTTAGGTGAACGAACGCACAGCAGAGCAGTTTCAAGGAAACGTTTCTCCTGAGTTTTAGACGGAGTTTCCTGCTGTTTAGTACGGATGCCGGCATTGGGCTGGAAATACCAGTTTTGGGATTCTGCACAGAAAGGGTTTGCAAACCGCTGAATCCACACGTGAGTTTAACTCTGTCAGTTGAATGCACACATTGACAACCATTCATTTAGATAGCACACTTTTGGTTTTAGAAGCAGATATTTCTCTGTACAGCCTATGGTCCCATTCACTCGGGAATATCCCAACGCAACTCCTAGAAGAAACGTGTTTCTGACTCGCTGAATCTCAACATAGTTTCAACTCTCTTAGGTGAACGAACGCACAGCAGAGCAGTTTCAAGGAAACGTTTCTCCTGAGTTTTAGACGAAGTTTCCTGCTGTTTAGTACGTATGCCGGCATTGGGCTGGAAATACCGGTTTTGGGATTCTGCACAGAAAGGGTTTGCAAACCGCTGAATCCACACGTGAGTTTACCTCTGTCAGTTGAATGCACACTTTGACAACCATTGAGTTAGATAGCTCCGTTTTGGTTTTAGAAGCAGATATTTCTCTGTACAGCCTATGGTCCCATTCACTCGGGAATATCCCAACGCAGATCCTAGAAGAAACGTGTTTCTGACTCGCTGAATCTCAACATAGATTCAACTCTCTTAGGTGATCGAACGCACAGCAGAGCAGTTTCAAGGAAACGTTTCTCCTGAGTTTTAGACGAAGTTTCCTGCTGTTTAGTACGGATGCCGGCATTGGGCTGGAAATACCGGTTTTGGGATTCTGCACAGAAATGGTTTTCAAACCGCTGAATCCACACGTGAATTTAACTCTGTCAGTTGAATGCACACATTGACAACCATTCAGTTAGATAGCTCCGTTTTGGTTTTAGAAGCAGATATTTCTCTGTACATCCTATGGTCCCATTCACTCGGGAATATCCCAACGCAGCTCCTAGAAGAAACGTGTTTCTGACTCGCTGAATCTCAACATAAATTCAACTCTCTTAGGTGATCGAACGCACAGCAGAGCAGTTTCAAGGAAACGTTTCTCCTGAGTTTTAGACGAAGTTTCCTGCTGTTTAGTATGGATGCCGGCATTGGGCTGGAAATACCGGTTTTGGGATTCTGCACAGAAAGGGATTGCAAACCGCTGAATCCACACGTGAGTTTAACTCTGTCAGTTGAATGCACACATTGACAACCATTCAGTTAGATAGCTCCGTTTTGGTTTTAGAAGCAGATATTTCTCTGTACAGCCTATGGTCCCATTCACTCGGGAATATCCCAACGCAGCTCCTAGAAGAAACGTGTTTCTGACTCGCTGAATCTCAACATAGATTCAACTCTCTTAGGTGAACGAACGCACAGCAGAGCAGTTTCAAGGAAACGTTTCTCCTGAGTTTTAGACGAAGTTTCCTGCTGTTTAGTACGGATGCCGGCATTGGGCTGGAAATACCGGTTTTGGGATTCTGCACAGAAAGGGTTTGCAAACCGCTGAATCCACACGTGAGTTTAACTCTGTCAGTTGAATGCACACATTGACAACCATTCAGTTAGATAGCTCCGTTTTGCTTTTAGAAGCAGATATTACTCTGTACAGCCTATGGTCCCATTCACTCGGGAATATCCCAATTCAGCTCCTAGAAGAAACGTGTTTCTGACTCGCTGAATCTCAACATAGATTCAACTCTCTTAGGTGAACGAACGCACAGCAGAGCAGTTTCAAGGAAACGTTTCTCCTGAGTTTTAGACGAAGTTTCCTGCTGTTTAGTACAGATGCCGACATTGGGCTGGAAATACCGGTTTTGGGATTCTGCACAGAAAGGGTTTGCAAACCGCTGAATCCACACGTGACTTTAACTCTGTCAGTTGAATGCACACATTGACAACCATTCAGTTTGATAGCACACTTTTGGTTTTATAAGCAGATATTTCTCTGTACAGCCTATGGTCCCATTCACTCGGGAATATCCCAACGCAGCTCCTAGAAGAAACGTGTTTCTGACTCGCTGAATCTCAACATAGATTCAACTCTCTTAGGTGAACGAACGCACAGCAGAGCAGTTTCAAGGAAACGTTTCTCCTGAGTTTTAGACGAAGTTTCCTGCTGTTTAGTACGGATGCCGGCATTGGGCTGGAAATACCAGTTTTGGGATTCTGCACAGAAAGGGTTTGCAAACCGCTGAATCCACACGTGAGTTTAACTCTGTCAGTTGAATGCACACATTGACAACCATTCAGTTAGATAGCTCCGTTTTGCTTTTAGAAGCAGATATTACTCTGTACAGCCTATGGTCCCATTCACTCGGGAATATCCCAATTCAGCTCCTAGAAGAAACGTGTTTCTGACTCGCTGAATCTCAACATAGATTCAACTCTCTTAGGTGAACGAACGCACAGCAGAGCAGTTTCAAGGAAACGTTTCTCCTGAGTTTTAGACGAAGTTTCCTGCTGTTTAGTACAGATGCCGACATTGGGCTGGAAATACCGGTTTTGGGATTCTGCACAGAAAGGGTTTGCAAACCGCTGAATCCACACGTGACTTTAACTCTGTCAGTTGAATGCACACATTGACAACCATTCAGTTTGATAGCACACTTTTGGTTTTATAAGCAGATATTTCTCTGTACAGCCTATGGTCCCATTCACTCGGGAATATCCCAACGCAGCTCCTAGAAGAAACGTGTTTCTGACTCGCTGAATCTCAACATAGATTCAACTCTCTTAGGTGAACGAACGCACAGCAGAGCAGTTTCAAGGAAACGTTTCTCCTGAGTTTTAGACGAAGTTTCCTGCTGTTTAGTACGGATGCCGGCATTGGGCTGGAAATACCAGTTTTGGGATTCTGCACAGAAAGGGTTTGCAAACCGCTGAATCCACACGTGAGTTTAACTCTGTCAGTTGAATGCACACATTGACAACCATTCAGTTAGATAGCACACTTTTGGTTTTAGAAGCAGATATTTCTCTGTACAGCCTATGGTCCCATTCACTCGGGAATATCCTAACGCAGCTCCTAGAAGAAACGTGTTTCTGACTCGCTGAATCTCAACATAGATTCAACTCTCTTAGGTGAACGAACGCACAGCAGAGCAGTTTCAAGGAAACGTTTCTCCTGAGTTTTAGACGAAGTTTCCTGCTGTTTAGTACGGATGCCGGCATTGGGCTGGACATACCGGTTTTGGGATTCTGCACAGAAATGGTTTGCAAACCGCTGAATCCACACGTGAGTTTAACTCTGTCAGTTGAATGCACACTTTGACAACCATTCAGTTAGATAGCTCCGTTTTGGTTTTAGAAGCAGATATTTCTCTGTACAACCTATGGTCCCATTCACTCGGGAATATCCCAACGCAGCTCCTAGCATAAACGTGTTTCTGACTCTCTGAATCTCAACATAGTTTCAACTCTCTTAGGTGAACGAACGCACAGCAGAGCAGTTTCAAGGAAACGTTTCTCCTGAGTTTTAGACGAAGTTTCCTGCTGTTTAGTACGGAAGCCGGCATTGAGCTGGAATTACCGGTTTTGGGATTCTGCACAGAAAGGGTTTGTAAACCGCTGAATCCAAACGTGAGTTTAACTCTGTCAGTTGAATGCACACATTGACAACCATTCAGTTAGATACCACCCTTTTGGTTGTAGGAGCAGATATTTCTCTGTACAGCCTATGGTCCCATTCACTCGGGAATATCCCAACGCAGCTCCTAGAAGAAACGTGTTTCTGACTCGCTGAATCTCAACATAGATTCAACTCTCTTAGGTGAACGAACGCACAGCAGAGCAGTTTCAAGGAAACGTTTCTCCTGAGTTTTAGACGAAGTTTCCTGCTGTTTAGTACGTATTCAGGCATTGGGCTGGAAATACCGGTTTTGGGATTCTGCACAGAAAGGGTTTGCAAACCGCTGAATCCACACGTGAGTTTAACTCTGTCAGTTGAATGCACACATTGACAACCATTCAGTTAGATAGCTCCGTTTTGGTTTTAGAAGCAGATATTTCTCTGTACAGCCTATGGTCCCATTCACTCGGGAATATCCTAACGCAGCTCCTAGAAGAAACGTGTTTCTGACTCGCTGAATCTCAACATAGATTCAACTCTCTTAGGTGAACGAACGCACAGCAGAGCAGTTTCAAGGAAACGTTTCTCCTGAGTTTTAGACGAAGTTTCCTGCTGTTTAGTACGGATGCCGGCATTGGGCTGGACATACCGGTTTTGGGATTCTGCACAGAAATGGTTTGCAAACCGCTGAATCCACACGTGAGTTTAACTCTGTCAGTTGAATGCACACTTTGACAACCATTCAGTTAGATAGCTCCGTTTTGGTTTTAGAAGCAGATATTTCTCTGTACAACCTATGGTCCCATTCACTCGGGAATATCCCAACGCAGCTCCTAGCATAAACGTGTTTCTGACTCTCTGAATCTCAACATAGTTTCAACTCTCTTAGGTGAACGAACGCACAGCAGAGCAGTTTCAAGGAAACGTTTCTCCTGAGTTTTAGACGAAGTTTCCTGCTGTTTAGTACGGAAGCCGGCATTGAGCTGGAATTACCGGTTTTGGGATTCTGCACAGAAAGGGTTTGTAAACCGCTGAATCCAAACGTGAGTTTAACTCTGTCAGTTGAATGCACACATTGACAACCATTCAGTTAGATACCACCCTTTTGGTTGTAGGAGCAGATATTTCTCTGTACAGCCTATGGTCCCATTCACTCGGGAATATCCCAACGCAGCTCCTAGAAGAAACGTGTTTCTGACTCGCTGAATCTCAACATAGATTCAACTCTCTTAGGTGAACGAACGCACAGCAGAGCAGTTTCAAGGAAACGTTTCTCCTGAGTTTTAGACGAAGTTTCCTGCTGTTTAGTACGTATTCAGGCATTGGGCTGGAAATACCGGTTTTGGGATTCTGCACAGAAAGGGTTTGCAAACCGCTGAATCCACACGTGAGTTTAACTCTGTCAGTTGAATGCACACATTGACAACCATTCAGTTAGATAGCTCCGTTTTGCTTTTAGAAGCAGATATTTCTCTGTACAGCCTATGGTCACATTCTCTCGGGAATATCCAAACGCAGCTCCTAGAAGAAACGTGTTTCTGACTCGCTGAATCTCAACATAGATTCAACTCTCTTAGGTGAACGAACGCACAGCAGAGCAGTTTCAAGGAAACGTTTCTCCTGAGTTTTAGACGAAGTTTCCTGCTGTTTAGTACGGATGCCGGCATTGGGCCGGAAATACCGGTTTTGGGATTCTGCACAGAAAGGGTTTGCAAACCGCTGAATCCACACGTGAGTTTAACTCTGTCAGTTGAATGCACACATTGACAACCATTCAGTTAGATAGCACACTTTTGGTTTTAGAAGCAGATATTTCTCTGTACAGCCTATGGTCCCATTCACTCGGGAATATCCCAACGCAACTCCTAGAAGAAACGTGTTTCTGCCTTGCTGAATCTCAACATAGATTCAACTCTCTTACGTGAACGAACGCACAGCAGAGCAGTTTCAAGGAAACGTTTCTCCTGAGTTTTAGACGAAGTTTCCTGCTGTTTAGTACGGATTCCGGCATTGGGCTGGAAATACCGGTTTTGGGATTCTGCACAGAAAGGGTTTGCAAACCGCTGAATCCACACGTGAGTTTAACTCTGTCAGTTGAATGCACACATTGATAACCATTCAGTTAGATAGCACACTTTTGGTTTTAGAAGCAGATATTTCTCTGTACAGCCTATGGTCCATTCACTCGGGAATATCCCAACGCAACTCCTAGAAGAAACGTGTTTCTGACTCGCTGAATCTCAACATAGATTCAACTCTCTTAGTTGAAAGAAGGCACAGCAGAGCAGTTTCAAGGAAACGTTTCTCCTGAGTTTTAGACGAAGTTTCCTGCTGTTTAGTACGGATGCCGGCATTGGGCTGGAAATACCGGTTTTGGGATTCTGCACAGAAAGGGTTTGCAAACCGCTGAATCCACACGTGAGTTTATCTCTGTCAGTTGAATGCACACATTGACAACCATTCAGTTAGATAGCTCCGTTTTGGATTTAGAAGCAGATATTTCTCTGTACAGCCTATGGTCCCATTCACTCGGGAATATCCTAACGCAGCTCCTAGAAGAAACGTGTTTCTGACTCGCTGAATCTCAACATAGATTCAACTCTCTTAGGTGAACGAACGCACAGCAGAGCAGTTTCAAGGAAACGTTTCTCCTGAGTTTTAGACGAAGTTTCCTGCTGTTTAGTACGTATACCGGCATTGGGCTGGAAATACCGGTTTTGGGATTCTGCACAGAAAGGGTTTGCAAACCGCTGAATCCACACGTGAGTTTAACTCTGTCAGTTGAATGCACACATTGACAACCATTCAGTTTGATAGCACACTTTTGGTTTTAGAAGCAGATATTTCTCTGTACAGCCTATGGTCCCATTCACTCGGGAATATCCCAACGCAGCTCCTAGAAGAAACGTGTTTCTGACTCGCTGAATCTCAACATAGATTCAACTCTCTTAGGTGAACGAACGCACAGCAGAGCAGTTTCAAGGAAACGTTTCTCCTGAGTTTTAGACGAAGTTTCCTGCTGTTTAGTACGGATGCCGGCATTGGGCTGGACATACCGGTTTTGGGATTCTGCACAGAAATGGTTTGCAAACCGCTGAATCCACACGTGAGTTTAACTCTGTCAGTTGAATGCACACTTTGACAACCATTCAGTTAGATAGCTCCGTTTTGGTTTTAGAAGCAGATATTTCTCTGTACAACCTATGGTCCCATTCACTCGGGAATATCCCAACGCAGCTCCTATCATAAACGTGTTTCTGACTCTCTGAATCTCAACATAGTTTCAACTCTCTTAGGTGAACGAACGCACAGCAGAGCAGTTTCAAGGAAACGTTTCTCCTGAGTTTTAGACGAAGTTTCCTGCTGTTTAGTACGGAAGCCGGCATTGAGCTGGAATTACCGGTTTTGGGATTCTGCACAGAAAGGGTTTGTAAACCGCTGAATCCAAACGTGAGTTTAACTCTGTCAGTTGAATGCACACATTGACAACCATTCAGTTAGATACCACCCTTTTGGTTGTAGGAGCAGATATTTCTCTGTACAGCCTATGGTCCCATTCACTCGGGAATATCCCAACGCAGCTCCTAGAAGAAAGGTGTTTCTGACTCGCTGAATCTCAACATAGATTCAACTCTCTTAGGTGAACGAACGCACAGCAGAGCAGTTTCAAGGAAACGTTTCTCCTGAGTTTTAGACGAAGTTTCCTGCTGTTTAGTACGTATTCAGGCATTGGGCTGGAAATACCGGTTTTGGGATTCTGCACAGAAAGGGTTTGCAAACCGCTGAATCCACACGTGAGTTTAACTCTGTCAGTTGAATGCACACATTGATAACCATTCAGTTAGATAGCACACTTTTGGTTTTAGAAGCAGATATTTCTCTGTACAGCCTATGGTCCATTCACTCGGGAATATCCCAACGCAACTCCTAGAAGAAACGTGTTTCTGACTCGCTGAATCTCAACATAGATTCAACTCTCTTAGTTGAAAGAAGGCACAGCAGAGCAGTTTCAAGGAAACGTTTCTCCTGAGTTTTAGACGAAGTTTCCTGCTGTTTAGTACGGATGCCGGCATTGGGCTGGAAATACCGGTTTTGGGATTCTGCACAGAAAGGGTTTGCAAACCGCTGAATCCACACGTGAGTTTATCTCTGTCAGTTGAATGCACACATTGACAACCATTCAGTTAGATAGCTCCGTTTTGGATTTAGAAGCAGATATTTCTCTGTACAGCCTATGGTCCCATTCACTCGGGAATATCCTAACGCAGCTCCTAGAAGAAACGTGTTTCTGACTCGCTGAATCTCAACATAGATTCAACTCTCTTAGGTGAACGAACGCACAGCAGAGCAGTTTCAAGGAAACGTTTCTCCTGAGTTTTAGACGAAGTTTCCTGCTGTTTAGTACGTATACCGGCATTGGGCTGGAAATACCGGTTTTGGGATTCTGCACAGAAAGGGTTTGCAAACCGCTGAATCCACACGTGAGTTTAACTCTGTCAGTTGAATGCACACATTGACAACCATTCAGTTAGATACCACCCTTTTGGTTGTAGGAGCAGATATTTCTCTGTACAGCCTATGGTCCCATTCACTCGGGAATATCCCAACGCAGCTCCTAGAAGAAAGGTGTTTCTGACTCGCTGAATCTCAACATAGATTCAACTCTCTTAGGTGAACGAACGCACAGCAGAGCAGTTTCAAGGAAACGTTTCTCCTGAGTTTTAGACGAAGTTTCCTGCTGTTTAGTACGTATTCAGGCATTGGGCTGGAAATACCGGTTTTGGGATTCTGCACAGAAAGGGTTTGCAAACCGCTGAATCCACACGTGAGTTTAACTCTGTCAGTTGAATGCACACATTGACAACCATTTAGTTAGATAGCTCCGTTTTGGTTTTAGAAGCAGATATTTCTCTGTACAGCCTATGGTCCCATTCACTCGGGAATATCCTAACGCAGCTCCTAGAAGAAACGTGTTTCTGACTCGCTGAATCTCAACATAGATTCAACTCTCTTAGGTGAACGAACGCACAGCAGAGCAGTTTCAAGGAAACGTTTCTCCTGAGTTTTAGACGAAGTTTCCTGCTGTTTAGTATGGATGCCGGCATTGGGCTGGACATACCGGTTTTGGGATTCTGCACAGAAATGGTTTGCAAACCGCTGAATCCACACATGAGTTTAACTCTGTCAGTTGAATGCACACTTTGACAACCATTCAGTTAGATAGCTCCGTTTTGGTTTTAGAAGCAGATATTTCTCTGTACAACCTATGGTCCCATTCACTCGGGAATATCCCAACGCAGCTCCTAGCATAAACGTGTTTCTGACTCTCTGAATCTCAACATAGTTTCAACTCTCTTAGGTGAACGAACGCACAGCAGAGCAGTTTCAAGGAAACGTTTCTCCTGAGTTTTAGACGAAGTTTCCTGCTGTTTAGTACGTATTCAGGCATTGGGCTGGAAATACCGGTTTTGGGATTCTGCACAGAAAGGGTTTGCAAACCGCTGAATCCACACGTGAGTTTAACTCTGTCAGTTGAATGCACACATTGACAACCATTCAGTTTGATAGCACACTTTTGGTTTTAGAAGCAGATATTTCTCTGTACCGCCTATGGTCCCATTCACTCGGGAATATCCCAACGCAGCTCCTAGAAGAAACGTGTTTCTGACTCGCTGAATCTCAACATAGATTCAACTCTCTTAGGTGAACGAACGCACAGCAGAGCAGTTTCAAGGAAACGTTTCTCCTGAGTTTTAGACGAAGTTTCCTGCTGTTTAGTACGTATACCGGCATTGGGCTGGAAATACCGGTTTTGGGATTCTGCACAGAAAGGGTTTGCAAACCGCTGAATCCACACGTGAGTTTAACTCTGTCAGTTGAATGCACACATTGACAACCATTCAGTTTGATAGCACACTTTTGGTTTTAGAAGCAGATATTTCTCTGTACAGCCTATGGTCCCATTCACTCGGGAATATCCCAACACAGCTCCTAGAAGAAACGTGTTTCTGACTCGCTGAATCTCAACATAGATTCAACTCTCTTAGGTGAACGAACGCACAGCAGAGCAGTTTCAAGGAAACGTTTCTCCTGAGTCTTAGACGAAGTTTCCTGCTGTTTAGTACGGATGCCGGCATTGGGCTGGAAATACCAGTTTTGGGATTCTGCACAGAAAGGGTTTGCAAACCGCTGAATCCACACGTGAGTTTAACTCTGTCAGTTGAATGCACACATTGACAACCATTCAGTTAGATAGCACACTTTTGGTTTTAGAAGCAGATATTTCTCTGTACAGCCTATGGTCCCATTCACTCGGGAATATCCCAACGCAACTCCTAGAAGAAACGTGTTTCTGACTTGCTGAATCTCAACATAGATTCAACTCTCTTAGGTGAACGAACGCACAGCAGAGCAGTTTCAAGGAAACTTTTCTCTTGAGTTTTAGACGAAGTTTCCTGCTGTTTAGTACGGATTCCGGCATTGGGCTGGAAATACCGGTTTTGGGATTCTGCACAGAAAGGGTTTGCAAACCGCTGAATCCACACGTGAGTTTAACTCTGTCAGTTGAATGCACACATTGACAACCATTCAGTTAGATAGCACACTTTTGGTTTTAGAAGCAGATATTTCTCTGTACAGCCTATGGTCCATTCACTCGGGAATATCCCAACGCAACTCCTAGAAGAAACGTGTTTCTGACTCGCTGAATCTCAACATAGATTCAACTCTCTTAGGTGAAAGAAGGCACAGCAGAGCAGTTTCAAGGAAACGTTTCTCCTGAGTTTTAGACGAAGTTTCCTGCTGTTTAGTACGGATGCCGGCATTGGGCTGGAAATACCGGTTTTGGGATTCTGCACAGAAAGGGTTTGCAAACCGCTGAATCCACACGTGAGTTTATCTCTGTCAGTTGAATGCACACATTGACAACCATTCAGTTTGATAGCACACTTTTGGTTTTAGAAGCAGATATTTCTCTGTACAGCCTATGGTCCCATTCTCTCGGGAATATCCCAACGCAGCTCCTAGAAGAAACGTGTTTCTGACTCGCTGAATCTCAACATAGATTCAACTCTCTTAGGTGAACGAACGCACAGCAGAGCAGTTTCAAGGAAACGTTTCTCCTGAGTCTTAGACGAAGTTTCCTGCTGTTTAGTACGGATGCCGGCATTGGGCTGGAAATACCAGTTTTGGGATTCTGCACAGAAAGGGTTTGCAAACCGCTGAATCCACACGTGAGTTTAACTCTGTCAGTTGAATGCACACATTGACAACCATTCAGTTAGATAGCACACTTTTGGTTTTAGAAGCAGATATTTCTCTGTACAGCCTATGGTCCCATTCACTCGGGAATATCCCAACGCAACTCCTAGAAGAAACGTGTTTCTGACTTGCTGAATCTCAACATAGATTCAACTCTCTTAGGTGAACGAAGGCACAGCAGAGCAGTTTCAAGGAAACGTTTCTCCTGAGTTTTAGACGAAGTTTCCTGCTGTTTAGTACGGATGCCGGCATTGGGCTGGAAATACCGGTTTTGGGATTCTGCACAGAAAGGGTTTGCAAACCGCTGAATCCACACGTGAGTTTAACTCTGTCAGTTGAATGCACACATTGACAACCATTCAGTTAGATAGCTCCGTTTTGGTTTTAGAAGCAGATATTTCTCTGTACAGCCTATGGTCCCATTCACTCGGGAATATCCTAACGCAGCTCCTAGAAGAAACGTGTTTCTGACTCACTGAATCTCAACATAGATTCAACTCTCATACGTGAACAAACGCACAGCAGAGCAGTTTCAAGGAAACGTTTCTCCTGAGTTTTAGACGAAGTTTCCTGCTGTTTAGTACGGATGCCAGCATTGGGCTGGACATACCGGTTTTGGGATTCTGCACAGAAATGGTTTGCAAACCGCTGAATCCACACGTGAGTTTAACTCTGTCAGTTGAATGCACACTTTGACAACCATTCAGTTAGATAGCTCCGTTTTGGTTTTAGAAGCAGATATTTCTCTGTACAGCCTATGGTCCCATTCACTCGGGAATATCCCAACGCAGCTCCTAGCATAAACGTGTTTCTGACTCTCTGAATCTCAACATAGTTTCAACTCTCTTAGTTGAACGAACGAACAGCAGAGCAGTTTCAAGGAAACGTTTCTCCTGAGTTTTAGACGAAGTTTCCTGCTGTTTAGTACGGATGCCGGCATTGGGCTGGAAATACCGGTTTTGGGATTCTGCACAGAAAGGGTTTGCAAACCGCTGAATCCACACGTGAGTTTAACTCTGTCAGTTGAATGCACACATTGACAACCATTCAGTTTGATAGCACACTTTTGGTTTTAGAAGCAGATATTTCTCTGTACCGCCTATGGTCCCATTCACTCGGGAATATCCCAACGCAGCTCCTAGAAGAAACGTGTTTCTGACTCGCTGAATCTCAACATAGATTCAAATCTCTTAGGTGAACGAACGCATAGCAGAGCAGTTTCAAGGAAACGTTTCTCCTGAGTTTTAGACGAAGTTTCCTGCTGTTTAGTACGTATACCGGCATTGGGCTGGAAATACCGGTTTTGGGATTCTGCACAGAAAGGGTTTGCAAACCGCTGAATCCACACGTCAGTTTAACTCTGTCAGTTGAATGCACACATTGACAACCATTCAGTTTGATAGCACACTTTTGGTTTTAGAAGCAGATATTTCTCTGTACAGCCTATGGTCCCATTCACTCGGGAATATCCCAACGCAGCTCCTAGAAGAAACGTGTTTCTGACTCGCTGAACCTCAACATAGATTCAACTCTCTTAGGTGAAAGAACGCACAGAAGAGCAGTTTCAAGGAAACGTTTCTCCTGAGTTTTAGACGAAGTTTCCTGCTGTTTAGTACGGATGCCGGCATTGGGCTGGAAATACCGGTTTTGGGATTCTGCACAGAAAGGGTTTGCAAACCGCTGAATCCACACGTGACTTTAACTCTGTCAGTTGAATGCACACATTGACAACCATTCAGTTTGATAGCACACTTTTGGTTTTAGAAGCAGATTTTTCTCTGTACAGCCTATGGTCCCATTCACTCGGGAATATCCCAACGCAGCTCCTACAAGAAACGTGTTTCTGACTCGCTGAATCTCAACATAGATTCAACTCTCTTAGGTGATCGAACGCACAGCAGAGCAGTTTCAAGAAACGTTTCTCCTGAGTTTTAGACGAAGTTTCCTGCTGTTTAGTACGGATGCCGGCATTGGGCTGGAAATACCGGTTTTGGGATTCTGCACAGAAAGGGTTTGCAAACCGCTGAATCCACACGTGAGTTTAACTCTGTCAGTTGAATGCACACATTGACAACCATTCAGTTAGATAGCTCCGTTTTGGTTTTAGAAGCAGATATTTCTCTGTACAGCCTATGGTCCCATTCACTCGGGAATATCCCAACGCAGCTCCTAGAAGAAACGTGTTTCTGACTCGCTGAATCTCAACATAGATTCAAATCTCTTAGGTGAACGAACGCACAGCAGAGCAGTTTCAAGGAAACGTTTCTCCTGAGTTTTAGACGAAGTTTCCTGCTCTTTAGTACGTATGCCGGCATTGGGCTGGAAATACCGGTTTTGGGATTCTGCACAGAAAGGGTTTGCAAACCGCTGAATCCACACGTGAGTTTAACTCTGTCAGTTGAATGCACACATTGACAACCATTCAGTTAGATAGCCCGTTTTGGTTTTAGAAGCAGATATTTCTCTGTACAGCCTATGGTCCCATTCACTCGGGAATATCCCAACGCAGCTCCTAGAAGAAACGTGTTTCTGACTCGCTGAATCTCAACATAGATTCAACTCTCTTAGGTGAACGAACGCACAGCAGAGCAGTTTCAAGGAAACGTTTCTCCTGAGTTTTAGACGAAGTTTCCTGCTCTTTAGTACGTATGCCGGCATTGGGCTGGAAATACCGGTTTTGGGATTCTGCACAGAAAGGGTTTGCAAACCGCTGAATCCACACGTGAGTTTAACTCTGTCAGTTGAATGCACACATTGACAACCATTCAGTTAGATAGCCCGTTTTGGTTTTAGAAGCAGATATTTCTCTGTACAGCCTATGGTCCCATTCACTCGGGAATATCCCAACGCAGCTCCTAGAAGAAACGTGTTTCTGACTCGCTGAATCTCAACATAGATTCAACTCTCTTAGGTGAACGAACGCACAGCAGAGCAGTTTCAAGGAAACGTTTCTCCTGAGTTTTAGACGAAGTTTCCTGCTGTTTAGTACGGATGCCGGCATTGGGCTGGAAATACCGGTTTTGGGATTCTGCACAGAAAGGGTTTGCAAACCGCTGAATCCACACGTGACTTTAACTCTGTCAGTTGAATGCACACATTGACAACCATTCAGTTTGATAGCACACTTTTGGTTTTAGAAGCAGATATTTCTCTGTAATGCCTATGGTCCCATTCACTCGGGAATATCCCAATTCAGCTCCTAGAAGAAACGTGTTTCTGACTCGCTGAATCTCAACATAGATTCAACTCTCTTAGGTGAACGAACGCACAGCAGAGCAGTTTCAAGGAAACGTTTCTCCTGAGTTTTAGACGAAGTTTCCTGCTGTTTAGTACAGATGCCGGCATTGGGCTGGAAATACCGGTTTTGGGATTCTGCACAGAAAGGGTTTGCAAACCGCTGAATCCACACGTGACTTTAACTCTGTCAGTTGAATGCACACATTGACAACCATTCAGTTTGATAGCACACTTTTGGTTTTATAAGCAGATATTTCTCTGTACAGCCTATGGTCCCATTCACTCGGGAATATCCCAACGCAGCTCCTAGAAGAAACGTGTTTCTGACTCGCTGAATCTCAACATAGATTCAACTCTCTTAGGTGAACGAACGCACAGCAGAGCAGTCTCAAGGAAACGTTTCTCCTGAGTTTTAGACGAAGTTTCCTGCTGTTTAGTACGGATGCCGGCATTGGGCTGGAAATACCAGTTTTGGGATTCTGCACAGAAAGGGTTTGCAAACCGCTGAATCCACACGTGAGTTTAACTCTGTCAGTTGAATGCACACATTGACAACCATTCAGTTAGATAGCACACTTTTGGTTTTAGAAGCAGATATTTCTCTGTACAGCCTATGGTCCCATTCACTCGGGAATATCCCAACGCAACTCCTAGAAGAAACGTGTTTCTGACTCGCTGAATCTCAACATAGATTCAACTCTCTTAGGTGAACGAAGGCACAGCAGTGCAGTTTCAAGGAAACGTTTCTCCTGAGTTTTAGACGAAGTTTCCTGCTGTTTAGTACGGATGCCGGCATTGGGCTGGAAATACCGGTTTTGGGATTCTGCACAGAAAGGGTTTGCAAACCGCTGAATCCACACGTGAGTTTAACTCTGTCAGTTGAATGCACACATTGACAACCATTCAGTTAGATAGCTCCGTTTTGGTTTTAGAAGCAGATATTTCTCTGTACAGCCTATGGTCCCATTCACTCGGGAATATCCTAACGCAGCTCCTAGAAGAAACGTGTTTCTGACTCGCTGAATCTCAACATACATTCAACTCTCTTAGGTGAACGAACGCACAGCAGAGCAGTTTCAAGGAAACGTTTCTCCTGAGTTTTAGACGAAGTTTCCTGCTGTTTAGTACGGATGCCGGCATTGGGCTGGACATACCGGTTTTGGGATTCTGCACAGAAATGGTTTGCAAACCGCTGAATCCACACGTGAGTTTAACTCTGTCAGTTGAATGCACACTTTGACAACCATTCAGTTAGATAGCTCCGTTTTGGTTTTAGAAGCAGATATTTCTCTGCACAGCCTATGGTCCCATTCACTCGGGAATATCCCAACGCAGCTCCTAGCATAAACGTGTTTCTGACTCTCTGAATCTCAACATAGTTTCAACTCTCTTAGGTGAACGAACGCACAGCAGAGCAGTTTCAAGGAAACGTTTCTCCTGAGTTTTAGACGAAGTTTCCTGCTGTTTAGTACGGAAGCCGGCATTGAGCTGGAATTACCGGTTTTGGGATTCTGCACAGAAAGGGTTTGTAAACCGCTGAATCCAAACGTGAGTTTAACTCTGTCAGTTGAATGCACACATTGACAACCATTCAGTTAGATACCACCCTTTTGGTTGTAGGAGCAGATATTTCTCTGTACAGCCTATGGTCCCATTCACTCGGGAATATCCCAACGCAGCTCCTAGAAGAAACGTGTTTCTGACTCGCTGAATCTCAACATAGATTCAACTCTCTTAGGTGAACGAACGCACAGCAGAGCAGTTTCAAGGAAACGTTTCTCCTGAGTTTTAGACGAAGTTTCCTGCTGTTTAGTACGTATGCCGGCATTGGACTGGAAATACCGGTTTTGGGATTCTGCACAGAAAGGGTTTGCAAACCGCTGAATCCACACGTGAGTTTAACTCTGTCAGTTGAATGCACACATTGACAACCATTCAGTTAGATAGCTCCGTTTTGGTTTTAGAAGCAGATATTTCTCTGTACAGCCTATGGTCCCATTCACTCGGGAATATCCAAACGCAGCTCCTAGAAGAAACGTGTTTCTGACTCGCTGAATCTCAACATAGATTCAACTCTCTTAGGTGAACGAACGCACAGCAGAGCAGTTTCAAGGAAACGTTTCTCCTGAGTCTTAGACGAAGTTTCCTGCTGTTTAGTACGGATGCCGGCATTGGGCTGGAAATACCAGTTTTGGGATTCTGCACAGAAAGGGTTTGCAAACCGCTGAATCCACACGTGAGTTTAACTCTGTCAGTTGAATGCACACATTGACAACCATTCAGTTAGATAGCACACTTTTGGTTTTAGAAGCAGATATTTCTCTGTACAGTCTATTGTCCCATTCACTCGGGAATATCCCAACGCAACTCCTAGAAGAAACGTGTTTCTGACTTGCTGAATCTCAACATAGATTCAACTCTCTTAGGTGAACGAAGGCACAGCAGAGCAGTTTCAAGGAAACATTTCTCCTGAGTTTTAGACGAAGTTTCCTGCTGTTTAGTACGGATGCCGGCATTGGGCTGGAAATACCGGTTTTGGGATTCTGCACAGAAATGGTTTGCAAACCGCTGAATCCACACGTGAGTTTAACTCTGTCAGTTGAATGCACACTTTGACAACCATTCAGTTAGATAGCTCCGTTTTGGTTTTAGAAGCAGATATTTCTCTGTACAGCCTATGGTCCCATTCACTCGGGAATATCCCAACGCAGCTCCTAGCATAAACGTGTTTCTGACTCTCTGAATCTCAACATAGTTTCAACTCTCTTAGGTGAACGAACGCACAGCAGAGCAGTTTCAAGGAAACGTTTCTCCTGAGTTTTAGACGAAGTTTCCTGCTGTTTAGTACGGAAGCCGGCATTGAGCTGGAATTACCGGTTTTGGGATTCTGCACAGAAAGGGTTTGTAAACCGCTGAATCCAAACGTGAGTTTAACTCTGTCAGTTGAATGCACACATTGACAACCATTCAGTTAGATACCACCCTTTTGGTTGTAGGAGCAGATATTTCTCTGTACAGCCTATGGTCCCATTCACTCGGGAATATCCCAACGCAGCTCCTAGAAGAAACGTGTTTCTGACTCGCTGAATCTCAACATAGATTCAACTCTCTTAGGTGAACGAACGCACAGCAGAGCAGTTTCAAGGAAACGTTTCTCCTGAGTTTTAGACGAAGTTTCCTGCTGTTTAGTACGTATGCCGGCATTGGGCTGGAAATACCGGTTTTGGGATTCTGCACAGAAAGGGTTTGCAAACCGCTGAATCCACACGTGAGTTTAACTCTGTCAGTTGAATGCACACATTGACAACCATTCAGTTAGATAGCTCCGTTTTGGTTTTAGAAGCAGATATTTCTCTGTACAGCCTATGGTCACATTCACTCGGGAATATCCCAACGCAGCTCCTAGAAGAAACGTGTTTCTGACTCGCTGAATCTCAACATAGATTCAACTCTCTTAGGTGAACGAACGCACAGCAGAGCAGTTTCAAGGAAACGTTTCTCCTGAGTTTTAGACGAAGTTTCCTGCTGTTTAGTACGGATGCGGGCATTGGGCTGGACATACCGGTTTTGGGATTCTGCACAGAAAGGGTTTGCAAACCGCTGAATCCACACGTGAGTTTAACTCTGTCAGTTGAATGCACACATTGACAACCATTCAGTTTGATAGCACACTTTTGGTTTTAGAAGCAGATATTTCTCTGTACCGCCTATGGTCCCATTCACTCGGGAATATCCCAACGCAGCTCCTAGAAGAAACGTGTTTCTGACTCGCTGAATCTCAACATAGATTCAACTCTCTTAGGTGAACGAACGCACAGCAGAGCAGTTTCAAGGAAACGTTTCTCCTGAGTTTTAGACGAAGTTTCCTGCTGTTTAGTACGTATGCCGGCATTGGGCTGGAAATACCGGTTTTGGGATTCTGCACAGAAAGGGTTTGCAAACCGCTGAATCCACACGTGAGTTTAACTCTGTCAGTTGAATGCACACATTGACAACCATTCAGTTTGATAGCACACTTTTGGTTTTAGAAGCAGATATTTCTCTGTACAGCCTATGGTCCCATTCACTCGGGAATATCCCAACGCAGCTCCTAGAAGAAACGTGTTTCTGACTCGCTGAATCTCAACATAGATTCAACTCTCTTAGGTGAACGAACGCACAGCAGAGCAGTTTCAAGGAAACGTTTCTCCTGAGTTTTAGACGAAGTTTCCTGCTGTTTAGTACGGATGCGGGCATTGGGCTGGACATACCGGTTTTGGGATTCTGCACAGAAAGGGTTTGCAAACCGCTGAATCCACACGTGAGTTTAACTCTGTCAGTTGAATGCACACATTGACAACCATTCAGTTTGATAGCACACTTTTGGTTTTAGAAGCAGATATTTCTCTGTACCGCCTATGGTCCCATTCACTCGGGAATATCCCAACGCAGCTCCTAGAAGAAACGTGTTTCTGACTCGCTGAATCTCAACATAGATTCAACTCTCTTAGGTGAACGAACGCACAGCAGAGCAGTTTCAAGGAAACGTTTCTCCTGAGTTTTAGACGAAGTTTCCTGCTGTTTAGTACGTATGTCGGCATTGGGCTGGAAATACCGGTTTTGGGATTCTGCACAGAAAGGGTTTGCAAACCGCTGAATCCACACGTGAGTTTAACTCTGTCAGTTGAATGCACACATTGACAACCATTCAGTTAGATAGCACACTTTTGGTTTTAGAAGCAGATATTTCTCTGTACAGCCTATGGTCCCATTCACTCGGGAATATCCTAACGCAGCTCCTAGAAGAAACGTGTTTCTGACTCGCTGAATCTCAACATAGATTCAACTCTCTTAGGTGAACGAACGCACAGCAGAGCAGTTTCAAGGAAACGTTTCTCCTGAGTTTTAGACGAAGTTTCCTGCTGTTTAGTACGGATGCCGGCATTGGGCTGGACATACCGGTTTTGGGATTCTGCACAGAAATGGTTTGCAAACCGCTGAATCCACACGTGAGTTTAACTCTGTCAGTTGAATGCACACTTTGACAACCATTCAGTTAGATAGCTCCGTTTTGGTTTTAGAAGCAGATATTTCTCTGTACAACCTATGGTCCCATTCACTCGGGAATATCCCAACGCAGCTCCTAGCATAAACGTGTTTCTGACTCTCTGAATCTCAACATAGTTTCAACTCTCTTAGGTGAACGAACGCACAGCAGAGCAGTTTCAAGGAAACGTTTCTCCTGAGTTTTAGACGAAGTTTCCTGCTGTTTAGTACGGAAGCCGGCATTGAGCTGGAATTACCGGTTTTGGGATTCTGCACAGAAAGGGTTTGTAAACCGCTGAATCCAAACGTGAGTTTAACTCTGTCAGTTGAATGCACACATTGACAACCATTCAGTTAGATACCACCCTTTTGGTTGTAGGAGCAGATATTTCTCTGTACAGCCTATGGTCCCATTCACTCGGGAATATCCCAACGCAGCTCCTAGAAGAAACGTGTTTCTGACTCGCTGAATCTCAACATAGATTCAACTCTCTTAGGTGAACGAACGCACAGCAGAGCAGTTTCAAGGAAACGTTTCTCCTGAGTTTTAGACGAAGTTTCCTGCTGTTTAGTACGTATTCAGGCATTGGGCTGGAAATACCGGTTTTGGGATTCTGCACAGAAAGGGTTTGCAAACCGCTGAATCCACACGTGAGTTTAACTCTGTCAGTTGAATGCACACATTGACAACCATTCAGTTAGATAGCTCCGTTTTGGTTTTAGAAGCAGATATTTCTCTGTACAGCCTATGGTCCCATTCACTCGGGAATATCCTAACGCAGCTCCTAGAAGAAACGTGTTTCTGACTCGCTGAATCTCAACATAGATTCAACTCTCTTAGGTGAACGAACGCACAGCAGAGCAGTTTCAAGGAAACGTTTCTCCTGAGTTTTAGACGAAGTTTCCTGCTGTTTAGTACGGATGCCGGCATTGGGCTGGACATACCGGTTTTGGGATTCTGCACAGAAATGGTTTGCAAACCGCTGAATCCACACGTGAGTTTAACTCTGTCAGTTGAATGCACACATTGACAACCATTCAGTTAGATAGCACACTTTTGGTTTTAGAAGCAGATATTTCTCTGTACAGCCTATGGTCCCATTCACTCGGGAATATCCCAACGCAACTCCTAGAAGAAACGTGTTTCTGCCTTGCTGAATCTCAACATAGATTCAACTCTCTTACGTGAACGAACGCACAGCAGAGCAGTTTCAAGGAAACGTTTCTCCTGAGTTTTAGACGAAGTTTCCTGCTGTTTAGTACGGATTCCGGCATTGGGCTGGAAATACCGGTTTTGGGATTCTGCACAGAAAGGGTTTGCAAACCGCTGAATCCACACGTGAGTTTAACTCTGTCAGTTGAATGCACACATTGATAACCATTCAGTTAGATAGCACACTTTTGGTTTTAGAAGCAGATATTTCTCTGTACAGCCTATGGTCCATTCACTCGGGAATATCCCAACGCAACTCCTAGAAGAAACGTGTTTCTGACTCGCTGAATCTCAACATAGATTCAACTCTCTTAGTTGAAAGAAGGCACAGCAGAGCAGTTTCAAGGAAACGTTTCTCCTGAGTTTTAGACGAAGTTTCCTGCTGTTTAGTACGGATGCCGGCATTGGGCTGGAAATACCGGTTTTGGGATTCTGCACAGAAAGGGTTTGCAAACCGCTGAATCCACACGTGAGTTTATCTCTGTCAGTTGAATGCACACATTGACAACCATTCAGTTAGATAGCTCCGTTTTGGATTTAGAAGCAGATATTTCTCTGTACAGCCTATGGTCCCATTCACTCGGGAATATCCTAACGCAGCTCCTAGAAGAAACGTGTTTCTGACTCGCTGAATCTCAACATAGATTCAACTCTCTTAGGTGAACGAACGCACAGCAGAGCAGTTTCAAGGAAACGTTTCTCCTGAGTTTTAGACGAAGTTTCCTGCTGTTTAGTACGTATACCGGCATTGGGCTGGAAATACCGGTTTTGGGATTCTGCACAGAAAGGGTTTGCAAACCGCTGAATCCACACGTGAGTTTAACTCTGTCAGTTGAATGCACACATTGACAACCATTCAGTTTGATAGCACACTTTTGGTTTTAGAAGCAGATATTTCTCTGTACAGCCTATGGTCCCATTCACTCGGGAATATCCCAACGCAGCTCCTAGAAGAAACGTGTTTCTGACTCGCTGAATCTCAACATAGATTCAACTCTCTTAGGTGAACGAACGCACAGCAGAGCAGTTTCAAGGAAACGTTTCTCCTGAGTTTTAGACGAAGTTTCCTGCTGTTTAGTACGGATGCCGGCATTGGGCTGGACATACCGGTTTTGGGATTCTGCACAGAAATGGTTTGCAAACCGCTGAATCCACACGTGAGTTTAACTCTGTCAGTTGAATGCACACTTTGACAACCATTCAGTTAGATAGCTCCGTTTTGGTTTTAGAAGCAGATATTTCTCTGTACAACCTATGGTCCCATTCACTCGGGAATATCCCAACGCAGCTCCTATCATAAACGTGTTTCTGACTCTCTGAATCTCAACATAGTTTCAACTCTCTTAGGTGAACGAACGCACAGCAGAGCAGTTTCAAGGAAACGTTTCTCCTGAGTTTTAGACGAAGTTTCCTGCTGTTTAGTACGGAAGCCGGCATTGAGCTGGAATTACCGGTTTTGGGATTCTGCACAGAAAGGGTTTGTAAACCGCTGAATCCAAACGTGAGTTTAACTCTGTCAGTTGAATGCACACATTGACAACCATTCAGTTAGATACCACCCTTTTGGTTGTAGGAGCAGATATTTCTCTGTACAGCCTATGGTCCCATTCACTCGGGAATATCCCAACGCAGCTCCTAGAAGAAAGGTGTTTCTGACTCGCTGAATCTCAACATAGATTCAACTCTCTTAGGTGAACGAACGCACAGCAGAGCAGTTTCAAGGAAACGTTTCTCCTGAGTTTTAGACGAAGTTTCCTGCTGTTTAGTACGTATTCAGGCATTGGGCTGGAAATACCGGTTTTGGGATTCTGCACAGAAAGGGTTTGCAAACCGCTGAATCCACACGTGAGTTTAACTCTGTCAGTTGAATGCACACATTGATAACCATTCAGTTAGATAGCACACTTTTGGTTTTAGAAGCAGATATTTCTCTGTACAGCCTATGGTCCATTCACTCGGGAATATCCCAACGCAACTCCTAGAAGAAACGTGTTTCTGACTCGCTGAATCTCAACATAGATTCAACTCTCTTAGTTGAAAGAAGGCACAGCAGAGCAGTTTCAAGGAAACGTTTCTCCTGAGTTTTAGACGAAGTTTCCTGCTGTTTAGTACGGATGCCGGCATTGGGCTGGAAATACCGGTTTTGGGATTCTGCACAGAAAGGGTTTGCAAACCGCTGAATCCACACGTGAGTTTATCTCTGTCAGTTGAATGCACACATTGACAACCATTCAGTTAGATAGCTCCGTTTTGGATTTAGAAGCAGATATTTCTCTGTACAGCCTATGGTCCCATTCACTCGGGAATATCCTAACGCAGCTCCTAGAAGAAACGTGTTTCTGACTCGCTGAATCTCAACATAGATTCAACTCTCTTAGGTGAACGAACGCACAGCAGAGCAGTTTCAAGGAAACGTTTCTCCTGAGTTTTAGACGAAGTTTCCTGCTGTTTAGTACGTATACCGGCATTGGGCTGGAAATACCGGTTTTGGGATTCTGCACAGAAAGGGTTTGCAAACCGCTGAATCCACACGTGAGTTTAACTCTGTCAGTTGAATGCACACATTGACAACCATTCAGTTTGATAGCACACTTTTGGTTTTAGAAGCAGATATTTCTCTGTACAGCCTATGGTCCCATTCACTCGGGAATATCCCAACGCAGCTCCTAGAAGAAACGTGTTTCTGACTCGCTGAATCTCAACATAGATTCAACTCTCTTAGGTGAACGAACGCACAGCAGAGCAGTTTCAAGGAAACGTTTCTCCTGAGTTTTAGACGAAGTTTCCTGCTGTTTAGTACGGATGCCGGCATTGGGCTGGACATACCGGTTTTGGGATTCTGCACAGAAATGGTTTGCAAACCGCTGAATCCACACGTGAGTTTAACTCTGTCAGTTGAATGCACACTTTGACAACCATTCAGTTAGATAGCTCCGTTTTGGTTTTAGAAGCAGATATTTCTCTGTACAACCTATGGTCCCATTCACTCGGGAATATCCCAACGCAGCTCCTATCATAAACGTGTTTCTGACTCTCTGAATCTCAACATAGTTTCAACTCTCTTAGGTGAACGAACGCACAGCAGAGCAGTTTCAAGGAAACGTTTCTCCTGAGTTTTAGACGAAGTTTCCTGCTGTTTAGTACGGAAGCCGGCATTGAGCTGGAATTACCGGTTTTGGGATTCTGCACAGAAAGGGTTTGTAAACCGCTGAATCCAAACGTGAGTTTAACTCTGTCAGTTGAATGCACACATTGACAACCATTCAGTTAGATACCACCCTTTTGGTTGTAGGAGCAGATATTTCTCTGTACAGCCTATGGTCCCATTCACTCGGGAATATCCCAACGCAGCTCCTAGAAGAAAGGTGTTTCTGACTCGCTGAATCTCAACATAGATTCAACTCTCTTAGGTGAACGAACGCACAGCAGAGCAGTTTCAAGGAAACGTTTCTCCTGAGTTTTAGACGAAGTTTCCTGCTGTTTAGTACGTATTCAGGCATTGGGCTGGAAATACCGGTTTTGGGATTCTGCACAGAAAGGGTTTGCAAACCGCTGAATCCACACGTGAGTTTAACTCTGTCAGTTGAATGCACACATTGACAACCATTTAGTTAGATAGCTCCGTTTTGGTTTTAGAAGCAGATATTTCTCTGTACAGCCTATGGTCCCATTCACTCGGGAATATCCTAACGCAGCTCCTAGAAGAAACGTGTTTCTGACTCGCTGAATCTCAACATAGATTCAACTCTCTTAGGTGAACGAACGCACAGCAGAGCAGTTTCAAGGAAACGTTTCTCCTGAGTTTTAGACGAAGTTTCCTGCTGTTTAGTATGGATGCCGGCATTGGGCTGGACATACCGGTTTTGGGATTCTGCACAGAAATGGTTTGCAAACCGCTGAATCCACACATGAGTTTAACTCTGTCAGTTGAATGCACACTTTGACAACCATTCAGTTAGATAGCTCCGTTTTGGTTTTAGAAGCAGATATTTCTCTGTACAACCTATGGTCCCATTCACTCGGGAATATCCCAACGCAGCTCCTAGCATAAACGTGTTTCTGACTCTCTGAATCTCAACATAGTTTCAACTCTCTTAGGTGAACGAACGCACAGCAGAGCAGTTTCAAGGAAACGTTTCTCCTGAGTTTTAGACGAAGTTTCCTGCTGTTTAGTACGTATTCAGGCATTGGGCTGGAAATACCGGTTTTGGGATTCTGCACAGAAAGGGTTTGCAAACCGCTGAATCCACACGTGAGTTTAACTCTGTCAGTTGAATGCACACATTGACAACCATTCAGTTTGATAGCACACTTTTGGTTTTAGAAGCAGATATTTCTCTGTACCGCCTATGGTCCCATTCACTCGGGAATATCCCAACGCAGCTCCTAGAAGAAACGTGTTTCTGACTCGCTGAATCTCAACATAGATTCAACTCTCTTAGGTGAACGAACGCACAGCAGAGCAGTTTCAAGGAAACGTTTCTCCTGAGTTTTAGACGAAGTTTCCTGCTGTTTAGTACGTATACCGGCATTGGGCTGGAAATACCGGTTTTGGGATTCTGCACAGAAAGGGTTTGCAAACCGCTGAATCCACACGTGAGTTTAACTCTGTCAGTTGAATGCACACATTGACAACCATTCAGTTTGATAGCACACTTTTGGTTTTAGAAGCAGATATTTCTCTGTACAGCCTATGGTCCCATTCACTCGGGAATATCCCAACACAGCTCCTAGAAGAAACGTGTTTCTGACTCGCTGAATCTCAACATAGATTCAACTCTCTTAGGTGAACGAACGCACAGCAGAGCAGTTTCAAGGAAACGTTTCTCCTGAGTCTTAGACGAAGTTTCCTGCTGTTTAGTACGGATGCCGGCATTGGGCTGGAAATACCAGTTTTGGGATTCTGCACAGAAAGGGTTTGCAAACCGCTGAATCCACACGTGAGTTTAACTCTGTCAGTTGAATGCACACATTGACAACCATTCAGTTAGATAGCACACTTTTGGTTTTAGAAGCAGATATTTCTCTGTACAGCCTATGGTCCCATTCACTCGGGAATATCCCAACGCAACTCCTAGAAGAAACGTGTTTCTGACTTGCTGAATCTCAACATAGATTCAACTCTCTTAGGTGAACGAACGCACAGCAGAGCAGTTTCAAGGAAACTTTTCTCTTGAGTTTTAGACGAAGTTTCCTGCTGTTTAGTACGGATTCCGGCATTGGGCTGGAAATACCGGTTTTGGGATTCTGCACAGAAAGGGTTTGCAAACCGCTGAATCCACACGTGAGTTTAACTCTGTCAGTTGAATGCACACATTGACAACCATTCAGTTAGATAGCACACTTTTGGTTTTAGAAGCAGATATTTCTCTGTACAGCCTATGGTCCATTCACTCGGGAATATCCCAACGCAACTCCTAGAAGAAACGTGTTTCTGACTCGCTGAATCTCAACATAGATTCAACTCTCTTAGGTGAAAGAAGGCACAGCAGAGCAGTTTCAAGGAAACGTTTCTCCTGAGTTTTAGACGAAGTTTCCTGCTGTTTAGTACGGATGCCGGCATTGGGCTGGAAATACCGGTTTTGGGATTCTGCACAGAAAGGGTTTGCAAACCGCTGAATCCACACGTGAGTTTATCTCTGTCAGTTGAATGCACACATTGACAACCATTCAGTTTGATAGCACACTTTTGGTTTTAGAAGCAGATATTTCTCTGTACAGCCTATGGTCCCATTCTCTCGGGAATATCCCAACGCAGCTCCTAGAAGAAACGTGTTTCTGACTCGCTGAATCTCAACATAGATTCAACTCTCTTAGGTGAACGAACGCACAGCAGAGCAGTTTCAAGGAAACGTTTCTCCTGAGTCTTAGACGAAGTTTCCTGCTGTTTAGTACGGATGCCGGCATTGGGCTGGAAATACCAGTTTTGGGATTCTGCACAGAAAGGGTTTGCAAACCGCTGAATCCACACGTGAGTTTAACTCTGTCAGTTGAATGCACACATTGACAACCATTCAGTTAGATAGCACACTTTTGGTTTTAGAAGCAGATATTTCTCTGTACAGCCTATGGTCCCATTCACTCGGGAATATCCCAACGCAACTCCTAGAAGAAACGTGTTTCTGACTTGCTGAATCTCAACATAGATTCAACTCTCTTAGGTGAACGAAGGCACAGCAGAGCAGTTTCAAGGAAACGTTTCTCCTGAGTTTTAGACGAAGTTTCCTGCTGTTTAGTACGGATGCCGGCATTGGGCTGGAAATACCGGTTTTGGGATTCTGCACAGAAAGGGTTTGCAAACCGCTGAATCCACACGTGAGTTTAACTCTGTCAGTTGAATGCACACATTGACAACCATTCAGTTAGATAGCTCCGTTTTGGTTTTAGAAGCAGATATTTCTCTGTACAGCCTATGGTCCCATTCACTCGGGAATATCCTAACGCAGCTCCTAGAAGAAACGTGTTTCTGACTCACTGAATCTCAACATAGATTCAACTCTCATACGTGAACAAACGCACAGCAGAGCAGTTTCAAGGAAACGTTTCTCCTGAGTTTTAGACGAAGTTTCCTGCTGTTTAGTACGGATGCCAGCATTGGGCTGGACATACCGGTTTTGGGATTCTGCACAGAAATGGTTTGCAAACCGCTGAATCCACACGTGAGTTTAACTCTGTCAGTTGAATGCACACTTTGACAACCATTCAGTTAGATAGCTCCGTTTTGGTTTTAGAAGCAGATATTTCTCTGTACAGCCTATGGTCCCATTCACTCGGGAATATCCCAACGCAGCTCCTAGCATAAACGTGTTTCTGACTCTCTGAATCTCAACATAGTTTCAACTCTCTTAGTTGAACGAACGAACAGCAGAGCAGTTTCAAGGAAACGTTTCTCCTGAGTTTTAGACGAAGTTTCCTGCTGTTTAGTACGGATGCCGGCATTGGGCTGGAAATACCGGTTTTGGGATTCTGCACAGAAAGGGTTTGCAAACCGCTGAATCCACACGTGAGTTTAACTCTGTCAGTTGAATGCACACATTGACAACCATTCAGTTTGATAGCACACTTTTGGTTTTAGAAGCAGATATTTCTCTGTACCGCCTATGGTCCCATTCACTCGGGAATATCCCAACGCAGCTCCTAGAAGAAACGTGTTTCTGACTCGCTGAATCTCAACATAGATTCAAATCTCTTAGGTGAACGAACGCATAGCAGAGCAGTTTCAAGGAAACGTTTCTCCTGAGTTTTAGACGAAGTTTCCTGCTGTTTAGTACGTATACCGGCATTGGGCTGGAAATACCGGTTTTGGGATTCTGCACAGAAAGGGTTTGCAAACCGCTGAATCCACACGTCAGTTTAACTCTGTCAGTTGAATGCACACATTGACAACCATTCAGTTTGATAGCACACTTTTGGTTTTAGAAGCAGATATTTCTCTGTACAGCCTATGGTCCCATTCACTCGGGAATATCCCAACGCAGCTCCTAGAAGAAACGTGTTTCTGACTCGCTGAACCTCAACATAGATTCAACTCTCTTAGGTGAAAGAACGCACAGAAGAGCAGTTTCAAGGAAACGTTTCTCCTGAGTTTTAGACGAAGTTTCCTGCTGTTTAGTACGGATGCCGGCATTGGGCTGGAAATACCGGTTTTGGGATTCTGCACAGAAAGGGTTTGCAAACCGCTGAATCCACACGTGACTTTAACTCTGTCAGTTGAATGCACACATTGACAACCATTCAGTTTGATAGCACACTTTTGGTTTTAGAAGCAGATTTTTCTCTGTACAGCCTATGGTCCCATTCACTCGGGAATATCCCAACGCAGCTCCTAGAAGAAACGTGTTTCTGACTCGCTGAATCTCAACATAGATTCAACTCTCTTAGGTGATCGAACGCACAGCAGAGCAGTTTCAAGAAACGTTTCTCCTGAGTTTTAGACGAAGTTTCCTGCTGTTTAGTACGGATGCCGGCATTGGGCTGGAAATACCGGTTTTGGGATTCTGCACAGAAAGGGTTTGCAAACCGCTGAATCCACACGTGAGTTTAACTCTGTCAGTTGAATGCACACATTGACAACCATTCAGTTAGATAGCTCCGTTTTGGTTTTAGAAGCAGATATTTCTCTGTACAGCCTATGGTCCCATTCACTCGGGAATATCCCAACGCAGCTCCTAGAAGAAACGTGTTTCTGACTCGCTGAATCTCAACATAGATTCAAATCTCTTAGGTGAACGAACGCACAGCAGAGCAGTTTCAAGGAAACGTTTCTCCTGAGTTTTAGACGAAGTTTCCTGCTCTTTAGTACGTATGCCGGCATTGGGCTGGAAATACCGGTTTTGGGATTCTGCACAGAAAGGGTTTGCAAACCGCTGAATCCACACGTGAGTTTAACTCTGTCAGTTGAATGCACACATTGACAACCATTCAGTTAGATAGCCCGTTTTGGTTTTAGAAGCAGATATTTCTCTGTACAGCCTATGGTCCCATTCACTCGGGAATATCCCAACGCAGCTCCTAGAAGAAACGTGTTTCTGACTCGCTGAATCTCAACATAGATTCAACTCTCTTAGGTGAACGAACGCACAGCAGAGCAGTTTCAAGGAAACGTTTCTCCTGAGTTTTAGACGAAGTTTCCTGCTCTTTAGTACGTATGCCGGCATTGGGCTGGAAATACCGGTTTTGGGATTCTGCACAGAAAGGGTTTGCAAACCGCTGAATCCACACGTGAGTTTAACTCTGTCAGTTGAATGCACACATTGACAACCATTCAGTTAGATAGCCCGTTTTGGTTTTAGAAGCAGATATTTCTCTGTACAGCCTATGGTCCCATTCACTCGGGAATATCCCAACGCAGCTCCTAGAAGAAACGTGTTTCTGACTCGCTGAATCTCAACATAGATTCAACTCTCTTAGGTGAACGAACGCACAGCAGAGCAGTTTCAAGGAAACGTTTCTCCTGAGTTTTAGACGAAGTTTCCTGCTGTTTAGTACGGATGCCGGCATTGGGCTGGAAATACCGGTTTTGGGATTCTGCACAGAAAGGGTTTGCAAACCGCTGAATCCACACGTGACTTTAACTCTGTCAGTTGAATGCACACATTGACAACCATTCAGTTTGATAGCACACTTTTGGTTTTAGAAGCAGATATTTCTCTGTAATGCCTATGGTCCCATTCACTCGGGAATATCCCAATTCAGCTCCTAGAAGAAACGTGTTTCTGACTCGCTGAATCTCAACATAGATTCAACTCTCTTAGGTGAACGAACGCACAGCAGAGCAGTTTCAAGGAAACGTTTCTCCTGAGTTTTAGACGAAGTTTCCTGCTGTTTAGTACAGATGCCGGCATTGGGCTGGAAATACCGGTTTTGGGATTCTGCACAGAAAGGGTTTGCAAACCGCTGAATCCACACGTGACTTTAACTCTGTCAGTTGAATGCACACATTGACAACCATTCAGTTTGATAGCACACTTTTGGTTTTATAAGCAGATATTTCTCTGTACAGCCTATGGTCCCATTCACTCGGGAATATCCCAACGCAGCTCCTAGAAGAAACGTGTTTCTGACTCGCTGAATCTCAACATAGATTCAACTCTCTTAGGTGAACGAACGCACAGCAGAGCAGTCTCAAGGAAACGTTTCTCCTGAGTTTTAGACGAAGTTTCCTGCTGTTTAGTACGGATGCCGGCATTGGGCTGGAAATACCAGTTTTGGGATTCTGCACAGAAAGGGTTTGCAAACCGCTGAATCCACACGTGAGTTTAACTCTGTCAGTTGAATGCACACATTGACAACCATTCAGTTAGATAGCACACTTTTGGTTTTAGAAGCAGATATTTCTCTGTACAGCCTATGGTCCCATTCACTCGGGAATATCCCAACGCAACTCCTAGAAGAAACGTGTTTCTGACTCGCTGAATCTCAACATAGATTCAACTCTCTTAGGTGAACGAAGGCACAGCAGTGCAGTTTCAAGGAAACGTTTCTCCTGAGTTTTAGACGAAGTTTCCTGCTGTTTAGTACGGATGCCGGCATTGGGCTGGAAATACCGGTTTTGGGATTCTGCACAGAAAGGGTTTGCAAACCGCTGAATCCACACGTGAGTTTAACTCTGTCAGTTGAATGCACACATTGACAACCATTCAGTTAGATAGCTCCGTTTTGGTTTTAGAAGCAGATATTTCTCTGTACAGCCTATGGTCCCATTCACTCGGGAATATCCTAACGCAGCTCCTAGAAGAAACGTGTTTCTGACTCGCTGAATCTCAACATACATTCAACTCTCTTAGGTGAACGAACGCACAGCAGAGCAGTTTCAAGGAAACGTTTCTCCTGAGTTTTAGACGAAGTTTCCTGCTGTTTAGTACGGATGCCGGCATTGGGCTGGACATACCGGTTTTGGGATTCTGCACAGAAATGGTTTGCAAACCGCTGAATCCACACGTGAGTTTAACTCTGTCAGTTGAATGCACACTTTGACAACCATTCAGTTAGATAGCTCCGTTTTGGTTTTAGAAGCAGATATTTCTCTGCACAGCCTATGGTCCCATTCACTCGGGAATATCCCAACGCAGCTCCTAGCATAAACGTGTTTCTGACTCTCTGAATCTCAACATAGTTTCAACTCTCTTAGGTGAACGAACGCACAGCAGAGCAGTTTCAAGGAAACGTTTCTCCTGAGTTTTAGACGAAGTTTCCTGCTGTTTAGTACGGAAGCCGGCATTGAGCTGGAATTACCGGTTTTGGGATTCTGCACAGAAAGGGTTTGTAAACCGCTGAATCCAAACGTGAGTTTAACTCTGTCAGTTGAATGCACACATTGACAACCATTCAGTTAGATACCACCCTTTTGGTTGTAGGAGCAGATATTTCTCTGTACAGCCTATGGTCCCATTCACTCGGGAATATCCCAACGCAGCTCCTAGAAGAAACGTGTTTCTGACTCGCTGAATCTCAACATAGATTCAACTCTCTTAGGTGAACGAACGCACAGCAGAGCAGTTTCAAGGAAACGTTTCTCCTGAGTTTTAGACGAAGTTTCCTGCTGTTTAGTACGTATGCCGGCATTGGACTGGAAATACCGGTTTTGGGATTCTGCACAGAAAGGGTTTGCAAACCGCTGAATCCACACGTGAGTTTAACTCTGTCAGTTGAATGCACACATTGACAACCATTCAGTTAGATAGCTCCGTTTTGGTTTTAGAAGCAGATATTTCTCTGTACAGCCTATGGTCACATTCACTCGGGAATATCCAAACGCAGCTCCTAGAAGAAACGTGTTTCTGACTCGCTGAATCTCAACATAGATTCAACTCTCTTAGGTGAACGAACGCACAGCAGAGCAGTTTCAAGGAAACGTTTCTCCTGAGTCTTAGACGAAGTTTCCTGCTGTTTAGTACGGATGCCGGCATTGGGCTGGAAATACCAGTTTTGGGATTCTGCACAGAAAGGGTTTGCAAACCGCTGAATCCACACGTGAGTTTAACTCTGTCAGTTGAATGCACACATTGACAACCATTCAGTTAGATAGCACACTTTTGGTTTTAGAAGCAGATATTTCTCTGTACAGTCTATTGTCCCATTCACTCGGGAATATCCCAACGCAACTCCTAGAAGAAACGTGTTTCTGACTTGCTGAATCTCAACATAGATTCAACTCTCTTAGGTGAACGAAGGCACAGCAGAGCAGTTTCAAGGAAACATTTCTCCTGAGTTTTAGACGAAGTTTCCTGCTGTTTAGTACGGATGCCGGCATTGGGCTGGAAATACCGGTTTTGGGATTCTGCACAGAAATGGTTTGCAAACCGCTGAATCCACACGTGAGTTTAACTCTGTCAGTTGAATGCACACTTTGACAACCATTCAGTTAGATAGCTCCGTTTTGGTTTTAGAAGCAGATATTTCTCTGTACCGCCTATGGTCCCATTCACTCGGGAATATCCCAACGCAGCTCCTAGCATAAACGTGTTTCTGACTCTCTGAATCTCAACATAGTTTCAACTCTCTTAGGTGAACGAACGCACAGCAGAGCAGTTTCAAGGAAACGTTTCTCCTGAGTTTTAGACGAAGTTTCCTGCTGTTTAGTACGGAAGCCGGCATTGAGCTGGAATTACCGGTTTTGGGATTCTGCACAGAAAGGGTTTGTAAACCGCTGAATCCAAACGTGAGTTTAACTCTGTCAGTTGAATGCACACATTGACAACCATTCAGTTAGATACCACCCTTTTGGTTGTAGGAGCAGATATTTCTCTGTACAGCCTATGGTCCCATTCACTCGGGAATATCCCAACGCAGCTCCTAGAAGAAACGTGTTTCTGACTCGCTGAATCTCAACATAGATTCAACTCTCTTAGGTGAACGAACGCACAGCAGAGCAGTTTCAAGGAAACGTTTCTCCTGAGTTTTAGACGAAGTTTCCTGCTGTTTAGTACGTATGCCGGCATTGGGCTGGAAATACCGGTTTTGGGATTCTGCACAGAAAGGGTTTGCAAACCGCTGAATCCACACGTGAGTTTAACTCTGTCAGTTGAATGCACACATTGACAACCATTCAGTTAGATAGCTCCGTTTTGGTTTTAGAAGCAGATATTTCTCTGTACAGCCTATGGTCACATTCACTCGGGAATATCCCAACGCAGCTCCTAGAAGAAACGTGTTTCTGACTCGCTGAATCTCAACATAGATTCAACTCTCTTAGGTGAACGAACGCACAGCAGAGCAGTTTCAAGGAAACGTTTCTCCTGAGTTTTAGACGAAGTTTCCTGCTGTTTAGTACGGATGCGGGCATTGGGCTGGACATACCGGTTTTGGGATTCTGCACAGAAAGGGTTTGCAAACCGCTGAATCCACACGTGAGTTTAACTCTGTCAGTTGAATGCACACATTGACAACCATTCAGTTTGATAGCACACTTTTGGTTTTAGAAGCAGATATTTCTCTGTACCGCCTATGGTCCCATTCACTCGGGAATATCCCAACGCAGCTCCTAGAAGAAACGTGTTTCTGACTCGCTGAATCTCAACATAGATTCAACTCTCTTAGGTGAACGAACGCACAGCAGAGCAGTTTCAAGGAAACGTTTCTCCTGAGTTTTAGACGAAGTTTCCTGCTGTTTAGTACGTATGCCGGCATTGGGCTGGAAATACCGGTTTTGGGATTCTGCACAGAAAGGGTTTGCAAACCGCTGAATCCACACGTGAGTTTAACTCTGTCAGTTGAATGCACACATTGACAACCATTCAGTTTGATAGCACACTTTTGGTTTTAGAAGCAGATATTTCTCTGTACAGCCTATGGTCCCATTCACTCGGGAATATCCCAACGCAGCTCCTAGAAGAAACGTGTTTCTGACTCGCTGAATCTCAACATAGATTCAACTCTCTTAGGTGAACGAACGCACAGCAGAGCAGTTTCAAGGAAACGTTTCTCCTGAGTTTTAGACGAAGTTTCCTGCTGTTTAGTACGGATGCGGGCATTGGGCTGGACATACCGGTTTTGGGATTCTGCACAGAAAGGGTTTGCAAACCGCTGAATCCACACGTGAGTTTAACTCTGTCAGTTGAATGCACACATTGACAACCATTCAGTTTGATAGCACACTTTTGGTTTTAGAAGCAGATATTTCTCTGTACCGCCTATGGTCCCATTCACTCGGGAATATCCCAACGCAGCTCCTAGAAGAAACGTGTTTCTGACTCGCTGAATCTCAACATAGATTCAACTCTCTTAGGTGAACGAACGCACAGCAGAGCAGTTTCAAGGAAACGTTTCTCCTGAGTTTTAGACGAAGTTTCCTGCTGTTTAGTACGTATGTCGGCATTGGGCTGGAAATACCGGTTTTGGGATTCTGCACAGAAAGGGTTTGCAAACCGCTGAATCCACACGTGAGTTTAACTCTGTCAGTTGAATGCACACATTGACAACCATTCAGTTAGATAGCACACTTTTGGTTTTAGAAGCAGATATTTCTCTGTACAGCCTATGGTCCCATTCACTCGGGAATATCCCAACGCAGCTCCTAGAAGAAACGTGTTTCTGACTCGCTGAATCTCAACATAGATTCAACTCTCTTAGGTGAAAGAACGCACAGCAGAGCAGTTTCAAGGAAACGTTTCTCCTGAGTCTTAGACGAAGTTTCCTGCTGTTTAGTACGGATGCCGGCATTGGGCTGGAAATACCAGTTTTGGGATTCTGCACAGAAAGGGTTTGCAAACCGCTGAATCCACACGTGAGTTTAACTCTGTCAGTTGAATGCACACATTGACAACCATTCAGTTAGATAGCACACTTTTGGTTTTAGAAGCAGATATTTCTCTGTACAGCCTATGGTCCCATTCACTCGGGAATATCCCAACGCAACTCCTAGAAGAAACGTGTTTCTGACTTGCTGAATCTCAACATAGATTCAACTCTCTTAGGTGAACGAAGGCACAGCAGAGCAGTTTCAAGGAAACGTTTCTCCTGAGTTTTAGACGAAGTTTCCTGCTGTTTAGTACAGATGCCGGCATTGGGCTGGAAATACCGGTTTTGGGATTCTGCACAGAAAGGATTTGCAAACCGCTGAATCCACACGTGAGTTTAACTCTGTCAGTTGAATGCACACATTGACAACCATTCAGTTAGATAGCTCCGTTTTGGTTTTAGAAGCAGATATTTCTCTGTACAGCCTATGGTCCCATTCACTCGGGAATATCCTAACGCAGCTCCTAGAAGAAACGTGTTTCTGACTCGCTGAATCTCAACATAGATTCAACTCTCATACGTGAACAAACGCACAGCAGAGCAGTTTCAAGGAAACGTTTCTCCTGAGTTTTAGACGAAGTTTCCTGCTGTTTAGTACGGATGCCAGCATTGGGCTGGACATACCGGTTTTGGGATTCTGCACAGAAATGGTTTGCAAACCGCTGAATCCACACGTGAGTTTAACTCTGTCAGTTGAATGCACACTTTGACAACCATTCAGTTAGAAAACTCCGTTTTGGTTTTAGAAGCAGATATTTCTCTGTACAGCCTATGGTCCCATTCACTCGGGAATATCCCAACGCAGCTCCTAGAAGAAACGTGTTTCTGACTCGCTGAATCTCAACATAGATTCAACTCTCTTAGGTGAACGAACGCACAGCAGAGCAGTTTCAAGGAAACGTTTCTCCTGAGTTTTAGACGAAGTTTCCTGCTGTTTAGTACGGATGCCGGCATTGGGCTGGAAATACCAGTTTTGGGATTCTGCACAGAAAGGGTTTGCAAACCGCTGAATCCACACGTGAGTTTAACTCTGTCAGTTGAATGCACACATTGACAACCATTCATTTAGATAGCACACTTTTGGTTTTAGAAGCAGATATTTCTCTGTACAGCCTATGGTCCCATTCACTCGGGAATATCCCAACGCAACTCCTAGAAGAAACGTGTTTCTGACTCGCTGAATCTCAACATAGATTCAACTCTCTTAGGTGAACGAACGCACAGCAGAGCAGTTTCAAGGAAACGTTTCTCCTGAGTTTTAGACGAAGTTTCCTGCTGTTTAGTACGTATGCCGGCATTGGGCTGGAAATACCGGTTTTGGGATTCTGCACAGAAAGGGTTTGCAAACCGCTGAATCCACACGTGAGTTTACCTCTGTCAGTTGAATGCACACTTTGACAACCATTGAGTTAGATAGCTCCGTTTTGGTTTTAGAAGCAGATATTTCTCTGTACAGCCTATGGTCCCATTCACTCGGGAATATCCCAACGCAGATCCTAGAAGAAACGTGTTTCTGACTCGCTGAATCTCAACATAGATTCAACTCTCTTAGGTGATCGAACGCACAGCAGAGCAGTTTCAAGGAAACGTTTCTCCTGAGTTTTAGACGAAGTTTCCTGCTGTTTAGTACGGATGCCGGCATTGGGCTGGAAATACCGGTTTTGGGATTCTGCACAGAAATGGTTTTCAAACCGCTGAATCCACACGTGAGTTTAACTCTGTCAGTTGAATGCACACATTGACAACCATTCAGTTAGATAGCTCCGTTTTGGTTTTAGAAGCAGATATTTCTCTGTACATCCTATGGTCCCATTCACTCGGGAATATCCCAACGCAGCTCCTAGAAGAAACGTATTTCTGACTCGCTGAATCTCAACATAAATTCAACTCTCTTAGGTGATCGAACGCACAGCAGAGCAGTTTCAAGGAAACGTTTCTCCTGAGTTTTAGACGAAGTTTCCTGCTGTTTAGTACGGATGCCGACATTGGGCTGGAAATACCGGTTTTGGGATTCTGCACAGAAAGGGTTTGCAAACCGCTGAATCCACACGTGACTTTAACTCTGTCAGTTGAATGCACACATTGACAACCATTCAGTTTGATAGCACACTTTTGGTTTTATAAGCAGATATTTCTCTGTACAGCCTATGGTCCCATTCACTCGGGAATATCCCAACGCAGCTCCTAGAAGAAACGTGTTTCTGACTCGCTGAATCTCAACATAGATTCAACTCTCTTAGGTGAACGAACGCACAGCAGAGCAGTTTCAAGGAAACGTTTCTCCTGAGTTTTAGACGAAGTTTCCTGCTGTTTAGTACGGATGCCGGCATTGGGCTGGAAATACCAGTTTTGGGATTCTGCACAGAAAGGGTTTGCAAACCGCTGAATCCACACGTGAGTTTAACTCTGTCAGTTGAATGCACACATTGACAACCATTCAGTTAGATAGCTCCGTTTTGCTTTTAGAAGCAGATATTACTCTGTACAGCCTATGGTCCCATTCACTCGGGAATATCCCAATTCAGCTCCTAGAAGAAACGTGTTTCTGACTCGCTGAATCTCAACATAGATTCAACTCTCTTAGGTGAACGAACGCACAGCAGAGCAGTTTCAAGGAAACGTTTCTCCTGAGTTTTAGACGAAGTTTCCTGCTGTTTAGTACAGATGCCGACATTGGGCTGGAAATACCGGTTTTGGGATTCTGCACAGAAAGGGTTTGCAAACCGCTGAATCCACACGTGACTTTAACTCTGTCAGTTGAATGCACACATTGACAACCATTCAGTTTGATAGCACACTTTTGGTTTTATAAGCAGATATTTCTCTGTACAGCCTATGGTCCCATTCACTCGGGAATATCCCAACGCAGCTCCTAGAAGAAACGTGTTTCTGACTCGCTGAATCTCAACATAGATTCAACTCTCTTAGGTGAACGAACGCACAGCAGAGCAGTTTCAAGGAAACGTTTCTCCTGAGTTTTAGACGAAGTTTCCTGCTGTTTAGTACGGATGCCGGCATTGGGCTGGAAATACCAGTTTTGGGATTCTGCACAGAAAGGGTTTGCAAACCGCTGAATCCACACGTGAGTTTAACTCTGTCAGTTGAATGCACACATTGACAACCATTCAGTTAGATAGCACACTTTTGGTTTTAGAAGCAGATATTTCTCTGTACAGCCTATGGTCCCATTCACTCGGGAATATCCTAACGCAGCTCCTAGAAGAAACGTGTTTCTGACTCGCTGAATCTCAACATAGATTCAACTCTCTTAGGTGAACGAACGCACAGCAGAGCAGTTTCAAGGAAACGTTTCTCCTGAGTTTTAGACGAAGTTTCCTGCTGTTTAGTACGGATGCCGGCATTGGGCTGGACATACCGGTTTTGGGATTCTGCACAGAAATGGTTTGCAAACCGCTGAATCCACACGTGAGTTTAACTCTGTCAGTTGAATGCACACTTTGACAACCATTCAGTTAGATAGCTCCGTTTTGGTTTTAGAAGCAGATATTTCTCTGTACAACCTATGGTCCCATTCACTCGGGAATATCCCAACGCAGCTCCTAGCATAAACGTGTTTCTGACTCTCTGAATCTCAACATAGTTTCAACTCTCTTAGGTGAACGAACGCACAGCAGAGCAGTTTCAAGGAAACGTTTCTCCTGAGTTTTAGACGAAGTTTCCTGCTGTTTAGTACGGAAGCCGGCATTGAGCTGGAATTACCGGTTTTGGGATTCTGCACAGAAAGGGTTTGTAAACCGCTGAATCCAAACGTGAGTTTAACTCTGTCAGTTGAATGCACACATTGACAACCATTCAGTTAGATACCACCCTTTTGTTTGTAGGAGCAGATATTTCTCTGTACAGCCTATGGTCCCATTCACTCGGGAATATCCCAACGCAGCTCCTAGAAGAAACGTGTTTCTGACTCGCTGAATCTCAACATAGATTCAACTCTCTTAGGTGAACGAACGCACAGCAGAGCAGTTTCAAGGAAACGTTTCTCCTGAGTTTTAGACGAAGTTTCCTGCTGTTTAGTACGTATTCAGGCATTGGGCTGGAAATACCGGTTTTGGGATTCTGCACAGAAAGGGTTTGCAAACCGCTGAATCCACACGTGAGTTTAACTCTGTCAGTTGAATGCACACATTGACAACCATTCAGTTAGATAGCTCCGTTTTGGTTTTAGAAGCAGATATTTCTCTGTACAGCCTATGGTCCCATTCACTCGGGAATATCCTAACGCAGCTCCTAGAAGAAACGTGTTTCTGACTCGCTGAATCTCAACATAGATTCAACTCTCTTAGGTGAACGAACGCACAGCAGAGCAGTTTCAAGGAAACGTTTCTCCTGAGTTTTAGACGAAGTTTCCTGCTGTTTAGTACGGATGCCGGCATTGGGCTGGACATACCGGTTTTGGGATTCTGCACAGAAATGGTTTGCAAACCGCTGAATCCACACGTGAGTTTAACTCTGTCAGTTGAATGCACACTTTGACAACCATTCAGTTAGATAGCTCCGTTTTGGTTTTAGAAGCAGATATTTCTCTGTACAACCTATGGTCCCATTCACTCGGGAATATCCCAACGCAGCTCCTAGCATAAACGTGTTTCTGACTCTCTGAATCTCAACATAGTTTCAACTCTCTTAGGTGAACGAACGCACAGCAGAGCAGTTTCAAGGAAACGTTTCTCCTGAGTTTTAGACGAAGTTTCCTGCTGTTTAGTACGGAAGCCGGCATTGAGCTGGAATTACCGGTTTTGGGATTCTGCACAGAAAGGGTTTGTAAACCGCTGAATCCAAACGTGAGTTTAACTCTGTCAGTTGAATGCACACATTGACAACCATTCAGTTAGATACCACCCTTTTGGTTGTAGGAGCAGATATTTCTCTGTACAGCCTATGGTCCCATTCACTCGGGAATATCCCAACGCAGCTCCTAGAAGAAACGTGTTTCTGACTCGCTGAATCTCAACATAGATTCAACTCTCTTAGGTGAACGAACGCACAGCAGAGCAGTTTCAAGGAAACGTTTCTCCTGAGTTTTAGACGAAGTTTCCTGCTGTTTAGTACGTATTCAGGCATTGGGCTGGAAATACCGGTTTTGGGATTCTGCACAGAAAGGGTTTGCAAACCGCTGAATCCACACGTGAGTTTAACTCTGTCAGTTGAATGCACACATTGACAACCATTCAGTTAGATAGCTCCGTTTTGCTTTTAGAAGCAGATATTTCTCTGTACAGCCTATGGTCACATTCTCTCGGGAATATCCAAACGCAGCTCCTAGAAGAAACGTGTTTCTGACTCGCTGAATCTCAACATAGATTCAACTCTCTTAGGTGAACGAACGCACAGCAGAGCAGTTTCAAGGAAACGTTTCTCCTGAGTTTTAGACGAAGTTTCCTGCTGTTTAGTACGGATGCCGGCATTGGGCCGGAAATACCGGTTTTGGGATTCTGCACAGAAAGGGTTTGCAAACCGCTGAATCCACACGTGAGTTTAACTCTGTCAGTTGAATGCACACATTGACAACCATTCAGTTAGATAGCACACTTTTGGTTTTAGAAGCAGATATTTCTCTGTACAGCCTATGGTCCCATTCACTCGGGAATATCCCAACGCAACTCCTAGAAGAAACGTGTTTCTGCCTTGCTGAATCTCAACATAGATTCAACTCTCTTAGGTGAACGAACGCACAGCAGAGCAGTTTCAAGGAAACGTTTCTCCTGAGTTTTAGACGAAGTTTCCTGCTGTTTAGTACGGATTCCGGCATTGGGCTGGAAATACCGGTTTTGGGATTCTGCACAGAAAGGGTTTGCAAACCGCTGAATCCACACGTGAGTTTAACTCTGTCAGTTGAATGCACACATTGATAACCATTCAGTTAGATAGCACACTTTTGGTTTTAGAAGCAGATATTTCTCTGTACAGCCTATGGTCCATTCACTCGGGAATATCCCAACGCAACTCCTAGAAGAAACGTGTTTCTGACTCGCTGAATCTCAACATAGATTCAACTCTCTTAGTTGAAAGAAGGCACAGCAGAGCAGTTTCAAGGAAACGTTTCTCCTGAGTTTTAGACGAAGTTTCCTGCTGTTTAGTACGGATGCCGGCATTGGGCTGGAAATACCGGTTTTGGGATTCTGCACAGAAAGGGTTTGCAAACCGCTGAATCCACACGTGAGTTTATCTCTGTCAGTTGAATGCACACATTGACAACCATTCAGTTAGATAGCTCCGTTTTGGATTTAGAAGCAGATATTTCTCTGTACAGCCTATGGTCCCATTCACTCGGGAATATCCTAACGCAGCTCCTAGAAGAAACGTGTTTCTGACTCGCTGAATCTCAACATAGATTCAACTCTCTTAGGTGAACGAACGCACAGCAGAGCAGTTTCAAGGAAACGTTTCTCCTGAGTTTTAGACGAAGTTTCCTGCTGTTTAGTACGTATACCGGCATTGGGCTGGAAATACCGGTTTTGGGATTCTGCACAGAAAGGGTTTGCAAACCGCTGAATCCAAACGTGAGTTTAACTCTGTCAGTTGAATGCACACATTGACAACCATTCAGTTTGATAGCACACTTTTGGTTTTAGAAGCAGATATTTCTCTGTACAGCCTATGGTCCCATTCACTCGGGAATATCCCAACGCAGCTCCTAGAAGAAACGTGTTTCTGACTCGCTGAATCTCAACATAGATTCAACTCTCTTAGGTGAACGAACGCACAGCAGAGCAGTTTCAAGGAAACGTTTCTCCTGAGTTTTAGACGAAGTTTCCTGCTGTTTAGTACGGATGCCGGCATTGGGCTGGACATACCGGTTTTGGGATTCTGCACAGAAATGGTTTGCAAACCGCTGAATCCACACGTGAGTTTAACTCTGTCAGTTGAATGCACACTTTGACAACCATTCAGTTAGATAGCTCCGTTTTGGTTTTAGAAGCAGATATTTCTCTGTACAACCTATGGTCCCATTCACTCGGGAATATCCCAACGCAGCTCCTATCATAAACGTGTTTCTGACTCTCTGAATCTCAACATAGTTTCAACTCTCTTAGGTGAACGAACGCACAGCAGAGCAGTTTCAAGGAAACGTTTCTCCTGAGTTTTAGACGAAGTTTCCTGCTGTTTAGTACGGAAGCCGGCATTGAGCTGGAATTACCGGTTTTGGGATTCTGCACAGAAAGGGTTTGTAAACCGCTGAATCCAAACGTGAGTTTAACTCTGTCAGTTGAATGCACACATTGACAACCATTCAGTTAGATACCACCCTTTTGGTTGTAGGAGCAGATATTTCTCTGTACAGCCTATGGTCCCATTCACTCGGGAATATCCCAACGCAGCTCCTAGAAGAAAGGTGTTTCTGACTCGCTGAATCTCAACATAGATTCAACTCTCTTAGGTGAACGAACGCACAGCAGAGCAGTTTCAAGGAAACGTTTCTCCTGAGTTTTAGACGAAGTTTCCTGCTGTTTAGTACGTATTCAGGCATTGGGCTGGAAATACCGGTTTTGGGATTCTGCACAGAAAGGGTTTGCAAACCGCTGAATCCACACGTGAGTTTAACTCTGTCAGTTGAATGCACACATTGACAACCATTTAGTTAGATAGCTCCGTTTTGGTTTTAGAAGCAGATATTTCTCTGTACAGCCTATGGTCCCATTCACTCGGGAATATCCTAACGCAGCTCCTAGAAGAAACGTGTTTCTGACTCGCTGAATCTCAACATAGATTCAACTCTCTTAGGTGAACGAACGCACAGCAGAGCAGTTTCAAGGAAACGTTTCTCCTGAGTTTTAGACGAAGTTTCCTGCTGTTTAGTATGGATGCCGGCATTGGGCTGGACATACCGGTTTTGGGATTCTGCACAGAAATGGTTTGCAAACCGCTGAATCCACACATGAGTTTAACTCTGTCAGTTGAATGCACACTTTGACAACCATTCAGTTAGATAGCTCCGTTTTGGTTTTAGAAGCAGATATTTCTCTGTACAACCTATGGTCCCATTCACTCGGGAATATCCCAACGCAGCTCCTAGCATAAACGTGTTTCTGACTCTCTGAATCTCAACATAGTTTCAACTCTCTTAGGTGAACGAACGCACAGCAGAGCAGTTTCAAGGAAACGTTTCTCCTGAGTTTTAGACGAAGTTTCCTGCTGTTTAGTACGTATTCAGGCATTGGGCTGGAAATACCGGTTTTGGGATTCTGCACAGAAAGGGTTTGCAAACCGCTGAATCCACACGTGAGTTTAACTCTGTCAGTTGAATGCACACATTGACAACCATTCAGTTTGATAGCACACTTTTGGTTTTAGAAGCAGATATTTCTCTGTACCGCCTATGGTCCCATTCACTCGGGAATATCCCAACGCAGCTCCTAGAAGAAACGTGTTTCTGACTCGCTGAATCTCAACATAGATTCAACTCTCTTAGGTGAACGAACGCACAGCAGAGCAGTTTCAAGGAAACGTTTCTCCTGAGTTTTAGACGAAGTTTCCTGCTGTTTAGTACGTATACCGGCATTGGGCTGGAAATACCGGTTTTGGGATTCTGCACAGAAAGGGTTTGCAAACCGCTGAATCCACACGTGAGTTTAACTCTGTCAGTTGAATGCACACATTGACAACCATTCAGTTTGATAGCACACTTTTGGTTTTAGAAGCAGATATTTCTCTGTACAGCCTATGGTCCCATTCACTCGGGAATATCCCAACACAGCTCCTAGAAGAAACGTGTTTCTGACTCGCTGAATCTCAACATAGATTCAACTCTCTTAGGTGAACGAACGCACAGCAGAGCAGTTTCAAGGAAACGTTTCTCCTGAGTCTTAGACGAAGTTTCCTGCTGTTTAGTACGGATGCCGGCATTGGGCTGGAAATACCAGTTTTGGGATTCTGCACAGAAAGGGTTTGCAAACCGCTGAATCCACACGTGAGTTTAACTCTGTCAGTTGAATGCACACATTGACAACCATTCAGTTAGATAGCACACTTTTGGTTTTAGAAGCAGATATTTCTCTGTACAGCCTATGGTCCCATTCACTCGGGAATATCCCAACGCAACTCCTAGAAGAAACGTGTTTCTGACTTGCTGAATCTCAACATAGATTCAACTCTCTTAGGTGAACGAACGCACAGCAGAGCAGTTTCAAGGAAACTTTTCTCTTGAGTTTTAGACGAAGTTTCCTGCTGTTTAGTACGGATTCCGGCATTGGGCTGGAAATACCGGTTTTGGGATTCTGCACAGAAAGGGTTTGCAAACCGCTGAATCCACACGTGAGTTTAACTCTGTCAGTTGAATGCACACATTGACAACCATTCAGTTAGATAGCACACTTTTGGTTTTAGAAGCAGATATTTCTCTGTACAGCCTATGGTCCATTCACTCGGGAATATCCCAACGCAACTCCTAGAAGAAACGTGTTTCTGACTCGCTGAATCTCAACATAGATTCAACTCTCTTAGGTGAAAGAAGGCACAGCAGAGCAGTTTCAAGGAAACGTTTCTCCTGAGTTTTAGACGAAGTTTCCTGCTGTTTAGTACGGATGCCGGCATTGGGCTGGAAATACCGGTTTTGGGATTCTGCACAGAAAGGGTTTGCAAACCGCTGAATCCACACGTGAGTTTATCTCTGTCAGTTGAATGCACACATTGACAACCATTCAGTTTGATAGCACACTTTTGGTTTTAGAAGCAGATATTTCTCTGTACAGCCTATGGTCCCATTCTCTCGGGAATATCCCAACGCAGCTCCTAGAAGAAACGTGTTTCTGACTCGCTGAATCTCAACATAGATTCAACTCTCTTAGGTGAACGAACGCACAGCAGAGCAGTTTCAAGGAAACGTTTCTCCTGAGTCTTAGACGAAGTTTCCTGCTGTTTAGTACGGATGCCGGCATTGGGCTGGAAATACCAGTTTTGGGATTCTGCACAGAAAGGGTTTGCAAACCGCTGAATCCACACGTGAGTTTAACTCTGTCAGTTGAATGCACACATTGACAACCATTCAGTTAGATAGCACACTTTTGGTTTTAGAAGCAGATATTTCTCTGTACAGCCTATGGTCCCATTCACTCGGGAATATCCCAACGCAACTCCTAGAAGAAACGTGTTTCTGACTTGCTGAATCTCAACATAGATTCAACTCTCTTAGGTGAACGAAGGCACAGCAGAGCAGTTTCAAGGAAACGTTTCTCCTGAGTTTTAGACGAAGTTTCCTGCTGTTTAGTACGGATGCCGGCATTGGGCTGGAAATACCGGTTTTGGGATTCTGCACAGAAAGGGTTTGCAAACCGCTGAATCCACACGTGAGTTTAACTCTGTCAGTTGAATGCACACATTGACAACCATTCAGTTAGATAGCTCCGTTTTGGTTTTAGAAGCAGATATTTCTCTGTACAGCCTATGGTCCCATTCACTCGGGAATATCCTAACGCAGCTCCTAGAAGAAACGTGTTTCTGACTCACTGAATCTCAACATAGATTCAACTCTCATACGTGAACAAACGCACAGCAGAGCAGTTTCAAGGAAACGTTTCTCCTGAGTTTTAGACGAAGTTTCCTGCTGTTTAGTACGGATGCCAGCATTGGGCTGGACATACCGGTTTTGGGATTCTGCACAGAAATGGTTTGCAAACCGCTGAATCCACACGTGAGTTTAACTCTGTCAGTTGAATGCACACTTTGACAACCATTCAGTTAGATAGCTCCGTTTTGGTTTTAGAAGCAGATATTTCTCTGTACAGCCTATGGTCCCATTCACTCGGGAATATCCCAACGCAGCTCCTAGCATAAACGTGTTTCTGACTCTCTGAATCTCAACATAGTTTCAACTCTCTTAGTTGAACGAACGAACAGCAGAGCAGTTTCAAGGAAACGTTTCTCCTGAGTTTTAGACGAAGTTTCCTGCTGTTTAGTACGGATGCCGGCATTGGGCTGGAAATACCGGTTTTGGGATTCTGCACAGAAAGGGTTTGCAAACCGCTGAATCCACACGTGAGTTTAACTCTGTCAGTTGAATGCACACATTGACAACCATTCAGTTTGATAGCACACTTTTGGTTTTAGAAGCAGATATTTCTCTGTACCGCCTATGGTCCCATTCACTCGGGAATATCCCAACGCAGCTCCTAGAAGAAACGTGTTTCTGACTCGCTGAATCTCAACATAGATTCAAATCTCTTAGGTGAACGAACGCATAGCAGAGCAGTTTCAAGGAAACGTTTCTCCTGAGTTTTAGACGAAGTTTCCTGCTGTTTAGTACGTATACCGGCATTGGGCTGGAAATACCGGTTTTGGGATTCTGCACAGAAAGGGTTTGCAAACCGCTGAATCCACACGTCAGTTTAACTCTGTCAGTTGAATGCACACATTGACAACCATTCAGTTTGATAGCACACTTTTGGTTTTAGAAGCAGATATTTCTCTGTACAGCCTATGGTCCCATTCACTCGGGAATATCCCAACGCAGCTCCTAGAAGAAACGTGTTTCTGACTCGCTGAACCTCAACATAGATTCAACTCTCTTAGGTGAAAGAACGCACAGAAGAGCAGTTTCAAGGAAACGTTTCTCCTGAGTTTTAGACGAAGTTTCCTGCTGTTTAGTACGGATGCCGGCATTGGGCTGGAAATACCGGTTTTGGGATTCTGCACAGAAAGGGTTTGCAAACCGCTGAATCCACACGTGACTTTAACTCTGTCAGTTGAATGCACACATTGACAACCATTCAGTTTGATAGCACACTTTTGGTTTTAGAAGCAGATTTTTCTCTGTACAGCCTATGGTCCCATTCACTCGGGAATATCCCAACGCAGCTCCTAGAAGAAACGTGTTTCTGACTCGCTGAATCTCAACATAGATTCAACTCTCTTAGGTGATCGAACGCACAGCAGAGCAGTTTCAAGAAACGTTTCTCCTGAGTTTTAGACGAAGTTTCCTGCTGTTTAGTACGGATGCCGGCATTGGGCTGGAAATACCGGTTTTGGGATTCTGCACAGAAAGGGTTTGCAAACCGCTGAATCCACACGTGAGTTTAACTCTGTCAGTTGAATGCACACATTGACAACCATTCAGTTAGATAGCTCCGTTTTGGTTTTAGAAGCAGATATTTCTCTGTACAGCCTATGGTCCCATTCACTCGGGAATATCCCAACGCAGCTCCTAGAAGAAACGTGTTTCTGACTCGCTGAATCTCAACATAGATTCAAATCTCTTAGGTGAACGAACGCACAGCAGAGCAGTTTCAAGGAAACGTTTCTCCTGAGTTTTAGACGAAGTTTCCTGCTCTTTAGTACGTATGCCGGCATTGGGCTGGAAATACCGGTTTTGGGATTCTGCACAGAAAGGGTTTGCAAACCGCTGAATCCACACGTGAGTTTAACTCTGTCAGTTGAATGCACACATTGACAACCATTCAGTTAGATAGCCCGTTTTGGTTTTAGAAGCAGATATTTCTCTGTACAGCCTATGGTCCCATTCACTCGGGAATATCCCAACGCAGCTCCTAGAAGAAACGTGTTTCTGACTCGCTGAATCTCAACATAGATTCAACTCTCTTAGGTGAACGAACGCACAGCAGAGCAGTTTCAAGGAAACGTTTCTCCTGAGTTTTAGACGAAGTTTCCTGCTCTTTAGTACGTATGCCGGCATTGGGCTGGAAATACCGGTTTTGGGATTCTGCACAGAAAGGGTTTGCAAACCGCTGAATCCACACGTGAGTTTAACTCTGTCAGTTGAATGCACACATTGACAACCATTCAGTTAGATAGCCCGTTTTGGTTTTAGAAGCAGATATTTCTCTGTACAGCCTATGGTCCCATTCACTCGGGAATATCCCAACGCAGCTCCTAGAAGAAACGTGTTTCTGACTCGCTGAATCTCAACATAGATTCAACTCTCTTAGGTGAACGAACGCACAGCAGAGCAGTTTCAAGGAAACGTTTCTCCTGAGTTTTAGACGAAGTTTCCTGCTGTTTAGTACGTATGCCGGCATTGGGCTGGAAATACCGGTTTTGGGATTCTGCACAGAAAGGGTTTGCAAACCGCTGAATCCACACGTGACTTTAACTCTGTCAGTTGAATGCACACATTGACAACCATTCAGTTTGATAGCACACTTTTGGTTTTAGAAGCAGATATTTCTCTGTAATGCCTATGGTCCCATTCACTCGGGAATATCCCAATTCAGCTCCTAGAAGAAACGTGTTTCTGACTCGCTGAATCTCAACATAGATTCAACTCTCTTAGGTGAACGAACGCACAGCAGAGCAGTTTCAAGGAAACGTTTCTCCTGAGTTTTAGACGAAGTTTCCTGCTGTTTAGTACAGATGCCGGCATTGGGCTGGAAATACCGGTTTTGGGATTCTGCACAGAAAGGGTTTGCAAACCGCTGAATCCACACGTGACTTTAACTCTGTCAGTTGAATGCACACATTGACAACCATTCAGTTTGATAGCACACTTTTGGTTTTATAAGCAGATATTTCTCTGTACAGCCTATGGTCCCATTCACTCGGGAATATCCCAACGCAGCTCCTAGAAGAAACGTGTTTCTGACTCGCTGAATCTCAACATAGATTCAACTCTCTTAGGTGAACGAACGCACAGCAGAGCAGTCTCAAGGAAACGTTTCTCCTGAGTTTTAGACGAAGTTTCCTGCTGTTTAGTACGGATGCCGGCATTGGGCTGGAAATACCAGTTTTGGGATTCTGCACAGAAAGGGTTTGCAAACCGCTGAATCCACACGTGAGTTTAACTCTGTCAGTTGAATGCACACATTGACAACCATTCAGTTAGATAGCACACTTTTGGTTTTAGAAGCAGATATTTCTCTGTACAGCCTATGGTCCCATTCACTCGGGAATATCCCAACGCAACTCCTAGAAGAAACGTGTTTCTGACTCGCTGAATCTCAACATAGATTCAACTCTCTTAGGTGAACGAAGGCACAGCAGTGCAGTTTCAAGGAAACGTTTCTCCTGAGTTTTAGACGAAGTTTCCTGCTGTTTAGTACGGATGCCGGCATTGGGCTGGAAATACCGGTTTTGGGATTCTGCACAGAAAGGGTTTGCAAACCGCTGAATCCACACGTGAGTTTAACTCTGTCAGTTGAATGCACACATTGACAACCATTCAGTTAGATAGCTCCGTTTTGGTTTTAGAAGCAGATATTTCTCTGTACAGCCTATGGTCCCATTCACTCGGGAATATCCTAACGCAGCTCCTAGAAGAAACGTGTTTCTGACTCGCTGAATCTCAACATACATTCAACTCTCTTAGGTGAACGAACGCACAGCAGAGCAGTTTCAAGGAAACGTTTCTCCTGAGTTTTAGACGAAGTTTCCTGCTGTTTAGTACGGATGCCGGCATTGGGCTGGACATACCGGTTTTGGGATTCTGCACAGAAATGGTTTGCAAACCGCTGAATCCACACGTGAGTTTAACTCTGTCAGTTGAATGCACACTTTGACAACCATTCAGTTAGATAGCTCCGTTTTGGTTTTAGAAGCAGATATTTCTCTGCACAGCCTATGGTCCCATTCACTCGGGAATATCCCAACGCAGCTCCTAGCATAAACGTGTTTCTGACTCTCTGAATCTCAACATAGTTTCAACTCTCTTAGGTGAACGAACGCACAGCAGAGCAGTTTCAAGGAAACGTTTCTCCTGAGTTTTAGACGAAGTTTCCTGCTGTTTAGTACGGAAGCCGGCATTGAGCTGGAATTACCGGTTTTGGGATTCTGCACAGAAAGGGTTTGTAAACCGCTGAATCCAAACGTGAGTTTAACTCTGTCAGTTGAATGCACACATTGACAACCATTCAGTTAGATACCACCCTTTTGGTTGTAGGAGCAGATATTTCTCTGTACAGCCTATGGTCCCATTCACTCGGGAATATCCCAACGCAGCTCCTAGAAGAAACGTGTTTCTGACTCGCTGAATCTCAACATAGATTCAACTCTCTTAGGTGAACGAACGCACAGCAGAGCAGTTTCAAGGAAACGTTTCTCCTGAGTTTTAGACGAAGTTTCCTGCTGTTTAGTACGTATGCCGGCATTGGACTGGAAATACCGGTTTTGGGATTCTGCACAGAAAGGGTTTGCAAACCGCTGAATCCACACGTGAGTTTAACTCTGTCAGTTGAATGCACACATTGACAACCATTCAGTTAGATAGCTCCGTTTTGGTTTTAGAAGCAGATATTTCTCTGTACAGCCTATGGTCACATTCACTCGGGAATATCCAAACGCAGCTCCTAGAAGAAACGTGTTTCTGACTCGCTGAATCTCAACATAGATTCAACTCTCTTAGGTGAACGAACGCACAGCAGAGCAGTTTCAAGGAAACGTTTCTCCTGAGTCTTAGACGAAGTTTCCTGCTGTTTAGTACGGATGCCGGCATTGGGCTGGAAATACCAGTTTTGGGATTCTGCACAGAAAGGGTTTGCAAACCGCTGAATCCACACGTGAGTTTAACTCTGTCAGTTGAATGCACACATTGACAACCATTCAGTTAGATAGCACACTTTTGGTTTTAGAAGCAGATATTTCTCTGTACAGTCTATTGTCCCATTCACTCGGGAATATCCCAACGCAACTCCTAGAAGAAACGTGTTTCTGACTTGCTGAATCTCAACATAGATTCAACTCTCTTAGGTGAACGAAGGCACAGCAGAGCAGTTTCAAGGAAACATTTCTCCTGAGTTTTAGACGAAGTTTCCTGCTGTTTAGTACGGATGCCGGCATTGGGCTGGAAATACCGGTTTTGGGATTCTGCACAGAAATGGTTTGCAAACCGCTGAATCCACACGTGAGTTTAACTCTGTCAGTTGAATGCACACTTTGACAACCATTCAGTTAGATAGCTCCGTTTTGGTTTTAGAAGCAGATATTTCTCTGTACAGCCTATGGTCCCATTCACTCGGGAATATCCCAACGCAGCTCCTAGCATAAACGTGTTTCTGACTCTCTGAATCTCAACATAGTTTCAACTCTCTTAGGTGAACGAACGCACAGCAGAGCAGTTTCAAGGAAACGTTTCTCCTGAGTTTTAGACGAAGTTTCCTGCTGTTTAGTACGGAAGCCGGCATTGAGCTGGAATTACCGGTTTTGGGATTCTGCACAGAAAGGGTTTGTAAACCGCTGAATCCAAACGTGAGTTTAACTCTGTCAGTTGAATGCACACATTGACAACCATTCAGTTAGATACCACCCTTTTGGTTGTAGGAGCAGATATTTCTCTGTACAGCCTATGGTCCCATTCACTCGGGAATATCCCAACGCAGCTCCTAGAAGAAACGTGTTTCTGACTCGCTGAATCTCAACATAGATTCAACTCTCTTAGGTGAACGAACGCACAGCAGAGCAGTTTCAAGGAAACGTTTCTCCTGAGTTTTAGACGAAGTTTCCTGCTGTTTAGTACGTATGCCGGCATTGGGCTGGAAATACCGGTTTTGGGATTCTGCACAGAAAGGGTTTGCAAACCGCTGAATCCACACGTGAGTTTAACTCTGTCAGTTGAATGCACACATTGACAACCATTCAGTTAGATAGCTCCGTTTTGGTTTTAGAAGCAGATATTTCTCTGTACAGCCTATGGTCACATTCACTCGGGAATATCCCAACGCAGCTCCTAGAAGAAACGTGTTTCTGACTCGCTGAATCTCAACATAGATTCAACTCTCTTAGGTGAACGAACGCACAGCAGAGCAGTTTCAAGGAAACGTTTCTCCTGAGTTTTAGACGAAGTTTCCTGCTGTTTAGTACGGATGCGGGCATTGGGCTGGACATACCGGTTTTGGGATTCTGCACAGAAAGGGTTTGCAAACCGCTGAATCCACACGTGAGTTTAACTCTGTCAGTTGAATGCACACATTGACAACCATTCAGTTTGATAGCACACTTTTGGTTTTAGAAGCAGATATTTCTCTGTACCGCCTATGGTCCCATTCACTCGGGAATATCCCAACGCAGCTCCTAGAAGAAACGTGTTTCTGACTCGCTGAATCTCAACATAGATTCAACTCTCTTAGGTGAACGAACGCACAGCAGAGCAGTTTCAAGGAAACGTTTCTCCTGAGTTTTAGACGAAGTTTCCTGCTGTTTAGTACGTATGCCGGCATTGGGCTGGAAATACCGGTTTTGGGATTCTGCACAGAAAGGGTTTGCAAACCGCTGAATCCACACGTGAGTTTAACTCTGTCAGTTGAATGCACACATTGACAACCATTCAGTTTGATAGCACACTTTTGGTTTTAGAAGCAGATATTTCTCTGTACAGCCTATGGTCCCATTCACTCGGGAATATCCCAACGCAGCTCCTAGAAGAAACGTGTTTCTGACTCGCTGAATCTCAACATAGATTCAACTCTCTTAGGTGAACGAACGCACAGCAGAGCAGTTTCAAGGAAACGTTTCTCCTGAGTTTTAGACGAAGTTTCCTGCTGTTTAGTACGGATGCGGGCATTGGGCTGGACATACCGGTTTTGGGATTCTGCACAGAAAGGGTTTGCAAACCGCTGAATCCACACGTGAGTTTAACTCTGTCAGTTGAATGCACACATTGACAACCATTCAGTTTGATAGCACACTTTTGGTTTTAGAAGCAGATATTTCTCTGTACCGCCTATGGTCCCATTCACTCGGGAATATCCCAACGCAGCTCCTAGAAGAAACGTGTTTCTGACTCGCTGAATCTCAACATAGATTCAACTCTCTTAGGTGAACGAACGCACAGCAGAGCAGTTTCAAGGAAACGTTTCTCCTGAGTTTTAGACGAAGTTTCCTGCTGTTTAGTACGTATGTCGGCATTGGGCTGGAAATACCGGTTTTGGGATTCTGCACAGAAAGGGTTTGCAAACCGCTGAATCCACACGTGAGTTTAACTCTGTCAGTTGAATGCACACATTGACAACCATTCAGTTAGATAGCACACTTTTGGTTTTAGAAGCAGATATTTCTCTGTACAGCCTATGGTCCCATTCACTCGGGAATATCCCAACGCAGCTCCTAGAAGAAACGTGTTTCTGACTCGCTGAATCTCAACATAGATTCAACTCTCTTAGGTGAAAGAACGCACAGCAGAGCAGTTTCAAGGAAACGTTTCTCCTGAGTCTTAGACGAAGTTTCCTGCTGTTTAGTACGGATGCCGGCATTGGGCTGGAAATACCAGTTTTGGGATTCTGCACAGAAAGGGTTTGCAAACCGCTGAATCCACACGTGAGTTTAACTCTGTCAGTTGAATGCACACATTGACAACCATTCAGTTAGATAGCACACTTTTGGTTTTAGAAGCAGATATTTCTCTGTACAGCCTATGGTCCCATTCACTCGGGAATATCCCAACGCAACTCCTAGAAGAAACGTGTTTCTGACTTGCTGAATCTCAACATAGATTCAACTCTCTTAGGTGAACGAAGGCACAGCAGAGCAGTTTCAAGGAAACGTTTCTCCTGAGTTTTAGACGAAGTTTCCTGCTGTTTAGTACAGATGCCGGCATTGGGCTGGAAATACCGGTTTTGGGATTCTGCACAGAAAGGATTTGCAAACCGCTGAATCCACACGTGAGTTTAACTCTGTCAGTTGAATGCACACATTGACAACCATTCAGTTAGATAGCTCCGTTTTGGTTTTAGAAGCAGATATTTCTCTGTACAGCCTATGGTCCCATTCACTCGGGAATATCCTAACGCAGCTCCTAGAAGAAACGTGTTTCTGACTCGCTGAATCTCAACATAGATTCAACTCTCATACGTGAACAAACGCACAGCAGAGCAGTTTCAAGGAAACGTTTCTCCTGAGTTTTAGACGAAGTTTCCTGCTGTTTAGTACGGATGCCAGCATTGGGCTGGACATACCGGTTTTGGGATTCTGCACAGAAATGGTTTGCAAACCGCTGAATCCACACGTGAGTTTAACTCTGTCAGTTGAATGCACACTTTGACAACCATTCAGTTAGAAAACTCCGTTTTGGTTTTAGAAGCAGATATTTCTCTGTACAGCCTATGGTCCCATTCACTCGGGAATATCCCAACGCAGCTCCTAGAAGAAACGTGTTTCTGACTCGCTGAATCTCAACATAGATTCAACTCTCTTAGGTGAACGAACGCACAGCAGAGCAGTTTCAAGGAAACGTTTCTCCTGAGTTTTAGACGAAGTTTCCTGCTGTTTAGTACGGATGCCGGCATTGGGCTGGAAATACCAGTTTTGGGATTCTGCACAGAAAGGGTTTGCAAACCGCTGAATCCACACGTGAGTTTAACTCTGTCAGTTGAATGCACACATTGACAACCATTCATTTAGATAGCACACTTTTGGTTTTAGAAGCAGATATTTCTCTGTACAGCCTATGGTCCCATTCACTCGGGAATATCCCAACGCAACTCCTAGAAGAAACGTGTTTCTGACTCGCTGAATCTCAACATAGATTCAACTCTCTTAGGTGAACGAACGCACAGCAGAGCAGTTTCAAGGAAACGTTTCTCCTGAGTTTTAGACGAAGTTTCCTGCTGTTTAGTACGTATGCCGGCATTGGGCTGGAAATACCGGTTTTGGGATTCTGCACAGAAAGGGTTTGCAAACCGCTGAATCCACACGTGAGTTTACCTCTGTCAGTTGAATGCACACTTTGACAACCATTGAGTTAGATAGCTCCGTTTTGGTTTTAGAAGCAGATATTTCTCTGTACAGCCTATGGTCCCATTCACTCGGGAATATCCCAACGCAGATCCTAGAAGAAACGTGTTTCTGACTCGCTGAATCTCAACATAGATTCAACTCTCTTAGGTGATCGAACGCACAGCAGAGCAGTTTCAAGGAAACGTTTCTCCTGAGTTTTAGACGAAGTTTCCAGCTGTTTAGTACGGATGCCGGCATTGGGCTGGAAATACCGGTTTTGGGATTCTGCACAGAAATGGTTTTCAAACCGCTGAATCCACACGTGAGTTTAACTCTGTCAGTTGAATGCACACATTGACAACCATTCAGTTAGATAGCTCCGTTTTGGTTTTAGAAGCAGATATTTCTCTGTACATCCTATGGTCCCATTCACTCGGGAATATCCCAACGCAGCTCCTAGAAGAAACGTATTTCTGACTCGCTGAATCTCAACATAAATTCAACTCTCTTAGGTGATCGAACGCACAGCAGAGCAGTTTCAAGGAAACGTTTCTCCTGAGTTTTAGACGAAGTTTCCTGCTGTTTAGTACGGATGCCGACATTGGGCTGGAAATACCGGTTTTGGGATTCTGCACAGAAAGGGTTTGCAAACCGCTGAATCCACACGTGACTTTAACTCTGTCAGTTGAATGCACACATTGACAACCATTCAGTTTGATAGCACACTTTTGGTTTTATAAGCAGATATTTCTCTGTACAGCCTATGGTCCCATTCACTCGGGAATATCCCAACGCAGCTCCTAGAAGAAACGTGTTTCTGACTCGCTGAATCTCAACATAGATTCAACTCTCTTAGGTGAACGAACGCACAGCAGAGCAGTTTCAAGGAAACGTTTCTCCTGAGTTTTAGACGAAGTTTCCTGCTGTTTAGTACGGATGCCGGCATTGGGCTGGAAATACCAGTTTTGGGATTCTGCACAGAAAGGGTTTGCAAACCGCTGAATCCACACGTGAGTTTAACTCTGTCAGTTGAATGCACACATTGACAACCATTCAGTTAGATAGCTCCGTTTTGCTTTTAGAAGCAGATATTACTCTGTACAGCCTATGGTCCCATTCACTCGGGAATATCCCAATTCAGCTCCTAGAAGAAACGTGTTTCTGACTCGCTGAATCTCAACATAGATTCAACTCTCTTAGGTGAACGAACGCACAGCAGAGCAGTTTCAAGGAAACGTTTCTCCTGAGTTTTAGACGAAGTTTCCTGCTGTTTAGTACAGATGCCGACATTGGGCTGGAAATACCGGTTTTGGGATTCTGCACAGAAAGGGTTTGCAAACCGCTGAATCCACACGTGACTTTAACTCTGTCAGTTGAATGCACACATTGACAACCATTCAGTTTGATAGCACACTTTTGGTTTTATAAGCAGATATTTCTCTGTACAGCCTATGGTCCCATTCACTCGGGAATATCCCAACGCAGCTCCTAGAAGAAACGTGTTTCTGACTCGCTGAATCTCAACATAGATTCAACTCTCTTAGGTGAACGAACGCACAGCAGAGCAGTTTCAAGGAAACGTTTCTCCTGAGTTTTAGACGAAGTTTCCTGCTGTTTAGTACGGATGCCGGCATTGGGCTGGAAATACCAGTTTTGGGATTCTGCACAGAAAGGGTTTGCAAACCGCTGAATCCACACGTGAGTTTAACTCTGTCAGTTGAATGCACACATTGACAACCATTCAGTTAGATAGCACACTTTTGGTTTTAGAAGCAGATATTTCTCTGTACAGCCTATGGTCCCATTCACTCGGGAATATCCTAACGCAGCTCCTAGAAGAAACGTGTTTCTGACTCGCTGAATCTCAACATAGATTCAACTCTCTTAGGTGAACGAACGCACAGCAGAGCAGTTTCAAGGAAACGTTTCTCCTGAGTTTTAGACGAAGTTTCCTGCTGTTTAGTACGGATGCCGGCATTGGGCTGGACATACCGGTTTTGGGATTCTGCACAGAAATGGTTTGCAAACCGCTGAATCCACACGTGAGTTTAACTCTGTCAGTTGAATGCACACTTTGACAACCATTCAGTTAGATAGCTCCGTTTTGGTTTTAGAAGCAGATATTTCTCTGTACAACCTATGGTCCCATTCACTCGGGAATATCCCAACGCAGCTCCTAGCATAAACGTGTTTCTGACTCTCTGAATCTCAACATAGTTTCAACTCTCTTAGGTGAACGAACGCACAGCAGAGCAGTTTCAAGGAAACGTTTCTCCTGAGTTTTAGACGAAGTTTCCTGCTGTTTAGTATGGAAGCCGGCATTGAGCTGGAATTACCGGTTTTGGGATTCTGCACAGAAAGGGTTTGTAAACCGCTGAATCCAAACGTGAGTTTAACTCTGACAGTTGAATGCACACATTGACAACCATTCAGTTAGATACCACCCTTTTGGTTGTAGGAGCAGATATTTCTCTGTACAGCCTATGGTCCCATTCACTCGGGAATATCCCAACGCAGCTCCTAGAAGAAACGTGTTTCTGACTCGCTGAATCTCAACATAGATTCAACTCTCTTAGGTGAACGAACGCACAGCAGAGCAGTTTCAAGGAAACGTTTCTCCTGAGTTTTAGACGAAGTTTCCTGCTGTTTAGTACGTATTCAGGCATTGGGCTGGAAATACCGGTTTTGGGATTCTGCACAGAAAGGGTTTGCAAACCGCTGAATCCACACGTGAGTTTAACTCTGTCAGTTGAATGCACACATTGACAACCATTCAGTTAGATAGCTCCGTTTTGGTTTTAGAAGCAGATATTTCTCTGTACAGCCTATGGTCCCATTCACTCGGGAATATCCTAACGCAGCTCCTAGAAGAAACGTGTTTCTGACTCGCTGAATCTCAACATAGATTCAACTCTCTTAGGTGAACGAACGCACAGCAGAGCAGTTTCAAGGAAACGTTTCTCCTGAGTTTTAGACGAAGTTTCCTGCTGTTTAGTACGGATGCCGGCATTGGGCTGGACATACCGGTTTTGGGATTCTGCACAGAAATGGTTTGCAAACCGCTGAATCCACACGTGAGTTTAACTCTGTCAGTTGAATGCACACTTTGACAACCATTCAGTTAGATAGCTCCGTTTTGGTTTTAGAAGCAGATATTTCTCTGTACAACCTATGGTCCCATTCACTCGGGAATATCCCAACGCAGCTCCTAGCATAAACGTGTTTCTGACTCTCTGAATCTCAACATAGTTTCAACTCTCTTAGGTGAACGAACGCACAGCAGAGCAGTTTCAAGGAAACGTTTCTCCTGAGTTTTAGACGAAGTTTCCTGCTGTTTAGTACGGAAGCCGGCATTGAGCTGGAATTACCGGTTTTGGGATTCTGCACAGAAAGGGTTTGTAAACCGCTGAATCCAAACGTGAGTTTAACTCTGTCAGTTGAATGCACACATTGACAACCATTCAGTTAGATACCACCCTTTTGGTTGTAGGAGCAGATATTTCTCTGTACAGCCTATGGTCCCATTCACTCGGGAATATCCCAACGCAGCTCCTAGAAGAAACGTGTTTCTGACTCGCTGAATCTCAACATAGATTCAACTCTCTTAGGTGAACGAACGCACAGCAGAGCAGTTTCAAGGAAACGTTTCTCCTGAGTTTTAGACGAAGTTTCCTGCTGTTTAGTACGTATTCAGGCATTGGGCTGGAAATACCGGTTTTGGGATTCTGCACAGAAAGGGTTTGCAAACCGCTGAATCCACACGTGAGTTTAACTCTGTCAGTTGAATGCACACATTGACAACCATTCAGTTAGATAGCTCCGTTTTGCTTTTAGAAGCAGATATTTCTCTGTACAGCCTATGGTCACATTCTCTCGGGAATATCCAAACGCAGCTCCTAGAAGAAACGTGTTTCTGACTCGCTGAATCTCAACATAGATTCAACTCTCTTAGGTGAACGAACGCACAGCAGAGCAGTTTCAAGGAAACGTTTCTCCTGAGTTTTAGACGAAGTTTCCTGCTGTTTAGTACGGATGCCGGCATTGGGCCGGAAATACCGGTTTTGGGATTCTGCACAGAAAGGGTTTGCAAACCGCTGAATCCACACGTGAGTTTAACTCTGTCAGTTGAATGCACACATTGACAACCATTCAGTTAGATAGCACACTTTTGGTTTTAGAAGCAGATATTTCTCTGTACAGCCTATGGTCCCATTCACTCGGGAATATCCCAACGCAACTCCTAGAAGAAACGTGTTTCTGCCTTGCTGAATCTCAACATAGATTCAACTCTCTTAGGTGAACGAACCCACAGCAGAGCAGTTTCAAGGAAACGTTTCTCCTGAGTTTTAGACGAAGTTTCCTGCTGTTTAGTACGGATTCCGGCATTGGGCTGGAAATACCGGTTTTGGGATTCTGCACAGAAAGGGTTTGCAAACCGCTGAATCCACACGTGAGTTTAACTCTGTCAGTTGAATGCACACATTGATAACCATTCAGTTAGATAGCACACTTTTGGTTTTAGAAGCAGATATTTCTCTGTACAGCCTATGGTCCATTCACTCGGGAATATCCCAACGCAACTCCTAGAAGAAACGTGTTTCTGACTCGCTGAATCTCAACATAGATTCAACTCTCTTAGTTGAAAGAAGGCACAGCAGAGCAGTTTCAAGGAAACGTTTCTCCTGAGTTTTAGACGAAGTTTCCTGCTGTTTAGTACGGATGCCGGCATTGGGCTGGAAATACCGGTTTTGGGATTCTGCACAGAAAGGGTTTGCAAACCGCTGAATCCACACGTGAGTTTATCTCTGTCAGTTGAATGCACACATTGACAACCATTCAGTTAGATAGCTCCGTTTTGGATTTAGAAGCAGATATTTCTCTGTACAGCCTATGGTCCCATTCACTCGGGAATATCCTAACGCAGCTCCTAGAAGAAACGTGTTTCTGACTCGCTGAATCTCAACATAGATTCAACTCTCTTAGGTGAACGAACGCACAGCAGAGCAGTTTCAAGGAAACGTTTCTCCTGAGTTTTAGACGAAGTTTCCTGCTGTTTAGTACGTATACCGGCATTGGGCTGGAAATACCGGTTTTGGGATTCTGCACAGAAAGGGTTTGCAAACCGCTGAATCCACACGTGAGTTTAACTCTGTCAGTTGAATGCACACATTGACAACCATTCAGTTTGATAGCACACTTTTGGTTTTAGAAGCAGATATTTCTCTGTACAGCCTATGGTCCCATTCACTCGGGAATATCCCAACGCAGCTCCTAGAAGAAACGTGTTTCTGACTCGCTGAATCTCAACATAGATTCAACTCTCTTAGGTGAACGAACGCACAGCAGAGCAGTTTCAAGGAAACGTTTCTCCTGAGTTTTAGACGAAGTTTCCTGCTGTTTAGTACGGATGCCGGCATTGGGCTGGACATACCGGTTTTGGGATTCTGCACAGAAATGGTTTGCAAACCGCTGAATCCACACGTGAGTTTAACTCTGTCAGTTGAATGCACACTTTGACAACCATTCAGTTAGATAGCTCCGTTTTGGTTTTAGAAGCAGATATTTCTCTGTACAACCTATGGTCCCATTCACTCGGGAATATCCCAACGCAGCTCCTATCATAAACGTGTTTCTGACTCTCTGAATCTCAACATAGTTTCAACTCTCTTAGGTGAACGAACGCACAGCAGAGCAGTTTCAAGGAAACGTTTCTCCTGAGTTTTAGACGAAGTTTCCTGCTGTTTAGTACGGAAGCCGGCATTGAGCTGGAATTACCGGTTTTGGGATTCTGCACAGAAAGGGTTTGTAAACCGCTGAATCCAAACGTGAGTTTAACTCTGTCAGTTGAATGCACACATTGACAACCATTCAGTTAGATACCACCCTTTTGGTTGTAGGAGCAGATATTTCTCTGTACAGCCTATGGTCCCATTCACTCGGGAATATCCCAACGCAGCTCCTAGAAGAAAGGTGTTTCTGACTCGCTGAATCTCAACATAGATTCAACTCTCTTAGGTGAACGAACGCACAGCAGAGCAGTTTCAAGGAAACGTTTCTCCTGAGTTTTAGACGAAGTTTCCTGCTGTTTAGTACGTATTCAGGCATTGGGCTGGAAATACCGGTTTTGGGATTCTGCACAGAAAGGGTTTGCAAACCGCTGAATCCACACGTGAGTTTAACTCTGTCAGTTGAATGCACACATTGACAACCATTTAGTTAGATAGCTCCGTTTTGGTTTTAGAAGCAGATATTTCTCTGTACAGCCTATGGTCCCATTCACTCGGGAATATCCTAACGCAGCTCCTAGAAGAAACGTGTTTCTGACTCGCTGAATCTCAACATAGATTCAACTCTCTTAGGTGAACGAACGCACAGCAGAGCAGTTTCAAGGAAACGTTTCTCCTGAGTTTTAGACGAAGTTTCCTGCTGTTTAGTATGGATGCCGGCATTGGGCTGGACATACCGGTTTTGGGATTCTGCACAGAAATGGTTTGCAAACCGCTGAATCCACACATGAGTTTAACTCTGTCAGTTGAATGCACACTTTGACAACCATTCAGTTAGATAGCTCCGTTTTGGTTTTAGAAGCAGATATTTCTCTGTACAACCTATGGTCCCATTCACTCGGGAATATCCCAACGCAGCTCCTAGCATAAACGTGTTTCTGACTCTCTGAATCTCAACATAGTTTCAACTCTCTTAGGTGAACGAACGCACAGCAGAGCAGTTTCAAGGAAACGTTTCTCCTGAGTTTTAGACGAAGTTTCCTGCTGTTTAGTACGTATTCAGGCATTGGGCTGGAAATACCGGTTTTGGGATTCTGCACAGAAAGGGTTTGCAAACCGCTGAATCCACACGTGAGTTTAACTCTGTCAGTTGAATGCACACATTGACAACCATTCAGTTTGATAGCACACTTTTGGTTTTAGAAGCAGATATTTCTCTGTACCGCCTATGGTCCCATTCACTCGGGAATATCCCAACGCAGCTCCTAGAAGAAACGTGTTTCTGACTCGCTGAATCTCAACATAGATTCAACTCTCTTAGGTGAACGAACGCACAGCAGAGCAGTTTCAAGGAAACGTTTCTCCTGAGTTTTAGACGAAGTTTCCTGCTGTTTAGTACGTATACCGGCATTGGGCTGGAAATACCGGTTTTGGGATTCTGCACAGAAAGGGTTTGCAAACCGCTGAATCCACACGTGAGTTTAACTCTGTCAGTTGAATGCACACATTGACAACCATTCAGTTTGATAGCACACTTTTGGTTTTAGAAGCAGATATTTCTCTGTACAGCCTATGGTCCCATTCACTCGGGAATATCCCAACACAGCTCCTAGAAGAAACGTGTTTCTGACTCGCTGAATCTCAACATAGATTCAACTCTCTTAGGTGAACGAACGCACAGCAGAGCAGTTTCAAGGAAACGTTTCTCCTGAGTCTTAGACGAAGTTTCCTGCTGTTTAGTACGGATGCCGGCATTGGGCTGGAAATACCAGTTTTGGGATTCTGCACAGAAAGGGTTTGCAAACCGCTGAATCCACACGTGAGTTTAACTCTGTCAGTTGAATGCACACATTGACAACCATTCAGTTAGATAGCACACTTTTGGTTTTAGAAGCAGATATTTCTCTGTACAGCCTATGGTCCCATTCACTCGGGAATATCCCAACGCAGCTCCTAGAAGAAACGTGTTTCTGACTTGCTGAATCTCAACATAGATTCAACTCTCTTAGGTGAACGAACGCACAGCAGAGCAGTTTCAAGGAAACTTTTCTCTTGAGTTTTAGACGAAGTTTCCTGCTGTTTAGTACGGATTCCGGCATTGGGCTGGAAATACCGGTTTTGGGATTCTGCACAGAAAGGGTTTGCAAACCGCTGAATCCACACGTGAGTTTAACTCTGTCAGTTGAATGCACACATTGACAACCATTCAGTTAGATAGCACACTTTTGGTTTTAGAAGCAGATATTTCTCTGTACAGCCTATGGTCCATTCACTCGGGAATATCCCAACGCAACTCCTAGAAGAAACGTGTTTCTGACTCGCTGAATCTCAACATAGATTCAACTCTCTTAGGTGAAAGAAGGCACAGCAGAGCAGTTTCAAGGAAACGTTTCTCCTGAGTTTTAGACGAAGTTTCCTGCTGTTTAGTACGGATGCCGGCATTGGGCTGGAAATACCGGTTTTGGGATTCTGCACAGAAAGGGTTTGCAAACCGCTGAATCCACACGTGAGTTTATCTCTGTCAGTTGAATGCACACATTGACAACCATTCAGTTAGATAGCTCCGTTTTGGATTTAGAAGCAGATATTTCTCTGTACAGCCTATGGTCCCATTCACTCGGGAATATCCTAACGCAGCTCCTAGAAGAAACGTGTTTCTGACTCGCTGAATCTCAACATAGATTCAACTCTCTTAGGTGAACGAACGCACAGCAGAGCAGTTTCAAGGAAACGTTTCTCCTGAGTTTTAGACGAAGTTTCCTGCTGTTTAGTACGTATGCCGGCATTGGGCTGGAAATACCGGTTTTGGGATTCTGCACAGAAAGGGTTTGCAAACCGCTGAATCCACACGTGAGTTTAACTCTGTCAGTTGAATGCACACATTGACAACCATTCAGTTTGATAGCACACTTTTGGTTTTAGAAGCAGATATTTCTCTGTACAGCCTATGGTCCCATTCTCTCGGGAATATCCCAACGCAGCTCCTAGAAGAAACGTGTTTCTGACTCGCTGAATCTCAACATAGATTCAACTCTCTTAGGTGAACGAACGCACAGCAGAGCAGTTTCAAGGAAACGTTTCTCCTGAGTCTTAGACGAAGTTTCCTGCTGTTTAGTACGGATGCCGGCATTGGGCTGGAAATACCAGTTTTGGGATTCTGCACAGAAAGGGTTTGCAAACCGCTGAATCCACACGTGAGTTTAACTCTGTCAGTTGAATGCACACATTGACAACCATTCAGTTAGATAGCACACTTTTGGTTTTAGAAGCAGATATTTCTCTGTACAGCCTATGGTCCCATTCACTCGGGAATATCCCAACGCAACTCCTAGAAGAAACGTGTTTCTGACTTGCTGAATCTCAACATAGATTCAACTCTCTTAGGTGAACGAAGGCACAGCAGAGCAGTTTCAAGGAAACGTTTCTCCTGAGTTTTAGACGAAGTTTCCTGCTGTTTAGTACGGATGCCGGCATTGGGCTGGAAATACCGGTTTTGGGATTCTGCACAGAAAGGGTTTGCAAACCGCTGAATCCACACGTGAGTTTAACTCTGTCAGTTGAATGCACACATTGACAACCATTCAGTTAGATAGCTCCGTTTTGGTTTTAGAAGCAGATATTTCTCTGTACAGCCTATGGTCCCATTCACTCGGGAATATCCTAACGCAGCTCCTAGAAGAAACGTGTTTCTGACTCACTGAATCTCAACATAGATTCAACTCTCATACGTGAACAAACGCACAGCAGAGCAGTTTCAAGGAAACGTTTCTCCTGAGTTTTAGACGAAGTTTCCTGCTGTTTAGTACGGATGCCAGCATTGGGCTGGACATACCGGTTTTGGGATTCTGCACAGAAATGGTTTGCAAACCGCTGAATCCACACGTGAGTTTAACTCTGTCAGTTGAATGCACACTTTGACAACCATTCAGTTAGATAGCTCCGTTTTGGTTTTAGAAGCAGATATTTCTCTGTACAGCCTATGGTCCCATTCACTCGGGAATATCCCAACGCAGCTCCTAGCATAAACGTGTTTCTGACTCTCTGAATCTCAACATAGTTTCAACTCTCTTAGTTGAACGAACGAACAGCAGAGCAGTTTCAAGGAAACGTTTCTCCTGAGTTTTAGACGAAGTTTCCTGCTGTTTAGTACGTATACCGGCATTGGGCTGGAAATACCGGTTTTGGGATTCTGCACAGAAAGGGTTTGCAAACCGCTGAATCCACACGTCAGTTTAACTCTGTCAGTTGAATGCACACATTGACAACCATTCAGTTTGATAGCACACTTTTGGTTTTAGAAGCAGATATTTCTCTGTACAGCCTATGGTCCCATTCACTCGGGAATATCCCAACGCAGCTCCTAGAAGAAACGTGTTTCTGACTCGCTGAACCTCAACATAGATTCAACTCTCTTAGGTGAAAGAACGCACAGAAGAGCAGTTTCAAGGAAACGTTTCTCCTGAGTTTTAGACGAAGTTTCCTGCTGTTTAGTACGGATGCCGGCATTGGGCTGGAAATACCGGTTTTGGGATTCTGCACAGAAAGGGTTTGCAAACCGCTGAATCCACACGTGACTTTAACTCTGTCAGTTGAATGCACACATTGACAACCATTCAGTTTGATAGCACACTTTTGGTTTTAGAAGCAGATTTTTCTCTGTACAGCCTATGGTCCCATTCACTCGGGAATATCCCAACGCAGCTCCTAGAAGAAACGTGTTTCTGACTCGCTGAATCTCAACATAGATTCAACTCTCTTAGGTGATCGAACGCACAGCAGAGCAGTTTCAAGAAACGTTTCTCCTGAGTTTTAGACGAAGTTTCCTGCTGTTTAGTACGGATGCCGGCATTGGGCTGGAAATACCGGTTTTGGGATTCTGCACAGAAAGGGTTTGCAAACCGCTGAATCCACACGTGAGTTTAACTCTGTCAGTTGAATGCACACATTGACAACCATTCAGTTAGATAGCTCCGTTTTGGTTTTAGAAGCAGATATTTCTCTGTACAGCCTATGGTCCCATTCACTCGGGAATATCCCAACGCAGCTCCTAGAAGAAACGTGTTTCTGACTCGCTGAATCTCAACATAGATTCAAATCTCTTAGGTGAACGAACGCACAGCAGAGCAGTTTCAAGGAAACGTTTCTCCTGAGTTTTAGACGAAGTTTCCTGCTCTTTAGTACGTATGCCGGCATTGGGCTGGAAATACCGGTTTTGGGATTCTGCACAGAAAGGGTTTGCAAACCGCTGAATCCACACGTGAGTTTAACTCTGTCAGTTGAATGCACACATTGACAACCATTCAGTTAGATAGCCCGTTTTGGTTTTAGAAGCAGATATTTCTCTGTACAGCCTATGGTCCCATTCACTCGGGAATATCCCAACGCAGCTCCTAGAAGAAACGTGTTTCTGACTCGCTGAATCTCAACATAGATTCAACTCTCTTAGGTGAACGAACGCACAGCAGAGCAGTTTCAAGGAAACGTTTCTCCTGAGTTTTAGACGAAGTTTCCTGCTCTTTAGTACGTATGCCGGCATTGGGCTGGAAATACCGGTTTTGGGATTCTGCACAGAAAGGGTTTGCAAACCGCTGAATCCACACGTGAGTTTAACTCTGTCAGTTGAATGCACACATTGACAACCATTCAGTTAGATAGCCCGTTTTGGTTTTAGAAGCAGATATTTCTCTGTACAGCCTATGGTCCCATTCACTCGGGAATATCCCAACGCAGCTCCTAGAAGAAACGTGTTTCTGACTCGCTGAATCTCAACATAGATTCAACTCTCTTAGGTGAACGAACGCACAGCAGAGCAGTTTCAAGGAAACGTTTCTCCTGAGTTTTAGACGAAGTTTCCTGCTGTTTAGTACGGATGCCGGCATTGGGCTGGAAATACCGGTTTTGGGATTCTGCACAGAAAGGGTTTGCAAACCGCTGAATCCACACGTGACTTTAACTCTGTCAGTTGAATGCACACATTGACAACCATTCAGTTTGATAGCACACTTTTGGTTTTAGAAGCAGATATTTCTCTGTAATGCCTATGGTCCCATTCACTCGGGAATATCCCAATTCAGCTCCTAGAAGAAAGGTGTTTCTGACTCGCTGAATCTCAACATAGATTCAACTCTCTTAGGTGAACGAACGCACAGCAGAGCAGTTTCAAGGAAACGTTTCTCCTGAGTTTTAGACGAAGTTTCCTGCTGTTTAGTACAGATGCCGGCATTGGGCTGGAAATACCGGTTTTGGGATTCTGCACAGAAAGGGTTTGCAAACCGCTGAATCCACACGTGACTTTAACTCTGTCAGTTGAATGCACACATTGACAACCATTCAGTTTGATAGCACACTTTTGGCTTTATAAGCAGATATTTCTCTGTACAGCCTATGGTCCCATTCACTCGGGAATATCCCAACGCAGCTCCTAGAAGAAACGTGTTTCTGACTCGCTGAATCTCAACATAGATTCAACTCTCTTAGGTGAACGAACGCACAGCAGAGCAGTCTCAAGGAAACGTTTCTCCTGAGTTTTAGACGAAGTTTCCTGCTGTTTAGTACGGATGCCGGCATTGGGCTGGAAATACCAGTTTTGGGATTCTGCACAGAAAGGGTTTGCAAACCGCTGAATCCACACGTGAGTTTAACTCTGTCAGTTGAATGCACACATTGACAACCATTCAGTTAGATAGCACACTTTTGGTTTTAGAAGCAGATATTTCTCTGTACAGCCTATGGTCCCATTCACTCGGGAATATCCCAACGCAACTCCTAGAAGAAACGTGTTTCTGACTCGCTGAATCTCAACATAGATTCAACTCTCTTAGGTGAACGAAGGCACAGCAGTGCAGTTTCAAGGAAACGTTTCTCCTGAGTTTTAGACGAAGTTTCCTGCTGTTTAGTACGGATGCCGGCATTGGGCTGGAAATACCGGTTTTGGGATTCTGCACAGAAAGGGTTTGCAAACCGCTGAATCCACACGTGAGTTTAACTCTGTCAGTTGAATGCACACATTGACAACCATTCAGTTAGATAGCTCCGTTTTGGTTTTAGAAGCAGATATTTCTCTGTACAGCCTATGGTCCCATTCACTCGGGAATATCCTAACGCAGCTCCTAGAAGAAACGTGTTTCTGACTCGCTGAATCTCAACATACATTCAACTCTCTTAGGTGAACGAAGGCACAGCAGAGCAGTTTCAAGGAAACGTTTCTCCTGAGTTTTAGACGAAGTTTCCTGCTGTTTAGTACGGATGCCGGCATTGGGCTGGACATACCGGTTTTGGGATTCTGCACAGAAATGGTTTGCAAACCGCTGAATCCACACGTGAGTTTAACTCTGTCAGTTGAATGCACACTTTGACAACCATTCAGTTAGATAGCTCCGTTTTGGTTTTAGAAGCAGATATTTCTCTGCACAGCCTATGGTCCCATTCACTCGGGAATATCCCAACGCAGCTCCTAGCATAAACGTGTTTCTGACTCTCTGAATCTCAACATAGTTTCAACTCTCTTAGGTGAACGAACGCACAGCAGAGCAGTTTCAAGGAAACGTTTCTCCTGAGTTTTAGACGAAGTTTCCTGCTGTTTAGTACGGAAGCCGGCATTGAGCTGGAATTACCGGTTTTGGGATTCTGCACAGAAAGGGTTTGTAAACCGCTGAATCCAAACGTGAGTTTAACTCTGTCAGTTGAATGCACACATTGACAACCATTCAGTTAGATACCACCCTTTTGGTTGTAGGAGCAGATATTTCTCTGTACAGCCTATGGTCCCATTCACTCGGGAATATCCCAACGCAGCTCCTAGAAGAAACGTGTTTCTGACTCGCTGAATCTCAACATAGATTCAACTCTCTTAGGTGAACGAACGCACAGCAGAGCAGTTTCAAGGAAACGTTTCTCCTGAGTTTTAGACGAAGTTTCCTGCTGTTTAGTACGTATGCCGGCATTGGACTGGAAATACCGGTTTTGGGATTCTGCACAGAAAGGGTTTGCAAACCGCTGAATCCACACGTGAGTTTAACTCTGTCAGTTGAATGCACACATTGACAACCATTCAGTTAGATAGCTCCGTTTTGGTTTTAGAAGCAGATATTTCTCTGTACAGCCTATGGTCACATTCACTCGGGAATATCCAAACGCAGCTCCTAGAAGAAACGTGTTTCTGACTCGCTGAATCTCAACATAGATTCAACTCTCTTAGGTGAACGAACGCACAGCAGAGCAGTTTCAAGGAAACGTTTCTCCTGAGTTTTAGACGAACTTTCCTGCTGTTTAGTACGGATGCCGGCATTGGGCTGGACATACCGGTTTTGGGATTCTGCACAGAAAGGGTTTGCAAACCGCTGAATCCACACGTGAGTTTAACTCTGTCAGTTGAATGCACACATTGACAACCAATCAGTTTGATAGCACACTTTTGGTTTTAGAAGCAGATATTTCTCTGTACCGCCTATGGTCCCATTCACTCGGGAATATCCCAACGCAGCTCCTAGAAGAAACGTGTTTCTGACTCGCTGAATCTCAACATAGATTCAACTCTCTTAGGTGAACGAACGCACAGCAGAGCAGTTTCAAGGAAACGTTTCTCCTGAGTTTTAGACGAAGTTTCCTGCTGTTTAGTACGTATACCGGCATTGGGCTGGAAATACCGGTTTTGGGATTCTGCACAGAAAGGGTTTGCAAACCGCTGAATCCACACATGAGTTTAACTCTGTCAGTTGAATGCGCACATTGACAACCATTCAGTTTGATAGCACACTTTTGGTTTTAGAAGCAGATATTTCTCTGTACAGCCTATGGTCCCATTCACTCGGGAATATCCCAACGCAGCTCCTAGAAGAAACGTGTTTCTGACTCGCTGAATCTCAACATAGATTCAACTCTCTTAGGTGAACGAACGCACAGCAGAGCAGTTTCAAGGAAACGTTTCTCCTGAGTCTTAGACGAAGTTTCCTGCTGTTTAGTACGGATGCCGGCATTGGGCTGGAAATACCAGTTTTGGGATTCTGCACAGAAAGGGTTTGCAAACCGCTGAATCCACACGTGAGTTTAACTCTGTCAGTTGAATGCACACATTGACAACCATTCAGTTAGATAGCACACTTTTGGTTTTAGAAGCAGATATTTCTCTGTACAGTCTATTGTCCCATTCACTCGGGAATATCCCAACGCAACTCCTAGAAGAAACGTGTTTCTGACTTGCTGAATCTCAACATAGATTCAACTCTCTTAGGTGAACGAAGGCACAGCAGAGCAGTTTCAAGGAAACATTTCTCCTGAGTTTTAGACGAAGTTTCCTGCTGTTTAGTACGGATGCCGGCATTGGGCTGGAAATACCGGTTTTGGGATTCTGCACAGAAATGGTTTGCAAACCGCTGAATCCACACGTGAGTTTAACTCTGTCAGTTGAATGCACACTTTGACAACCATTCAGTTAGATAGCTCCGTTTTGGTTTTAGAAGCAGATATTTCTCTGTACAGCCTATGGTCCCATTCACTCGGGAATATCCCAACGCAGCTCCTAGCATAAACGTGTTTCTGACTCTCTGAATCTCAACATAGTTTCAACTCTCTTAGGTGAACGAACGCACAGCAGAGCAGTTTCAAGGAAACGTTTCTCCTGAGTTTTAGACGAAGTTTCCTGCTGTTTAGTACGGAAGCCGGCATTGAGCTGGAATTACCGGTTTTGGGATTCTGCACAGAAAGGGTTTGTAAACCGCTGAATCCAAACGTGAGTTTAACTCTGTCAGTTGAATGCACACATTGACAACCATTCAGTTAGATACCACCCTTTTGGTTGTAGGAGCAGATATTTCTCTGTACAGCCTATGGTCCCATTCACTCGGGAATATCCCAACGCAGCTCCTAGAAGAAACGTGTTTCTGACTCGCTGAATCTCAACATAGATTCAACTCTCTTAGGTGAACGAACGCACAGCAGAGCAGTTTCAAGGAAACGTTTCTCCTGAGTTTTAGACGAAGTTTCCTGCTGTTTAGTACGTATGCCGGCATTGGGCTGGAAATACCGGTTTTGGGATTCTGCACAGAAAGGGTTTGCAAACCGCTGAATCCACACGTGAGTTTAACTCTGTCAGTTGAATGCACACATTGACAACCATTCAGTTAGATAGCTCCGTTTTGGTTTTAGAAGCAGATATTTCTCTGTACAGCCTATGGTCACATTCACTCGGGAATATCCCAACGCAGCTCCTAGAAGAAACGTGTTTCTGACTCGCTGAATCTCAACATAGATTCAACTCTCTTAGGTGAACGAACGCACAGCAGAGCAGTTTCAAGGAAACGTTTCTCCTGAGTTTTAGACGAAGTTTCCTGCTGTTTAGTACGGATGCGGGCATTGGGCTGGACATACCGGTTTTGGGATTCTGCACAGAAAGCGTTTGCAAACCGCTGAATCCACACGTGAGTTTAACTCTGTCAGTTGAATGCACACATTGACAACCATTCAGTTTGATAGCACACTTTTGGTTTTAGAAGCAGATATTTCTCTGTACCGCCTATGGTCCCATTCACTCGGGAATATCCCAACGCAGCTCCTAGAAGAAACGTGTTTCTGACTCGCTGAATCTCAACATAGATTCAACTCTCTTAGGTGAACGAACGCACAGCAGAGCAGTTTCAAGGAAACGTTTCTCCTGAGTTTTAGACGAAGTTTCCTGCTGTTTAGTACGTATGCCGGCATTGGGCTGGAAATACCGGTTTTGGGATTCTGCACAGAAAGGGTTTGCAAACCGCTGAATCCACACGTGAGTTTAACTCTGTCAGTTGAATGCACACATTGACAACCATTCAGTTTGATAGCACACTTTTGGTTTTAGAAGCAGATATTTCTCTGTACAGCCTATGGTCCCATTCACTCGGGAATATCCCAACGCAGCTCCTAGAAGAAACGTGTTTCTGACTCGCTGAATCTCAACATAGATTCAACTCTCTTAGGTGAACGAACGCACAGCAGAGCAGTTTCAAGGAAACGTTTCTCCTGAGTTTTAGACGAAGTTTCCTGCTGTTTAGTACGGATGCGGGCATTGGGCTGGACATACCGGTTTTGGGATTCTGCACAGAAAGGGTTTGCAAACCGCTGAATCCACACGTGAGTTTAACTCTGTCAGTTGAATGCACACATTGACAACCATTCAGTTTGATAGCACACTTTTGGTTTTAGAAGCAGATATTTCTCTGTACCGCCTATGGTCCCATTCACTCGGGAATATCCCAACGCAGCTCCTAGAAGAAACGTGTTTCTGACTCGCTGAATCTCAACATAGATTCAACTCTCTTAGGTGAACGAACGCACAGCAGAGCAGTTTCAAGGAAACGTTTCTCCTGAGTTTTAGACGAAGTTTCCTGCTGTTTAGTACGTATGTCGGCATTGGGCTGGAAATACCGGTTTTGGGATTCTGCACAGAAAGGGTTTGCAAACCGCTGAATCCACACGTGAGTTTAACTCTGTCAGTTGAATGCACACATTGACAACCATTCAGTTAGATAGCACACTTTTGGTTTTAGAAGCAGATATTTCTCTGTACAGCCTATGGTCCCATTCACTCGGGAATATCCCAACGCAGCTCCTAGAAGAAACGTGTTTCTGACTCGCTGAATCTCAACATAGATTAAACTCTCTTAGGTGAAAGAACGCACAGCAGAGCAGTTTCAAGGAAACGTTTCTCCTGAGTCTTAGACGAAGTTTCCTGCTGTTTAGTACGGATGCCGGCATTGGGCTGGAAATACCAGTTTTGGGATTCTGCACAGAAAGGGTTTGCAAACCGCTGAATCCACACGTGAGTTTAACTCTGTCAGTTGAATGCACACATTGACAACCATTCAGTTAGATAGCACACTTTTGGTTTTAGAAGCAGATATTTCTCTGTACAGCCTATGGTCCCATTCACTCGGGAATATCCCAACGCAACTCCTAGAAGAAACGTGTTTCTGACTTGCTGAATCTCAACATAGATTCAACTCTCTTAGGTGAACGAAGGCACAGCAGAGCAGTTTCAAGGAAACGTTTCTCCTGAGTTTTAGACGAAGTTTCCTGCTGTTTAGTACAGATGCCGGCATTGGGCTGGAAATACCGGTTTTGGGATTCTGCACAGAAAGGATTTGCAAACCGCTGAATCCACACGTGAGTTTAACTCTGTCAGTTGAATGCACACATTGACAACCATTCAGTTAGATAGCTCCGTTTTGGTTTTAGAAGCAGATATTTCTCTGTACAGCCTATGGTCCCATTCACTCGGGAATATCCTAACGCAGCTCCTAGAAGAAACGTGTTTCTGACTCGCTGAATCTCAACATAGATTCAACTCTCATACGTGAACAAACGCACAGCAGAGCAGTTTCAAGGAAACGTTTCTCCTGAGTTTTAGACGAAGTTTCCTGCTGTTTAGTACGGATGCCAGCATTGGGCTGGACATACCGGTTTTGGGATTCTGCACAGAAATGGTTTGCAAACCGCTGAATCCACACGTGAGTTTAACTCTGTCAGTTGAATGCACACTTTGACAACCATTCAGTTAGAAAACTCCGTTTTGGTTTTAGAAGCAGATATTTCTCTGTACAGCCTATGGTCCCATTCACTCGGGAATATCCCAACGCAGCTCCTAGCATAAACGTGTTTCTGACTCTCTGAATCTCAACATAGTTTCAACTCTCTTAGGTGAACGAACGAACAGCAGAGCAGATTCAAGGAAACGTTTCTCCTGAGTTTTAGACGAAGTTTCCTGCTGTTTAGTACGGATGCCGGCATTGGGCTGGAAATACCGGTTTTGGGATTCTGCACAGAAAGGGTTTGCAAACCGCTGAATCCACACGTGTGTTTAACTCTGTCAGTTGAATGCACACATTGACAACCATTCAGTTTGATAGCACACTTTTGGTTTTAGAAGCAGATATTTCTCTGTACCGCCTATGGTCCCATTCACTCGGGAATATCCCAACGCAGCTCCTAGAAGAAACGTGTTTCTGACTCGCCGAATCTCAACATAGATTCAACTCTCTTAGGTGAACGAACGCACAGCAGAGCAGTTTCAAGGAAACGTTTCTCCTGAGTTTTAGACGAAGTTTCCTGCTGTTTAGTACGTATACCGGCATTGGGCTGGAAATACCGGTTTTGGGATTCTGCACAGAAAGGGTTTGCAAACCGCTGAATCCACACGTCAGTTTAACTCTGTCAGTTGAATGCACACATTGACAACCATTCAGTTTGATAGCACACTTTTGGTTTTAGAAGCAGATATTTCTCTGTACAGCCTATGGTCCCATTCACTCGGGAATATCCCAACGCAGCTCCTAGAAGAAACGTGTTTCTGACTCGCTGAATCTCAACATAGATTCAACTCTCTTAGGTGAACGAACGCACAGCAGAGCAGTTTCAAGGAAACGTTTCTCCTGAGTTTTAGACGAAGTTTCCTGCTGTTTAGTACGGATGCCGGCATTAGGCTGGAAATACCGGTTTTGGGATTCTGCACAGAAAGGGTTTGCAAACCGCTGAATCCACACGTGACTTTAACTCTGTCAGTTGAATGCACACATTGACAACCATTCAGTTTGATAGCACACTTTTGGTTTTAGAAGCAGATATTTCTCTGTACAGCCTATGGTCCCATTCACTCGGGAATATCCCAACGCAGCTCCTAGAAGAAACGTGTTTCTGACTCGCTGAATCTCAACATAGATTCAACTCTCTTAGGTGAACGAACGCACAGCAGAGCAGTTTCAAGGAAACGTTTCTCCTGAGTTTTAGACGAAGTTTCCTGCTGTTTAGTACGGATGCCGGCATTGGGCTGGACATACCGGTTTTGGGATTCTGCACAGAAAGGGTTTGCAAACCGCTGAATCCACACGTGAGTTTAACTCTGTCAGTTGAATGCACACATTGACAACCATTCAGTTTGATAGCACACTTTTGGTTTTAGAAGCAGATATTTCTCTGTACAGCCTATGGTCCCATTCACTCGGGAATATCCCAACGCACCTCCTAGAAGAAACGTGTTTCTGACTCGCTGAATCTCAACATAGATTCAACTCTCTTAGGTGATCGAACGCACAGCAGAGCAGTTTCAAGGAAACGTTTCTCCTGAGTTTTAGACGAAGTTTCCTGCTGTTTAGTACGGATGCCGGCATTGGGCTGGAAATACCGGTTTTGGGATTCTGCACAGAAAGGGTTTGCAAACCGCTGAATCCACACGTGAGTTTAACTATGTCAGTTGAATGCACACATTGACAATCATTCAGTTAGATAGCTCCGTTTTGGTTTTAGAAGCAGATATTTCTCTGTACAGCCTATGGTCCCATTCACTCGGGAATATCCCAACGCAGCTCCTAGAAGAAACGTGTTTCTGACTCGCTGAATCTCAACATAGATTCAACTCTCTTAGGTGATCGAACGCACAGCAGAGCAGTTTCAAGGAAACGTTTCAACTGAGTTTTAGACGAAGTTTCCTGCTGTTTAGTACGGATGCCGGCATTGGGCTGGAAATACCGGTTTTGGGATTCTGCACAGAAAGGGTTTGCAAACCGCTGAATCCACACGTGAGTTTAACTCTGTCAGTTGAATGCACACATTGACAACCATTCAGTTAGGTAGCTCCGTTTTGGTTTTAGAAGCAGATATTTCTCTGTACAGCCTATGGTCCCATTCACTCGGGAATATCCCAACGCAGCTCCTAGAAGAAACGTGTTTCTGACTCGCTGAATCTCAACATAGATTCAAATCTCTTAGGTGAACGAACGCACAGCAGAGCAGTTTCAAGGAAACGTTTCTCCTGAGTTTTAGACGAAGTTTCCTGCTCTTTAGTACGTATACCGGCATTGGGCTGGAAATACCGGTTTTGGGATTCTGCACAGAAAGGGTTTGCAAACCGCTGAATCCACACGTGACTTTAACTCTGTCAGTTGAATGCACACATTGACAACCATTCAGTTTGATAGCACACTTTTGCTTTTAGAAGCAGATATTTCTCTGTACAGCCTATGGTTCCATTCACTCGGGAATATCCCAACGCAGCTCCTAGCATAAACGTGTTTCTGACTCGCTGAATCTCAACATAGATTCAACTCTCTTAGGTGAACGAACGCACAGCAGAGCAGTTTCAAGGAAACGTTTCTCCTGAGTTTTAGACGAAGTTTCCTGCTGTTTAGTACGGATGCCGGCATTGGGCTGGACATACCGGTTTTGGGATTCTGCACAGAAAGGGTTTGCAAACCGCTGAATCCACACGTCAGTTTAACTCTGTCACTTGAATGCACACATTGACAACCATTCAGTTTGATAGCACACTTTTGGTTTTAGAAGCAGATATTTCTCTGTACAGACTATGGTCCCATTCACTCGGGAATATCCCAACGCACCTCCTAGAAGAAACGTGTTTCTGACTCGCTGAATCTCAACATAGATTCAACTCTCTTAGGTGATCGAACGCACAGCAGAGCAGTTTCAAGGAAACGTTTCTCCTGAGTTTTAGACGAAGTTTCCTGCTGTTTGTACGGATGCCGGCATTGGGCTGGAAATACCGGTTTTGGGATTCTGCACAGAAAGGGTTTGCAAACCGCTGAATCCACACGTGAGTTTACCTCTGTCAGTTGAATGCACACATTGACAACCATTCAGTTAGATAGCTCCGTTTTGGTTTTAGAAGCAGATATTTCTCTGTACAGCCTATGGTCCCATTCACTCGGGAATATCCCAACGCAGCTCCTAGAAGAAACGTGTTTCTGACTCGCTGAATCTCAACATAGATTCAACTCTCTTAGGTGATCGAACGCACAGCAGAGCAGTTTCAAGGAAACGTTTCTCCTGAGTTTTAGACGAAGTTTCCTGCTGTTTAGTACGGATGCCGGCATTGGGCTGGAAATACCGGTTTTGGGATTCTGCACAGAAAGGGTTTGCAAACCGCTGAATTCACACGTGAGTTTAACTCTGTCAGTTGAATGCACACATTGACAACCATTCAGTTAGATAGCTCCGTTTTGGTTTTAGAAGCAGATATTTCTCTGTACAGCCTATGGTCCCATTCACTCGGGAATATCCCAACGCAACTCCTAGAAGAAACGTGTTTCTGACTCGCTGAATCTCAACATAGATTCAACTCTCTTAGGTGAACGAAGGCACAGCAGAGCAGTTTCAAGGAAACGTTTCTCCTGAGTTTTAGACGAAGTTTCCTGCTGTTTAGTATGTATGCCGGCATTGGGCTGGAAATACCAGTTTTGGGATTCTGCACAGAAAGGGTTTGCAAACCGCTGAATCCACACGTGAGTTTAACTCTGTCAGTTGAATGCACACATTGACAACCATTCAGTTTGATAGCACACTTTTGGTTTTAGAAGCAGATATTTCTCTGTACAGCCTATGGTCCCATTCACTCGGGAATATCCCAACGCAGCTCCTAGAAGAAACGTGTTTCTGACTCGCTGAATCTCAACATAGATTCAAATCTCTTAGGTGAACGAACGCACAGCAGAGCAGTTTCAAGGAAACGTTTCTCCTGAGTCTTAGACGAAGTTTCCTGCTGTTTAGTACGGATGCCGGCATTGGGCTGGAAATACCGGTTTTGGGATTCTGCACAGAAAGGGTTTGCAAACCGCTGAATCCACACGTGAGTTTAACTCTGTCAGTTGAATGCACACATTGACAACCATTCAGTTAGATAGCTCCGTTTTGGTTTTAGAAGCAGATATTTCTCTGTACAGCCTATGGTCCCATTCACTCGGGAATATCCCAACGCAGCTCCTAGAAGAAACGTGTTTCTGACTCGCTGAATCTCAACATAGATTCAACTCTCTTAGGTAAAAGAACGCACAGAAGAGCAGTTTCAAGGAAACGTTTCTCCTGAGTTTTAGACGAAGTTTCCTGCTGTTTAGTACGGATGCCGGCATTGGGCTGGAAATACCGGTTTTGGGATTCTGCACAGAAAGGGTTTGCAAACCGCTGAATCCACACGTGACTTTAACTCTGTCAGTTGAATGCACACATTGACAACCATTCAGTTTGATAGCACACTTTTGGTTTTAGAAGCAGATATTTCTCTGTACAGCCTATGGTTCCATTCACTCGGGAATATCCCAACGCAGCTCCTAGCATAAACGTGTTTCTGACTCGCTGAATCTCAACATAGATTCAACTCTCTTAGGTGAACGAACGCACAGCAGAGCAGTTTCAAGGAAACGTTTCTCCTGAGTTTTAGACGAAGTTTCCTGCTGTTTAGTACGGATGCCGGCATTGGGCTGGACATACCGGTTTTGGGATTCTGCACAGAAAGGGTTTGCAAACCGCTGAATCCACACGTCAGTTTAACTCTGTCAGTTGAATGCACACATTGACAACCATTCAGTTTGATAGCACACTTTTGGTTTTAGAAGCAGATATTTCTCTGTACAGACTATGGTCCCATTCACTCGGGAATATCCCAACGCACCTCCTAGAAGAAACGTGTTTCTGACTCGCTGAATCTCAACATAGATTCAACTCTCTTAGGTGATCGAACGCACAGCAGAGCAGTTTCAAGGAAACGTTTCTCCTGAGTTTTAGACGAAGTTTCCTGCTGTTTGTACGGATGCCGGCATTGGGCTGGAAATACCGGTTTTGGGATTCTGCACAGAAAGGGTTTGCAAACCGCTGAATCCACACGTGAGTTTACCTCTGTCAGTTGAATGCACACATTGACAACCATTCAGTTAGATAGCTCCGTTTTGGTTTTAGAAGCAGATATTTCTCTGTACAGCCTATGGTCCCATTCACTCGGGAATATCCCAACGCAGCTCCTAGAAGAAACGTGTTTCTGACTCGCTGAATCTCAACATAGATTCAACTCTCTTAGGTGATCGAACGCACAGCAGAGCAGTTTCAAGGAAACGTTTCTCCTGAGTTTTAGACGAAGTTTCCTGCTGTTTAGTACGGATGCCGGCATTGGGCTGGAAATACCGGTTTTGGGATTCTGCACAGAAAGGGTTTGCAAACCGCTGAATCCACACGTGAGTTTAAATCTGTCAGTTGAATGCACACATTGACAACCATTCAGTTAGATAGCTCCGTTTTGGTTTTAGAAGCAGATATTTCTCTGTACAGCCTATGGTCCCATTCACTCGGGAATATCGCAACGCAGCTCCTAGAAGAAACGTGTTTCTGACTCGCTGAATCTCAACATAGATTCAACTCTCTTAGGTGAACGAACGCACAGCAGAGCAGTTTCAAGGAAACGTTTCTCCTGAGTTTTAGACGAAGTTTCCTGCTCTTTAGTACGTATGCCGGCATTGGGCTGGAAATACCGGTTTTGGGATTCTGCACAGAAAGGGTTTGCAAACCGCTGAATCCACAAGTGACTTTAACTCTGTCAGTTGAATGCACACATTGACAACCATTCAGTTTGATAGCACACTTTTGGTTTTAGAAGCAGATATTTCTCTGTACAGCCTATGGTCCCATTCACTCGGGAATATCCCAACGCAGCTCCTAGAAGAAACGTGTTTCTGACTCGCTGAATCTCAACATAGATTCAACTCTCTTAGGTGAACGAACGCACAGCAGAGCAGTTTCAAGGAAACGTTTCTCCTGAGTTTTAGACGAAGTTTCCTGCTGTTTAGTACGGATGCCGGCATTGGGCTGGAAATACCAGTTTTGGGATTCTGCACAGAAAGGGTTTGCAAACCGCTGAATCCACAAGTGAGTTTAACTCTGTCAGTTGAATGCACACATTGACAACCATTCATTTAGATAGCACACTTTTGGTTTTAGAAGCAGATATTTCTCTGTACAGCCTATGGTCCCATTCACTCGGGAATATCCCAACGCAACACCTAGAAGAAACGTGTTTCTGACTCGCTGAATCTCAACATAGATTCAACTCTCTTAGGTGAACGAACGCACAGCAGAGCAGTTTCAAGGAAACGTTTCTCCTGAGTTTTAGACGAAGTTTCCTGCTGTTTAGTACGGATGCCGGCATTGGGCTGGAAATACCGGTTTTGGGATTCTGCACAGAAATGGTTGGCAAACCGCTGAATCCACACGTGAGTTTAACTCTGTCAGTTGAATGCACACATTGACAACCATTCAGTTAGATAGCTCCGTTTTGGTTTTAGAAGCAGATATTTCTCTGTACAGCCTATGGTCCCATTCACTCGGGAATATCCCAACGCAGCTCCTAGAAGAAACGTGTTTCTGACTCGCTGAATCTCAACATAAATTCAACTCTCTTAGGTGATCGAACGCACAGCAGAGCAGTTTCAAGGAAACGTTTCTCCTGAGTTTTAGACGAAGTTTCCTGCTGTTTAGTACGGATGCCGGCATTGGGCTGGAAATACCGGTTTTGGGATTCTGCACAGAAAGGGTTTGCAAACCGCTGAATCCACACGTGAGTTTAACTCTGTCAGTTGAATGCACACATTGACAACCATTCAGTTAGATAGCTCCGTTTTGGTTTTAGAAGCAGATATTTCTCTGTACAGCCTATGGTCCCATTCACTCGGGAATATCCTAACGCAGCTCCTAGAAGAAACGTGTTTCTGACTCGCTGAATCTCAACATAGATTCAACTCTCTTAGGTGAACGAACGCACAGCAGAGCAGTTTCAAGGAAACGTTTCTCCTGAGTTTTAGACGAAGTTTCCTGCTGTTTAGTACGGATGCCGGCATTGGGCTGGACATACCGGTTTTGGGATTCTGCACAGAAATGGTTTGCAAACCGCTGAATCCACACGTGAGTTTAACTCTGTCAGTTGAATGCACACTTTGACAACCATTCAGTTTGATAGCTCCGTTTTGGTTTTAGAAGCAGATATTTCTCTGTACAGCCTATGGTCCCATTCACTCGGGAATATCCCAACGCAGCTCCTAGAAGAAACGTGTTTCTGACTCGCTGAATCTCAACATAGTTTCAACTCTCTTAGGTGAACGAACGCACAGCAGAGCAGTTTCAAGGAAACGTTTCTCCTGAGTTTTAGACGAAGTTTCCTGCTGTTTAGTACGGATGCCGGCATTGAGCTGGAATTACCGGTTTTGGGATTCTGCACAGAAAGGGTTTGTAAACCGCTGAATCCAAACGTGAGTTTAACTCTGTCAGTTGAATGCACACATTGACAACCATTCAGTTAGATACCATCCTTTTGGTTGTAGGAGCAGATATTTCTCTGTACAGCCTATGGTCCCATTCACTCGGGAATATCCCAACGCACCTCCTAGAAGAAACGTGTTTCTGACTCGCTGAATCTCAACATAGATTCAACTCTCTTAGGTGATCGAACGCACAGCAGAGCAGTTTCAAGGAAACGTTTCTCCTGAGTTTTAGACGAAGTTTCCTGCTGTTTAGTACGGATGCCGGCATTGAGCTGGAAATACCGGTTTTGGGATTCTGCACAGAAAGGGTTTGCAAACCGCTGAATCCACAAGTGAGTTTAACTCTGTCAGTTGAATGCACACATTGACAACCATTCAGTTAGATAGCTCCGTTTTGGTTTTAGAAGCAGATATTTCTCTGTACAGCCTATGGTCCCATTCACTCGGGAATATCCCAACGCAGCTCCTAGAAGAAACGTGTTTCTGACTCGCTGAATCTCAACATAGATTCAACTCTCTTAGGTGATCGAACGCACAGCAGAGCAGTTTCAAGGAAACGTTTCTCCTGAGTTTTAGACGAAGTTTCCTGCTGTTTAGTACGGATGCCGGCATTGGGCTGGAAATACCGGTTTTGGGATTCTGCACAGAAAGGGTTTGCAAACCGCTGAATCCACACGTGAGTTTAACTCTGTCAGTTGAATGCACACATTGACAACCATTCAGTTAGATAGCTCCGTTTTGGTTTTAGAAGCAGATATTTCTCTGTACAGCCTATGGTCCCATTCACTCGGGAATATCCCAACGCAACTCCTAGAAGAAACGTGTTTCTGACTCGCTGAATCTCAACATAGATTCAACTCTCTTAGGTGAACGAAGGCACAGCAGAGCAGTTTCAAGGAAACGTTTCTCCTGAGTTTTAGACGAAGTTTCCTGCTGTTTAGTATGTATGCCGGCATTGGGCTGGAAATACCAGTTTTGGGATTCTGCACAGAAAGGGTTTGCAAACCGCTGAATCCACACGTGAGTTTAACTCTGTCAGTTGAATGCACACATTGACAACCATTCAGTTTGATAGCACACTTTTGGTTTTAGAAGCAGATATTTCTCTGTACAGCCTATGGTCCCATTCACTCGGGAATATCCCAACGCAGCTCCTAGAAGAAACGTGTTTCTGACTCGCTGAATCTTAACATAGATTCAACTCTCTTAGGTGAACGAACGCACAGCAGAGCAGTTTCAAGGAAACGTTTCTCCTGAGTCTTAGACGAAGTTTCCTGCTGTTTAGTACGGATGCCGGCATTGGGCTGGAAATACCGGTTTTGGGATTCTGCACAGAAAGGGTTTGCAAACCGCTGAATCCACACGTGAGTTTAACTCTGTCAGTTGAATGCACACATTGACAACCATTCAGTTAGATAGCTCCGTTTTGGTTTTAGAAGCAGATATTTCTCTGTACAGCCTATGGTCCCATTCACTCGGGAATATCCCAACGCAGCTCCTAGAAGAAACGTGTTTCTGACTCGCTGAATCTCAACATAGATTCAACTCTCTTAGGTAAAAGAACGCACAGAAGAGCAGTTTCAAGGAAACGTTTCTCCTGAGTTTTAGACGAAGTTTCCTGCTGTTTAGTACGGATGCCGGCATTGGGCTGGAAATACCGGTTTTGGGATTCTGCACAGAAAGGGTTTGCATACCGCTGAATCCACACGTGACTTTAACTCTGTCAGTTGAATGCACACATTGACAACCATTCAGTTTGATAGCACACTTTTGGTTTTAGAAGCAGATATTTCTCTGTACAGCCTATGGTTCCATTCACTCGGGAATATCCCAACGCAGCTCCTAGCATAAACGTGTTTCTGACTCGCTGAATCTCAACATAGATTCAACTCTCTTAGGTGAACGAACGCACAGCAGAGCAGTTTCAAGGAAACGTTTCTCCTGAGTTTTAGACGAAGTTTCCTGCTGTTTAGTACGGATGCCGGCATTGGGCTGGACATACCGGTTTTGGGATTCTGCACAGAAAGGGTTTGCAAACCGCTGAATCCACACGTCAGTTTAACTCTGTCAGTTGAATGCACACATTGACAACCATTCAGTTTGATAGCACACTTTTGGTTTTAGAAGCAGATATTTCTCTGTACAGACTATGGTCCCATTCACTCGGGAATATCCCAACGCACCTCCTAGAAGAAACGTGTTTCTGACTCGCTGAATCTCAACATAGATTCAACTCTCTTAGGTGATCGAACGCACAGCAGAGCAGTTTCAAGGAAACGTTTCTCCTGAGTTTTAGACGAAGTTTCCTGCTGTTTGTACGGATGCCGGCATTGGGCTGGAAATACCGGTTTTGGGATTCTGCACAGAAAGGGTTTGCAAACCGCTGAATCCACACGTGAGTTTACCTCTGTCAGTTGAATGCACACATTGACAACCATTCAGTTAGATAGCTCCGTTTTGGTTTTAGAAGCAGATATTTCTCTGTACAGCCTATGGTCCCATTCACTCGGGAATATCCCAACGCAGCTCCTAGAAGAAACGTGTTTCTGACTCGCTGAATCTCAACATAGATTCAACTCTCTTAGGTGATCGAACGCACAGCAGAGCAGTTTCAAGGAAACGTTTCTCCTGAGTTTTAGACGAAGTTTCCTGCTGTTTAGTACGGATGCCGGCATTGGGCTGGAAATACCGGTTTTGGGATTCTGCACAGAAAGGGTTTGCAAACCGCTGAATCCACACGTGAGTTTAACTCTGTCAGTTGAATGCACACATTGACAACCATTCAGTTAGATAGCTCCGTTTTGGTTTTAGAAGCAGATATTTCTCTGTACAGCCTATGGTCCCATTCACTCGGGAATATCGCAACGCAGCTCCTAGAAGAAACGTGTTTCTGACTCGCTGAATCTCAACATAGATTCAACTCTCTTAGGTGAACGAACGCACAGCAGAGCAGTTTCAAGGAAACGTTTCTCCTGAGTTTTAGACGAAGTTTCCTGCTGTTTAGTACGGATGCCGGCATTGGGCTGGAAATACCAGTTTTGGGATTCTGCACAGAAAGGGTTTGCAAACCGCTGAATCCACAAGTGAGTTTAACTCTGTCAGTTGAATGCACACATTGACAACCATTCAGTTAGATAGCTCCGTTTTGGTTTTAGAAGCAGATATTTCTCTGTACAGCCTATGGTCCCATTCACTCGGGAATATCCCAACGCAACACCTAGAAGAAACGTGTTTCTGACTCGCTGAATCTCAACATAGATTCAACTCTCTTAGGTGAACGAACGCACAGCAGAGCAGTTTCAAGGAAACGTTTCTCCTGAGTTTTAGACGAAGTTTCCTGCTGTTTAGTACGGATGCCGGCATTGGGCTGGACATACCGGTTTTGGGATTCTGCACAGAAATGGTTTGCAAACCGCTGAATCCACACGTGAGTTTAACTCTGTCAGTTGAATGCACACTTTGACAACCATTCAGTTTGATAGCTCCGTTTTGGTTTTAGAAGCAGATATTTCTCTGTACAGCCTATGGTCCCATTCACTCGGGAATATCCCAACGCAGCTCCTAGAAGAAACGTGTTTCTGACTCGCTGAATCTCAACATAGTTTCAACTCTCTTAGGTGAACGAACGCACAGCAGAGCAGTTTCAAGGAAACGTTTCTCCTGAGTTTTAGACGAAGTTTCCTACTGTTTAGTACGGATGCCGGCATTGAGCTGGAATTACCGGTTTTGGGATTCTGCACAGAAAGGGTTTGTAAACCGCTGAATCCAAACGTGAGTTTAACTCTGTCAGTTGAATGCACACATTGACAACCATTCAGTTAGATACCATCCTTTTGGTTGTAGGAGCAGATATTTCTCTGTACAGCCTATGGTCCCATTCACTCGGGAATATCCCAACGCACCTCCTAGAAGAAACGTGTTTCTGACTCGCTGAATCTCAACATAGATTCAACTCTCTTAGGTGATCGAACGCACAGCAGAGCAGTTTCAAGGAAACGTTTCTCCTGAGTTTTAGACGAAGTTTCCTGCTGTTTAGTACGGATGCCGGCATTGGGCTGGAAATACCGGTTTTGGGATTCTGCACAGAAAGGGTTTGCAAACCGCTGAATCCACACGTGAGTTTAACTCTGTCAGTTGAATGCACACATTGACAACCATTCAGTTAGATAGCTCCGTTTTGGTTTTAGAAGCAGATATTTCTCTGTACAGCCTATGGTCCCATTCACTCGGGAATATCCCAACGCAGCTCCTAGAAGAAACGTGTTTCTGACTCGCTGAATCTCAACATAGATTCAACTCTCTTAGGTGAACGAACGCACAGCAGAGCAGTTTCAAGGAAACGTTTCTCCTGAATTTTAGACGAAGTTTCCTGCTGTTTAGTACGGATGCCGGCATTGGGCTGGAAATACCGGTTTTGGGATTCTGCACAGAAAGGGTTTGCAAACCGCTGAATCCACACGTGAGTTTAACTCTGTCAGTTGAATGCACACATTGACAACCATTCAGTTTGATAGCACACTTTTGGTTTTAGAAGCAGATATTTCTCTGTACAGCCTATGGTCACATTCACTCGGGAATATCCAAACGCAGCTCCTAGAAGAAACGTGTTTCTGACTCGCTGAATCTCAACATAGATTCAACTCTCTTAGGTGAACGAACGCACAGCAGAGCAGTTTCAAGGAAACGTTTCTCCTGAGTTTTAGACGAAGTTTCCTGCTGTTTAGTACGGATACCGGCATTGGGCTGGAAATACCGGTTTTGGGATTCTGCACAGAAAGGGTTTGCAAACCGCTGAATCCACAAGTGAGTTGAACTCTGTCAGTTGAATGCACACATTGACAACCATTCAGTTTGATAGCACACTTTTGGTTTTAGAAGCAGATATTTCTCTGTACAGCCTATGGTCCCATTCACTCGGGAATATCCCAACGCAGCTCCTAGAAGAAACGTGTTTCTGACTCGCTGAACCTCAACATAGATTCAACTCTCTTAGTTGAACGAACGCACAGCAGAGCAGTTTCAAGGAAACGTTTCTCCTGAGTTTTATACGAAGCTTCCTGCTGTTTAGTACGTATACCGGCATTGGGCTGGAAATACCGGTTTTGGGATTCTGCACAGAAAGGGTTTGCAAACCGCTGAATCCACACGTGAGTTTAACTCTGTCAGTTGAATGCACACATTGACAACCATTCAGTTAGATAGCACACTTTTGGTTTTAGAAGCAGATATTTCTCTGTACAGCCTATGGTCCCATTCACTCGGGAATATCCCAACGCAGCTCCTAGAAGAAACGTGTTTCTGACTCGCTGAATCTCAACATAGATTCAACTCTCTTAGGTGAACGAACGCACAGCAGAGCAGTTTCAAGGAAACGTTTCTCCTGAGTCTTAGACGAAGTTTCCTGCTGTTTAGTACGTATGCCGGCATTGGGCTGGAAATACCGGTTTTGGGATTCTGCACAGAAAGGGTTTGCAAACCGCTGAATCCACACGTGAGTTTAACTCTGTCAGTTGAATGCACACATTGACAACCATTCAGTTAGATAGCTCCGTTTTGGTTTTAGAAGCAGATATTTCTCTGTACAGCCTATGGTCCCATTCACTCGGGAATATCCCAACGCAGCTCCTAGAAGAAACGTGTTTCTGACTCGCTGAATCTCAACATAGATTCAACTCTCTTAGATGAACGAACGCACAGCAGAGCAGTTTCAAGGAAACGATTCTCCTGAGTTTTAGACGAAGTTTCCTGCTGTTTAGTACGGATGCCGGCATTGGGCTGGAAATACCGGTTTTGGGATTCTGCACAGAAAGGGTTTGCAAACCGCTGAATCCACACGTGAGTTTAACTCTGTCAGTTGAATGCACACATTGACCACCATTCAGTTTGAAAGCACACTTTTGGTTTTAGAAGCAGATATTTCTCTGTACAGCCTATGGTCCCATTCTCTCGGGAATATCCCAACGCAGCTCCTAGAAGAAACGTGTTTCTGACTCGCTGAATCTCAACATAGATTCAACTCTCTTAGGTGAACGAACGCACAGCAGAGCAGTTTCAAGGAATCGTTTCTCCTGAGTTTTAGACGAAGTTTCCTGCTGTTTAGTACGTATGCCGGCATTGGGCTGGAAATACCGGTTTTGGGACTCTGCACAGAAAGGGTTTGCAAACCGCTGAATCCACACGTGAGTTTAACTCTGTCAGTTGAATGCACACATTGACAACCATTCAGTTTGATAGCACACTTTTGGTTTTAGAAGCAGATATTTCTCTGTACAGCCTATGGTCCCATGAACTCGGGAATATCCCAACGCAGCTCCTAGAAGAAACGTGTTTCTGACTCGCTGAATCTCAACATAGATTCAACTCTCTTAGGTGAACGAACTCACAGCAGAGCAATTTCAAGGAAACGTTTCTCCTGAGTCTTAGACGAAGTTTCCTGCTGTTTTGTACGTATGCCGGCATTGGGCTGGAAATACCGGTTTTGGGATTCTGCACAGAAAGGGTTTGCAAACCGCTGAATCCACACGTGAGTTTAACTCTGTCAGTTGAATGCACACATTGACAACCATTCAGTTAGATAGCTCCGTTTTGGTTTTAGAAGCAGATATTTCTCTGTACAGCCTATGGTCCCATTCACTCGGGAATATCCCAACGCACCTCCTAGAAGAAACGTGTTTCTGACTCGCTGAATCTCAACATAGATTCAACTCTCTTAGCTGAACGAACGCACAGCAGAGCAGTTTCAAGGAAATATTTCTCCTGAGTTTTAGACGAAGTTTCCTGCTGTTTAGTACGGATGCCGGCATTGAGCTGGAATTACCGGTTTTGGGATTCTGCACAGAAAGGGTTTGCAAACCGCTGAATCCAAACGTGAGTTTAACTCTGTCAGTTGAATGCACACATTGACAACCATTCAGTTAGATACCACCCTTTTGGTTGTAGGAACAGATATTTCTCTGTACAGCCTATGGTCCCATTCACTCGGGAATATCCCAACGCACCTCCTAGAAGAAACCTGTTTCTGACTCGCTGAATCTCAACATAGATTCAACTCTCTTAGGTGATCGAACGCACAGCAGAGCAGTTTCAAGGAAACGTTTCTCCTGAGTTTTATACGAAATTTCCTGCTGTTTAGTACGGATGCGGGCATTGGGCTGGAAATACCGGTTTTGGGATTCTGCACAGAAATGGTTTGCAAACCGCTGAATCCACACGTGAGTTTAACTCTGTCAGTTGAATGCACACTTTGACAACCATTCAGTTAGATAGCTCCGTTTTGGTTTTAGAAGCAGGTATTTCTCTGTACATCCTATGGTCCCATTCACTCGGGAATATCCCAACGCAGCTCCTGGCATAAACGTGTTTCTGACTCGCTGAATCTCAACATAGTTTCAACTCGCTTAGGTGAACGAACGCACAGCAGAGCAGTTTCAAGGAAACGTTTCTCCTGAGTTTTGGACGAAGTTTCCTGCAGTTTAGTACGGATGCCGGCATTGGGCTGGAAATACCGGTTTTGGGATTCTGCACAGAAAGGGTTTGCAAACCGCTGAATCCACATGTGAGTTTAACTCTGTCAGTTGAATGCACACATTGACAACAATTCAGTTAGATAACACCCTTTTGGTTGTAGGAGCAGACATTTCTCTGTACAGCCTATGGTCCCATTCACTCGGGAATATCCCAACGCACCTCCTAGAAGAAACGTGTTTCTGACTCGCTGAATCTCAACATAGATTCAACTCTCTTAGGTGATCGAACGCACAGCAGAGCAGTTTCAAGGAAACGTTTCTCCTGAGTTTTAGACGAAGTTTCCTGCTGTTTAGTACGGATGCCGGCATTGGGCTGGAAATACCGGTTTTGGGATTCTGCACAGAAAGGTTTTGCAAACCGCTGAATCCACACGTGAGTTTAACTCTGTCAGATGAATGCACACATTGACAGCCATTCAGTTTGATAGCACACTTTTGGTTTTAGAAGCAGATATTTCTCTGTACAGCCTATGGTTCCATTCACTCGGGAATATCCTAACGCAGCTCCTAGAAGAAACGTGTTTCTGACTCGCTGAATCTCAACATAGATTCAACACACTAAGGTGAACGAACGCACAGCAGAGCAGTTTCAAGGAAACGTTTCTCCTGCGTTTTAGACGAAGTTTCCTGCTGTTTAGTACGTATGCCGGCATTGGGCTGGAAATACCGGTTTTGGGATTCTGCACAGAAAGGGTTTGCAAACCGCTGAATCCACACGTGAGTTTACCTCTGTCAGTTGAATGCACACATTGACAACCATTCAGTTAGATAGCTCCGTTTTGGTTTTAGAAGCAGATATTTCTCTGTACAGCCTATGGTCCCATTCACTCGGGAATATCCCAACGCAGCTCCTAGAAGAAACGTGTTTCTGACTCGCTGAATCTCAACATAGATTCAACTCTCTTAGGTGATCGAACGCACAGCAGAGCAGTTTCAAGGAAACGTTTCTCCTGAGTTTTAGACGAAGTTTCCTGCTGTTTAGTACGGATGCCGGCATTGGGCTGGAAATACCGGTTTTGGGATTCTGCACAGAAAGGGTTTGCAAACCGCTGAATCCACACGTGAGTTTAACTCTGTCAGTTGAATGCACACATTGACAACCATTCAGTTAGATAGCTCCGTTTTGGTTTTAGAAGCAGATATTTCTCTGTACAGCCTATGGTCCCATTCACTCGGGAATATCGCAACGCAGCTCCTAGAAGAAACGTGTTTCTGACTCGCTGAATCTCAACATAGATTCAACTCTCTTAGGTGAACGAACGCACAGCAGAGCAGTTTCAAGGAAACGTTTCTCCTGAGTTTTAGACGAAGTTTCCTGCTGTTTAGTACGGATGCCGGCATTGGGCTGGAAATACCAGTTTTGGGATTCTGCACAGAAAGGGTTTGCAAACCGCTGAATCCACAAGTGAGTTTAACTCTGTCAGTTGAATGCACACATTGACAACCATTCAGTTAGATAGCTCCGTTTTGGTTTTAGAAGCAGATATTTCTCTGTACAGCCTATGGTCCCATTCACTCGGGAATATCCCAACGCAACACCTAGAAGAAACGTGTTTCTGACTCGCTGAATCTCAACATAGATTCAACTCTCTTAGGTGAACGTACGCACAGCAGAGCAGTTTCAAGGAAACGTTTCTCCTGAGTTTTAGACGAAGTTTCCTGCTGTTTAGTACGGATGCCGGCATTGGGCTGGAAATACCGGTTTTGGGATTCTGCACAGAAATGGTTGGCAAACCGCTGAATCCACACGTGAGTTTAACTCTGTCAGTTGAATGCACACATTGACAACCATTCAGTTAGATAGCTCCGTTTTGGTTTTAGAAGCAGATATTTCTCTGTACAGCCTATGGTCCCATTCACTCGGGAATATCCCAACGCAGCTCCTAGAAGAAACGTGTTTCTGACTCGCTGAATCTCAACATAAATTCAACTCTCTTAGGTGATCGAACGCACAGCAGAGCAGTTTCAAGGAAACGTTTCTCCTGAGTTTTAGACGAAGTTTCCTGCTGTTTAGTACGGATGCCGGCATTGGGCTGGAAATACCGGTTTTGGGATTCTGCACAGAAAGGGTTTGCAAACCGCTGAATCCACACGTGAGTTTAACTCTGTCAGTTGAATGCACACATTGACAACCATTCAGTTAGATAGCTCCGTTTTGGTTTTAGAAGCAGATATTTCTCTATACAGCCTATGGTCCCATTCACTCGGGAATATCCTAACGCAGCTCCTAGAAGAAACGTGTTTCTGACTCGCTGAATCTCAACATAGATTCAACTCTCTTAGGTGAAGGAACGCACAGCAGAGCAGTTTCAAGGAAACGTTTCTCCTGAGTTTTAGACGAAGTTTCCTGCTGTTTAGTACGGATGCCGGCATTGGGCTGGACATACCGGTTTTGGGATTCTGCACAGAAATGGTTTGCAAACCGCTGAATCCACACGTGAGTTTAACTCTGTCAGTTGAATGCACACTTTGACAACCATTCAGTTTGATAGCTCCGTTTTGGTTTTAGAAGCAGATATTTCTCTGTACAGCCTATGGTCCCATTCACTCGGGAATATCCCAACGCAGCTCCTAGAAGAAACGTGTTTCTGACTCGCTGAATCTCAACATAGTTTCAACTCTCTTAGGTGAACGAACGCACAGCAGAGCAGTTTCAAGGAAACGTTTCTCCTGAGTTTTAGACGAAGTTTCCTGCTGTTTAGTACGGATGCCGGCATTGAGCTGGAATTACCGGTTTTGGGATTCTGCACAGAAAGGGTTTGTAAACCGCTGAATCCAAACGTGAGTTTAACTCTGTCAGTTGAATGCACACATTGACAACCATTCAGTTAGATACCATCCTTTTGGTTGTAGGAGCAGATATTTCTCTGTACAGCCTATGGTCCCATTCACTCGGGAATATCCCAACGCACCTCCTAGAAGAAACGTGTTTCTGACTCGCTGAATCTCAACATAGATTCAACTCTCTTAGGTGATCGAACGCACAGCAGAGCAGTTTCAAGGAAACGTTTCTCCTGAGTTTTAGACGAAGTTTCCTGCTGTTTAGTACGGATGCCGGCATTGGGCTGGAAATACCGGTTTTGGGATTCTGCACAGAAAGGGTTTGCAAACCGCTGAATCCACACGTGAGTTTAACTCTGTCAGTTGAATGCACACATTGACAACCATTCAGTTAGATAGCTCCGTTTTGGTTTTAGAAGCAGATATTTCTCTGTACAGCCTATGGTCCCATTCACTCGGGAATATCCCAACGCAGCTCCTAGAAGAAACGTGTTTCTGACTCGCTGAATCTCAACATAGATTCAACTCTCTTAGGTGAACGAACGCACAGCAGAGCAGTTTCAAGGAAACGTTTCTCCTGAATTTTAGACGAAGTTTCCTGCTGTTTAGTACGGATGCCGGCATTGGGCTGGAAATACCGGTTTTGGGATTCTGCACAGAAAGGGTTTGCAAACCGCTGAATCCACACGTGAGTTTAACTCTGTCAGTTGAATGCACACATTGACAACCATTCAGTTTGATAGCACACTTTTGGTTTTAGAAGCAGATATTTCTCTGTACAGCCTATGGTCACATTCACTCGGGAATATCCAAACGCAGCTCCTAGAAGAAACGTGTTTCTGACTCGCTGAATCTCAACATAGATTCAACTCTCTTAGGTGAACGAACGCACAGCAGAGCAGTTTCAAGGAAACGTTTCTCCTGAGTTTTAGACGAAGTTTCCTGCTGTTTAGTACGGATACCGGCATTGGGCTGGAAATACCGGTTTTGGGATTCTGCACAGAAAGGGTTTGCAAACCGCTGAATCCACAAGTGAGTTGAACTCTGTCAGTTGAATGCACACATTGACAACCATTCAGTTTGATAGCACACTTTTGGTTTTAGAAGCAGATATTTCTCTGTACAGCCTATGGTCCCATTCACTCGGGAATATCCCAACGCAGCTCCTAGAAGAAACGTGTTTCTGACTCGCTGAACCTCAACATAGATTCAACTCTCTTAGTTGAACGAACGCACAGCAGAGCAGTTTCAAGGAAACGTTTCTCCTGAGTTTTATACGAAGCTTCCTGCTGTTTAGTACGTATACCGGCATTGGGCTGGAAATACCGGTTTTGGGATTCTGCACAGAAAGGGTTTGCAAACCGCTGAATCCACACGTGAGTTTAACTCTGTCAGTTGAATGCACACATTGACAACCATTCAGTTAGATAGCACACTTTTGGTTTTAGAAGCAGATATTTCTCTGTACAGCCTATGGTCCCATTCACTCGGGAATATCCCAACGCAGCTCCTAGAAGAAACGTGTTTCTGACTCGCTGAATCTCAACATAGATTCAACTCTCTTAGGTGAACGAACGCACAGCAGAGCAGTTTCAAGGAAACGTTTCTCCTGAGTCTTAGACGAAGTTTCCTGCTGTTTAGTACGTATGCCGGCATTGGGCTGGAAATACCGGTTTTGGGATTCTGCACAGAAAGGGTTTGCAAACCGCTGAATCCACACGTGAGTTTAACTGTGTCAGTTGAATGCACACATTGACAACCATTCAGTTAGATAGCTCCGTTTTGGTTTTAGAAGCAGATATTTCTCTGTACAGCCTATGGTCCCATTCACTCGGGAATATCCCAACGCAGCTCCTAGAAGAAACGTGTTTCTGACTCGCTGAATCTCAACATAGATTCAACTCTCTTAGATGAACGAACGCACAGCAGAGCAGTTTCAAGGAAACGATTCTCCTGAGTTTTAGACGAAGTTTCCTGCTGTTTAGTACGGATGCCGGCATTGGGCTGGAAATACCGGTTTTGGGATTCTGCACAGAAAGGGTTTGCAAACCGCTGAATCCACACGTGAGTTTAACTCTGTCAGTTGAATGCACACATTGACCACCATTCAGTTTGAAAGCACACTTTTGGTTTTAGAAGCAGATATTTCTCTGTACAGCCTATGGTCCCATTCTCTCGGGAATATCCCAACGCAGCTCCTAGAAGAAACGTGTTTCTGACTCGCTGAATCTCAACATAGATTCAACTCTCTTAGGTGAACGAACGCACAGCAGAGCAGTTTCAAGGAAACGTTTCTCCTGAGTTTTAGACGAAGTTTCCTGCTGTTTAGTACGTATGCCGGCATTGGGCTGGAAATACCGGTTTTGGGACTCTGCACAGAAAGGGTTTGCAAACCGCTGAATCCACACGTGAGTTTAACTCTGTCAGTTGAATGCACACATTGACAACCATTCAGTTTGATAGCACACTTTTGGTTTTAGAAGCAGATATTTCTCTGTACAGCCTATGGTCCCATTAACTCGGGAATATCCCAACGCAGCTCCTAGAAGAAACGTGTTTCTGACTCGCTGAATCTCAACATAGATTCAACTCTCTTAGGTGAACGAACGCACAGCAGAGCAATTTCAAGGAAACGTTTCTCCTGAGTCTTAGACGAAGTTTCCTGCTGTTTTGTACGTATGCCGGCATTGGGCTGGAAATACCGGTTTTGGGATTCTGCACAGAAAGGGTTTGCAAACCGCTGAATCCACACGTGAGTTTAACTCTGTCAGTTGAATGCACACATTGACAACCATTCAGTTAGATAGCTCCGTTTTGGTTTTAGAAGCAGATATTTCTCTGTACAGCCTATGGTCCCATTCACTCGGGAATATCCCAACGCACCTCCTAGAAGAAACGTGTTTCTGACTCGCTGAATCTCAACATAGATTCAACTCTCTTAGCTGAACGAACGCACAGCAGAGCAGTTTCAAGGAAATATTTCTCCTGAGTTTTAGACGAAGTTTCCTGCTGTTTAGTACGGATGCCGGCATTGGGCTGGACATACCGGTTTTGGGATTCTGCACAGAAATGGTTTGCAAACCGCTGAATCCACACGTGAGTTTAACTCCCTCAGTTGAATGCACACATTGACAACCATTCAGTTAGATAGCTCCGTTTTGGTTTTAGAAGCAGATATTTCTCAGTACAGCCTATGGTCCCATTCACTCGGGAATATCCCAACTCAGCTCCTAGCATAAACGTGTTTCTAACTCGCTGAATTTCAACATAGATTCAACTCTCGTAGGTGAACGAACGCACAGAAGAGCAGTTTCAAGGAAACGTTTCTCCTGAGTTTTAGACGAAGTTTCCTGCTGTTTAGTACGGATGCCGGCATTGGGCTGGAAATACCGGTTTTGGGATTCTGCACAGAAAGGGTTTGCAAACCACTGAATCCACACGTGAGTTTAACTCTGTCAGTTGAATGCACACATTGACAGCCATTCAGTTTGATAGCACACTTTTGGTTTTAGAAGCAGATATTTCTCTGTACAACCTATGGTCCCATTCACTCGGTAATATCCCAATGCAGCTCCTAGAAGAAACGTGTTTCTGACTCGCTGAATCTCAACATAGATTCAACTCTCTTAGGTGAACGAACGCACAGCAGAGCAGTTTCAAGGAAACGTTTCTCCTGAGATTTGGACGAAGTTTCCTGCAGTTTAGTACGGATGCCGGCATTGGGCTGGAAATACTGGTTTTGGGATTCTGCACAGAAAGGGTTTGCAAACCGCTGAATCCACACGTGAGTTTAACTCTGTCAGTTGAATGCACACATTGACAACCATTCAGTTTGATAGCACACTTTTGGTTTTAGAAGCAGATATTTCTCTGTACAGCCTATGGTCCCATTCACTCGGGAATATCCCAACGCAGCTCCTAGAAGAAACGTGTTTCTGACTCGCTGAATCTCAACATAGTTTCAACTCTCTTAGGTGAACGAAAGCATAGCAAAGCAGTTTCAAGGAAACGTTTCTCCTGAGTTTTAGACGAAGTTTCCTGCTGTTTAGTACGGATGCCGGCATTGAGCTGGAATTACCGGTTTTGGGATTCTGCACAGAAAGGGTTTGCAAACCGCTGAATCCAAACGTGAGTTTAACTCTGTCAGTTGAATGCACACATTGACAACCATTCAGTTAGATACCACCCTTTTGGTTGTAGGAACAGATATTTCTCTGTACAGCCTATGGTCCCATTCACTCGGGAATATCCCAACGCACCTCCTAGAAGAAACCTGTTTCTGACTCGCTGAATCTCAACATAGATTCAACTCTCTTAGGTGATCGAACGCACAGCAGAGCAGTTTCAAGGAAACGTTTCTCCTGAGTTTTATACGAAATTTCCTGCTGTTTAGTACGGATGCGGGCATTGGGCTGGAAATACCAGTTTTGGGATTCTGCACAGAAATGGTTTGCAAACCGCTGAATCCACACGTGAGTTTAACTCTGTCAGTTGAATGCACACTTTGACAACCATTCAGTTAGATAGCTCCGTTTTGGTTTTAGAAGCAGGTATTTCTCTGTACATCCTATGGTCCCATTCACTCGGGAATATCCCAACGCAGCTCCTGGCATAAACGTGTTTCTGACTCGCTGAATCTCAACATAGTTTCAACTCGCTTAGGTGAACGAAAGCACAGCAGAGCAGTTTCAAGGAAACGTTTCTCCTGAGTTTTAGACGAAGTTTCCTGCTGTTTAGTACGGATGCCGGCATTGAGCTGGAATTACCGGTTTTGGGATTCTGCACAGAAAGGGTTTGTAAACCGCTGAATCCAAACGTGAGTTTAACTCTGTCAGTTGAATGCACACATTGACAACAATTCAGTTAGATAACACCCTTTTGGTTGTAGGAGCAGACATTTCTCTGTACAGCCTATGGTCCCATTCACTCGGGAATATCCCAACGCACCTCCTAGAAGAAACGTGTTTCTGACTCGCTGAATCTCAACATAGATTCAACTCTCTTAGGTGATCGAACGCACAGCAGAGCAGTTTCAAGGAAACGTTTCTCCTGAGTTTTAGACGAAGTTTCCTGCTGTTTAGTACGGATGCCGGCATTGGGCTGGAAATACCGGTTTTGGGATTCTGCACATAAAGGTTTTGCAAACCGCTGAATCCACACGTGAGTTTAACTCTGTCAGATGAATGCACACATTGACAGCCATTCAGTTTGATAGCACACTTTTGGTTTTAGAAGCAGATATTTCTCTGTACAGCCTATGGTTCCATTCACTCGGGAATATCCTAACGCAGCTCCTAGAAGAAACGTGTTTCTGACTCGCTGAATCTCAACATAGATTCAACACACTAAGGTGAACGAACGCACAGCAGAGCAGTTTCAAGGAAACGTTTCTCCTGCGTTTTAGACGAAGTTTCCTGCTGTTTAGTACGTATGCCGGCATTGGGCTGGAAATACCGGTTTTGGGATTCTGCACAGAAAGGATTTGCAAACCGCTGAATCCACACGTGAGTTTAACTCTGTCAGTTGAATGCACACATTGACAACCATTCAGTTAGATAGCTCCGTTTTGGTTTTAGAAGCAGATATTTCTCTGTACAGCCTATTGTCCCATTCACTCGGGAATATCCCAACGCAGCTCCTAGAAGAAACGTGTTTCTGACTCGCTGAATCTCAACATAGATTCAACTCTCTTAGGTGAACGAACGCACAGCAGAGCAGTTTCAAGGAAACGTTTCTCTTGAGTCTTAGACGAAGTTTCCTGCTGTTTAGTACGGATGCCGGCATTGGGCTGGAAATACCGGTTTTGGGATTCTGCACAGAAAGGGTTTGCAAACCGCTGAATCCACACGTGTGTTTAACTCTGTCAGTTGAATGCACACATTGACAACCATTCAGTTAGATAGCTCCGTTTTGGTTTTAGAAGGAGATACTTCTCTGTACAGCCTATGGTCCCATTCACTCGGGAATATCCCAATGCAGCTCCTAGAAGAAACGTGTTTCTGACTCGCTGAATCTCAACATAGATTCAACTCTCTTAGGTGAACGAACGCACAGCAGAGCAGTTTAAAGGAAACGTTTCTCCTGAGTTTTAGACGAACTTTCCTGCTGTTTAGTACGTATGCCGGCATTGGGCTGGAAATACCGGTTTTGGGATTCTGCACAGAAAGGGTTTGCAAACCGCTGAATCCACATGTGAGTTTAACTCTGTCAGTTGAATGCACACATTGACAACCATTCAGTTTGGTAGCACACTTTTGGTTTTAGAAGCAGATATTTCTCTGTACAGCCTATGGTCCCATTCACTCGGGAATATCCCAACGCAGCTCCTAGAAGAAACGTGTTTCTGACTCGCTGAATCTCAACATAGATTCAACTCTCTTAGGTGAACGAACGCACAGCAGAGCAGTTTCAAGGAAACGTTTCTCCTGAGATTTAGACGAAGTTTCCTGCTGTTTAGTACGGATGCCGGCATTGGGCTGGAAATACTGGTTTTGGGATTCTGCACAGAAAGGGTTTGCAAACCGCTGAATCCACACGTGAGTTTAACTCTGTCAGTTGAATGCACACATTGACATCCATTCAGTTTGATAGCACCGTTTTGGTTTTAGAAGCAGATATTTCTCTGTACAGCCTATGGTCCCATTCACTCGGGAATATCCCAACGCACCTCCTAGAAGAAACGTGTTTCTGACTCGCTGAATCTCAACATAGATTAAACTCTCTTAGGTGAACGAAAGCACAGCAAAGCAGTTTCAAGGAAACGTTTCTCCTGAGTTTTAGACGAAGTTTCCTGCTGTTTAGTACGGATGCCGGCATTGAGCTGGAATTACCGGTTTTGGGATTCTGCACAGAAAGGGTTTGCAAACCGCTGAATCCACACGTGAGTTTAACTCTGTCAGTTGAATGCACACATTGACAACCATTCAGTTTGATAGCACACTTTTGGTTTTAGAAGCAGATATTTCTCTGTACAGCCTATGGTCCTATTCACTCGGTAATATCCCAACGCAGCTCCTAGTAGAAACGTGTTTCTGACTCGCTGAATCTCAACATAGATTCAACTCTCTTAGGTGAACGAACACACAGCAGTGCAGTTTCAAGGAAACGTTTCTCCTGAGTTTTAGACGAAGTTTCCTGCTGTTTAGTACGGATGCCGGCATTGGGCTGGAAATACCGGTTTTGGGATTCTGCACAGAAAGGGTTTGCAAACCGCTGAATCCACACGTGAGTTTAACTCTGTCAGTTGAATGCACACATTGACAACCATTCAGTTAGATAGCTCCGTTTTGGTTTTAGAAGCAGATATTTCTCTGTACAGCCTATGGTCCCATTCACTCGGGAATATCCCAATGCAGCTCCTAGAAGAAACGTGTTTCTGACTCGCTGAATCTCAACATAGATTCAACTCTCTTAGGTGAACGAACGCACAGCAGAGCAGTTTCAAGGAAACGTTTCTCCTGAGTTTTAGACGAAGTTTCCTGCTGTTTAGTACGTATGCCGGCATTGGGTTGGAAATACCGGTTTTGGGATTCTGCACAGAAAGGGTTTGCAAACCGCTGAATCCACATGTGAGTTTAACACTGTCAGTTGAATGCACACATTGACAACCATTCAGTTTGATAGCACACTTTTGGTTTTAGAAGCAGATATTTCTCTGTACAGCCTATGGTCCCATTCACTCGGGAATATCCCAATGCAGCTCCTAGAAGAAACGTGTTTCTGACTCGCTGAATCTCAACATAGATTCAACTCTCTTAGGTGAACGAACGCACAGCAGAGCAGTTTCAAGGAAACGTTTCTCCTGAGATTTAAACGAAATTTCCTGCTGTTTAGTACGGATGCCGGCATTGGGCTGGAAATACTGGTTTTGGGATTCTGCACAGAAAGGGTTTGCAAACCGCTGAATCCACACGTGAGTTTAACTCTGTCAGTTGAATGCACACATTGACAACCATTCAGTTTGATAGAACCGTTTTGGTTTTAGAGGCAGATATTTCTCTGTACAGCCTATGGTCCCATTCACTCGGGAATATCCCAACGCAGCTCCTAGCATAAACGTGTTTCTGACTCGCTGAATCTCAACATAGTTTCAACTCTCTTAGGTGAACGAAAGCAGAGCAAAGCAGTTTCAAGGAAACGTTTCTCCTGAGTTTTAGACGAAGTTTCCTGCTGTTTAGTACGGATGCCGGCATTGAGCTGGAATTACCGGTTTTGGGATTCTGCACAGAAAGGGTTTGTAAACCGCTGAATCCAAACGTGAGTTTAACTCTGTCAGTTGAATGCACACATTGACAACCATTCATTTAGATACCACCCTTTTGTTTGTAGGAGCAGATATTTCTCTATACAGCCTATGGTCCCATTCACTCGGGAATATCCCAACGCACCTCCTAGAAGAAACGTGTTTCTGACTCGCTGAATCTCAACATAGATTCAACTCTCTTAGGTGATCGAACGCACAGCAGAGCAGTTTCAAGGAAACGTTTCTCCTGAGTCTTAGACGAAGTTTCCTGCTGTTTAGTACGGATGCCGGCATTGGGCTGGAAATACCGGTTTTGGGATTCTGCACAGAAAGGGTTTGCAAACCGCTGAATCCACATGTGAGTTTAACTCTGTCAGTTGAATGCACACATTGACAACCATTCAGTTAGATAGCTCCGTTTTGGTTTTAGAAGCAGATATTTCTCTGTACAGCCTATGGTCCCATTCACCCGGGAATATCCCAACGCAGCTCCTAGAAGAAACGTGTTTCTGACTCGCTGAATCTCAACATAGATTCAACTCTCTTAGGTGAACGAACGCACAGCAGAGCAGTTTCAAGGAAACGTTTCTCCTGAGTTTTAGACGAAGTTTCCTGCTGTTTAGTACGGATGCCGGCATTGGGCTGGACATACCGGTTTTGGGATTCTGCACAGAAAGGATTTGCAAACCGCTGAATCCACACGTGAGTTTAACTCTGTCAGTTGAATGCACACTTTGACAACCATTCAGTTAGATAGCTCCGTTTTGGTTTTAGAAGCAGATATTTCTCTGTACAGCCTAGGGTCTAATTCACTCGCGAATATCCCAACGCAGCTCCTAGAAGAAACGTGTTTCTGACTCGCTGAATCTCAACATAGATTCAACTCTCTTAGGTGAACGAACGCACAGCAGAGCAGTTTCAAGGAAACGTTTCTCCTGAGTTTTAGACGAAGTTTCCTGCTGTTTAGTACGGATGCCGGCATTGAGCTGGAATTACCGGTATTGGGATTCTGCACAGAAAGGGTTTGTAAACCGCTGAATCCAAACGTGAGTTTAACTCTGTCAGTTGAATGCACACATTGACAACCATTCAGTTAGATACCACCCTTTTGGTTGTAGGAGCAGATATTTCTCTGTACAGCCTATGGTCCCATTCACTCGGGAATATCCCAACGCACCTCCTAGAAGAAACGTGTTTCTGACTCGCTGAATCTCAACATAGATTCAACTCTCTTAGGTGATCGAACGCACTGCAGAGCAGTTTCAAGGAAACGTTTCTCCTGAGTTTTAGGTGAAGTTTCCTGCTGTTTAGTACGGATGCCGGCATTGGGCTGGAAATACCGGTTTTGGGATTCTTCACAGAAAGGGTTTGCAAACCGCTGAATCCACACGTGAGTTTAACTCTGTCAGTTGAATGCACACATTGACCACCATTCAGTTAGATAGCTCCGTTTTGGTTTTAGAAGCAGATATTTCTCTGTACAGCCTATGGTCACATTCACTCGGGAATATCCCAACGCAGCTCCTAGAAGAAACGTGTTTCTGACTCGCTGAATCTCAACATAGATTCAACTCTCTTAGGTGAACGAACGCACAGCAGAGCAGTTTCAAGGAAACGTTTCTCCTGAGTTTTAGACGAAGTTTCCTGCTGTTTAGTACGGATGCCGGCATTGGGCTGGAAATACCGGTTTTGGGTTTCTGCACAGAAAGGGTTTGCAAACCGCTGAATCCACACGTGAGTTTAACTCTGTCAGTTGAATGCACACATTGACAACCATTCAGTTTGATAGCACACTTTTGGTTTTAGAAGCGGATATTTCTCTGTACTGCCTATGGTCCCATTCACTCGGGAATATCCCAACTCATCTCCTAGCATAAACGTGTTTCTGACTCGCTGAATCTCAACATAGATTCAACTCTCTTAGGTGAACGAACGCACAGCAGAGCAATTTCAAGGAAACGTTTCTCCTGACTTTTAGACGAAGTTTCCTGCTGTTTAGTACGTATGCCGGCATTGGGCTGGAAATACCGGTTTTGGGATTCTGCACAGAAAGGGTTTGCAAACCGCTGAATCCACACGTGAGTTTAACTCTGTCAGTTGAATGCACACATTGACAACCATTCAGTTTGATAGCACACTTTTGGTTTTAGAAGCAGATATTTCTCTGTACAGCCTATGGTCCCATTCACTCGGGAATATCCCAACGCAGCTCCTAGAAGAAACGTGTTTCTGACTCGCTGAATCTCAACATAGATTCAACTCTCTTAGGTGAACGAACGCACAGCAGAGCAATTTCAAGGAAACGTTTCTCCTGAGTCTTAGACGAAGTTTCCTGCTGTTTAGTACGTATGCCGGCATTGGGCTGGACATACCGGTTTTGGGATTCTGCACAGAAAGTGTTTGGAAACCGCTGAATCCACACGTGAGTTTAACTCTGTCAGTTGAATGCACACATTGACAACCATTCAGTTAGATAGCTCCGTTTTGGTTTTAGAAGGAGATATTTCTCTGTACAGCCTATGGTCCCATTCACTCGGGAATATCCCAACGCAGCTCCTAGAAGAAACGTGTTTCTGACTCGCTCAATCTCAACGTAGATTCAACTCTCTTAGGTGAACGAACGCACAGCAGAGCAGTTTCAAGGAAACATTTCTCCTGGATTTTAGACGAAGTTTCCTGCTGTTTAGTACGGATGCCGGCATTGGGCTGCACATACCGGTTTTGGGATTCTGCACAGAAATGGTTTGCAAACCGCTGAATCCACACGTGAGTTTAACTCCGTCAGTTGAATGCACACATTGACAACCATTCAGTTAGATAGCTCCGTTTTGGTTTTAGAAGCAGATATTTCTCTGTACAGCCTATGGTCCCATTCACTCGGGAATATCCCAACTCAGCTCCTAGCATAAACGTGTTTCTGACTCGCTGAATCTCAACATAGTTTCAACTCTCTTAGGTGAACGAACGCACAGAAGATCAGTTTCAAGGAAACGTTTCTCCTGAGATTTAGACGAAGTTTCCTGCTGTTTAGTACGGATGCCGGCATTGAGCTGGAATTACCGGTTTTGGGATTCTGCACAGAAAGTGTTTGTAAACCGCTGAATCCAAACGTGAGTTTAACTCTGTCAGTTGAATGCACACATTGACAACCATTCAGTTAGATACCACCCTTTTGGTTGTAGGAGCAGATATTTCTCTGTACAGCCTATGGTCCCATTCACTCGGGAATATCCCAATGAACCTCCTAGAAGAAACGTGTTTCTGACTCGCTGAATCTCAACATAGATTCAACTCTCTTAGGTGATCTAACGCACAGCAGAGCAGTTTCAAGGAAACGTTTCTCCTGAGTTTTAGACGAAGTTTCCTGCTGTTTAGTACGGATGCCGGCATTGGGCTGGAAATACCGGTTTTGGGATTCTGCACAGAAAGGGTTTGCAAACCGCTGAATCCACACGTGAGTTTAACTCTGTCAGTTGAATGCACACTTTGACAACCATTCAGTTAGATAGCTCCGTTTTGGTTTTAGAAGCAGATATTTCTCTGTACTGCCTATGGTCACATTCACTCGGGAATATCCCAACGCAGCTCCTAGAAGAAACGTGTTTCTGACTCGCTGAATCTCAACATAGATTCAACTCTCTTAGGTGAACGAACGCACAGCAGAGCAGTTTCAAGGAAACGTTTCTCCTGAGTTTTAGACGAAGTTTCCTGCTGTTTAGTACGGATGCCGGCATTGGGCTGGAAATACCGGTTTTGGGATTCTGCACAGAAAGGGTTTGCAAACCGCTGAATCCACACGTGAGTTTAACTCTGTCAGTTGAATGCACACATTGACAACCATTCAGTTTGATAGCACACTTTTGGTTTTAGAAGCAGATATTTCTCTGTACAGCCTATGGTCCCATTCACTCGGAATATCCCAACGCAGCTCCTAGAAGAAACGTGTTTCTGACTCGCTGAATCTCAACATAGATTCAACTCTCTTAGGTGAACGAACGCACAGCAGAGCAATTTCAAGGAAACGTTTCTCCTGAGTCTTAGACGAAGTTTCCTGCTGTTTAGTACGGATGCCGGCATTGGGCTGTAAATACCGGTTTTGGGATTCTGCACAGAAAGTGTTTGCAAACCGCTGAATCCACACGTGAGTTTAACTCTGTCAGCTGAATGCACACATTGACAACCATTCAGTTAGATAGCTCCGTTTTGGTTTTAGAAGCAGATATTTCTCTGTACAGCCTATGGTCACATTCACTCGGGAATATCCCAACGCAGCTCCTAGAAGAAACGTGTTTCTGACTCGCTGAATCTCAACATAGATTCAACTCTCTTAGGTGAACGAACGCACAGCAGAGCAGTTTCAAGGAAACATTTCTCCTGAGTTTTAGACGAAGTTTCCTGCTGTTTAGTACGGATGCCGGCATTGGGCTGGAAATACCGGTTTTGGGATTCTGCACAGAAAGGGTTTGCACACCGCTGAATCCACACGTGAGTTTAACTCCGTCAGTTGAATGCACACATTGACAACCATTCAGTTAGATAGCTCCGTTTTGGTTTTAGAAGCAGATATTTCTCTGTACAGCCTATGGTCCCATTCACTCGGGAATATCCCAACTCAGCTCCTAGAATAAACGTGTTTCTGACTCGCTGAATCTCAACATAGTTTCAACTCTCTTAGGTGAACGAACGCACAGAAGAGCAGTTTCAAGGAAACGTTTCTCCTGAGTTTTAGACGAAGTTTCCTGCTGTTTAGTACGGATGCCGGCATTGAGCTGGAATTACCGGTTTTGGGATTCTGCACAGAAAGGGTTTGTAAACCGCTGAATCCAAACGTGAGTTTAACTCTGTCAGTTGAATGCACACATTGACAACCATTCAGTTAGATACCACCCTTTTGGTTGTAGGAGCAGATATTTCTCTGTACAGCCTATGGTCCCATTCACTCGGGAATATCCCAGTGAACCTCCTAGAAGAAACGTGTTTCTGACTCGCTGAATCTCAACATAGATTCAACTCTCTTAGGTGATCGAACGCACAGCAGAGCAGTTTCAAGGAAACGTTTCTCCTGAGTTTTAGACGAAGTTTCCTGCTGTTTAGTACGGATGCCGGCATTGGGCTGGAAATACCGGTTTTGGGATTCTGCACAGAAAGGGTTTGCAAACCGCTGAATCCACACGTGAGTTTAACTCTGTCAGTTGAATGCACACATTGACAACCATTCAGTTAGATAGCTCCGTTTTGGTTTTAGAAGCAGATATTTCTCTGTACAGCCTATGGTCCCATTCACTCGGGAATATCCAACGCAGCTCCTAGAAGAAACGTGTTTCTGACTCGCTGAATCTCAACATAGATTCAACTCTCTTAGGTGAACGAACGCACAGCAGAGCAGTTTCAAGGAAACGTTTCTCCTGAGTTTTAGACGAAGTTTCCTGCTGTTTAGTACGTATGCCGGCATTGGGCTGGAAATACCGGTTTTGGGATTCTGCACAGAAAGGGTTTGCAAACCGCTGAATCCACATGTGAGTTTAACTCTGTCAGTTGAATGCACACATTGACAACCATTCAGTTAGATAGCTCCGTTTTGGTTTTAGAAGCAGATATTTCTCTGTACAGCCTATGGTCCCATTCACTCGGGAATATCCCAACGCAGCTCCTAGAAGAAACGTGTTTCTGACTCGCTGAATCTCAACATAGATTCAACTCTCTTAGGTGAACGAACGCACAGCAGAGCAGTTTCAAGGAAACGTTTCTCCTGAGTTTTAGACGAAGTTTCCTGCTGTTTAGTACGGATGCGGGCATTGGGCTGGACATACCGGTTTTGGGATTCTGCACAGAAAGGGTTTGCAAACTGCTGAATCCACACGTGAGTTTAACTCTGTCAGTTGAATGCACACATTGACAACCATTCAGTTAGATAACTCCGTTTTGGTTTTAGAAGCAGATATTTCTCTGTACAGCCTATGGTCCCATTCACTCGGGAATATCCCAACGCAGCTCCTAGAAGAAACGTGTTTCTGACTCGCTGAATCTCAACATAGATTCAACTCTCTTAGGTGAACGAACGCACAGCAGAGCAGTTTCAAGGAAACGTTTCTCCTGAATTTTAGACGAAGTTTCCTGCTGTTTAGTACGGATGCCGGCATTGGGCTGGAAATACCGGTTTTGGGATTCTGCACAGAAAGGGTTTGCAAACCGCTGAATCCACACGTGAGTTTAACTCTGTCAGTTGAATGCACACATTGACAACCATTCAGTTTGATAGCACACTTTTGGTTTTAGAAGCAGATATTTCTCTGTACAGCCTATGGTCACATTCACTCGGGAATATCCAAACGCAGCTCCTAGAAGAAACGTGTTTCTGACTCGCTGAATCTCAACATAGATTCAACTCTCTTAGGTGAACGAACGCACAGCAGAGCAGTTTCAAGGAAACGTTTCTCCTGAGTTTTAGACGAAGTTTCCTGCTGTTTAGTACGGATACCGGCATTGGGCTGGAAATACCGGTTTTGGGATTCTGCACAGAAAGGGTTTGCAAACCGCTGAATCCACAAGTGAGTTGAACTCTGTCAGTTGAATGCACACATTGACAACCATTCAGTTTGATAGCACACTTTTGGTTTTAGAAGCAGATATTTCTCTGTACAGCCTATGGTCCCATTCACTCGGGAATATCCCAACGCAGCTCCTAGAAGAAACGTGTTTCTGACTCGCTGAATCTCAACATAGATTCAACTCTCTTAGTTGAACGAACGCACAGCAGAGCAGTTTCAAGGAAACGTTTCTCCTGAGTTTTATACGAAGCTTCCTGCTGTTTAGTACATATACCGGCATTGGGCTGGAAATACCGGTTTTGGGATTCTGCACAGAAAGGGTTTGCAAACCGCTGAATCCACACGTGAGTTTAACTCTGTCAGTTGAATGCACACATTGACAACCATTCAGTTAGATAGCACACTTTTGGTTTTAGAAGCAGATATTTCTCTGTACAGCCTATGGTCCCATTCACTCGGGAATATCCCAACGCAGCTCCTAGAAGAAACGTGTTTCTGACTCGCTGAATCTCAACATAGATTCAACTCTCTTAGGTGAACGAACGCACAGCAGAGCAGTTTCAAGGAAACGTTTCTCCTGAGTCTTAGACGAAGTTTCCTGCTGTTTAGTACGTATGCCGGCATTGGGCTGGAAATACCGGTTTTGGGATTCTGCACAGAAAGGGTTTGCAAACCGCTGAATCCACACGTGAGTTTAACTCTGTCAGTTGAATGCACACATTGACAACCATTCAGTTAGATAGCTCCGTTTTGGTTTTAGAAGCAGATATTTCTCTGTACAGCCTATGGTCCCATTCACTCGGGAATATCCCAACGCAGCTCCTAGAAGAAACGTGTTTCTGACTCGCTGAATCTCAACATAGATTCAACTCTCTTAGATGAACGAACGCACAGCAGAGCAGTTTCAAGGAAACGATTCTCCTGAGTTTTAGACGAAGTTTCCTGCTGTTTAGTACGGATGCCGGCATTGGGCTGGAAATACCGGTTTTGGGATTCTGCACAGAAAGGGTTTGCAAACCGCTGAATCCACACGTGAGTTTAACTCTGTCAGTTGAATGCACACATTGACCACCATTCAGTTTGAAAGCACACTTTTGGTTTTAGAAGCAGATATTTCTCTGTACAGCCTATGGTCCCATTCTCTCGGGAATATCCCAACGCAGCTCCTAGAAGAAACGTGTTTCTGACTCGCTGAATCTCAACATAGATTCAACTCTCTTAGGTGAACGAACGCACAGCAGAGGAGTTTCAAGGAAACGTTTCTCCTGAGTTTTAGACGAAGTTTCCTGCTGTTTAGTACGTATGCCGGCATTGGGCTGGAAATACCGGTTTTGGGACTCTGCACAGAAAGGGTTTGCAAACCGCTGAATGCACACGTGAGTTTAACTCTGTCAGTTGAATGCACACATTGACAACCATTCAGTTTGATAGCACACTTTTGGTTTTAGAAGCAGATATTTCTCTGTACAGCCTATGGTCCCATTCACTCGGGAATATCCCAACGCAGCTCCTAGAAGAAACGTGTTTCTGACTCGCTGAATCTCAACATAGATTCAACTCTCTTAGGTGAACGAACGCACAGCAGAGCAATTTCAAGGAAACGTTTCTCCTGAGTCTTAGACGAAGTTTCCTGCTGTTTTGTACGTATGCCGGCATTGGGCTGGAAATACCGGTTTTGGGATTCTGCACAGAAAGGGTTTGCAAACCGCTGAATCCACACGTGAGTTTAACTCTGTCAGTTGAATGCACACATTGACAACCATTCAGTTAGATAGCTCCGTTTTGGTTTTAGAAGCAGATATTTCTCTGTACAGCCTATGGTCCCATTCACTCGGGAATATCCCAACACACCTCCTAGAAGAAACGTGTTTCTGACTCGCTGAATCTCAACATAGATTCAACTCTCTTAGCTGAACGAACGCACAGCAGAGCAGTTTCAAGGAAACATTTCTCCTGAGTTTTAGGCGAAGTTTCCTGCTGTTTAGTACGGATGCCGGCATTGGGCTGGACATACCGGTTTTGGGATTCTGCACAGAAATGGTTTGCAAACCGGTGAATCCACACGTGAGTTTACCTCCCTCAGTTGAATGCACACATTGACAACCATTCAGTTAGATAGCTCCGTTTTGGTTTTAGAAGCAGATATTTCTCAGTACAGCCTATGGTCCCATTCACTCGGGAATATCCCAACTCAGCTCCTAGCATAAACGTGTTTCTAACTCGCTGAATCTCAACATAGATTCAACTCTCGTAGGTGAACGAACGCACAGAAGAGCAGTTTCAAGGAAACGTTTCTCCTGAGTTTTAGACGAAGTTTCCTGCTGTTTAGTACGGATGCCGGCATTGGGCTGGAAATACCGGTTTTGGGATTCTGCACAGAAAGGGTTTGCAAACCACTGAATCCACACGTGAGTTTAACTCTGTCAGTTGAATGCACACATTGACAGCCATTCAGTTTGATAGCACACTTTTGGTTTTAGAAGCAGAAATTTCTCTGTACAACCTATGGTCCCATTCACTCGGTAATATCCCAATGCAGCTCCTAGAAGAAACGTGTTTCTGACTCGCTGAATCTCAACATAGATTCAACTCTCTTAGGTGAACGAACGCACAGCAGAGCAGTTTCAAGGAAACGTTTCTCCTGAGATTTGGACGAAGTTTCCTGCTGTTTAGTACGGATGCCGGCATTGGGCTGGAAATACTGGTTTTGGGATTCTGCACAGAAAGGGTTTGCAAACCGCTGAATCCACACGTGAGTTTAACTCTGTCAGTTGAATGCACACATTGACAACCATTCAGTTTGATAGCACACTTTTGGTTTTAGAAGCAGATATTTCTCTGTACAGCCTATGGTCCCATTCACTCGGGAATATCCCAACGCACCTCCTAGAAGAAACCTGTTTCTGACTCGCTGAATCTCAACATAGATTCAACTCTCTTAGGTGATCGAACGCACAGCAGAGCAGTTTCAAGGAAACGTTTCTCCTGAGTTTTAGACGAAGTTTCCTGCTGTTTAGTACGGATGCCGGCATTGGGCTGGAAATACCAGTTTTGGGATTCTGCACAGAAATGGTTTGCAAACCGCTGAATCCACACGTGAGTTTAACTCTGTCAGTTGAATGCACACTTTGACAACCATTCAGTTAGATAGCTCCGTTTTGGTTTTAGAAGCAGATATTTCTCTGTACATCCTATGGTCCCATTCACTCGGGAATATCCCAACGCAGCTCCTGGCATAAACGTGTTTCTGACTCGCTGAATCTCAACATAGTTTCAACTCGCTTAGGTGAACGAAAGCACAGCAGAGCAGTTTCAAGGAAACGTTTCTCCTGAGTTTTAGACGAAGTTTCCTGCTGTTTAGTACGGATGCCGGCATTGAGCTGGAATTACCGGTTTTGGGATTCTGCACAGAAAGGGTTTGTAAACCGCTGAATCCAAACGTGAGTTTAACTCTGTCAGTTGAATGCACACATTGACAACAATTCAGTTAGATACCACCCTTTTGGTTGTAGGAGCAGACATTTCTCTGTACAGCCTATGGTCCCATTCACTCGGGAATATCCCAACGCACCTCCTGGAAGAAACGTGTTTCTGACTCGCTGAATCTCAACATAGATTCAACTCTCTTAGGTGATCGAACGCACAGCAGAGCAGTTTCAAGGAAACGTTTCTCCTGAGTTTTAGTCGAAGTTTCCTGCTGTTTAGTACGGATGCCGGCATTGGGCTGGAAATACCGGTTTTGGGATTCTGCACAGAATGGGTTTGCAAACCGCTGAATCCACACGTGAGTTTAACTCTGTCAGATGAATGCACACATTGACAGCCATTCAGTTTGATAGCACACTTTTGGTTTTAGAAGCAGATATTTCTCTGTACAGCCTATGGTTCCATTCACTCGGGAATATCCTAACGCAGCTCCTAGAAGAAACGTGTTTCTGACTCGCTGAATCTCAACATAGATTCAACACACTAAGGTGAACGAACGCACAGCAGAGCAGTTTCAAGGAAACGTTTCTCCTGCGTTTTAGACGAAGTTTCCTGCTGTTTAGTACGTATGCCGGCATTGGGCTGGAAATACCGGTTTTGGGATTCTGCACAGAAAGGATTTGCAAACCGCTGAATCCACACGTGAGTTTAACTCTGTCAGTTGAATGCACACATTAACAACCATTCAGTTAGATAGCTCCGTTTTGGTTTTAGAAGCAGATATTTCTCTGTACAGCCTATTGTCCCATTCACTCGGGAATATCCCAACGCAGCTCCTAGAAGAAACGTGTTTCTGACCCGCTGAATCTCAACATAGATTCAACTCTCTTAGGTGATCTAACGCACAGCAGAGCAGTTTCAAGGAAACGTTTCTCCTGAGTTTTAGACGAAGTTTCCTGCTGTTTAGTACGGATGCCGGCATTGGGCTGGAAATACCGGTTTTGGGATTCTGCACAGAAAGGGTTTGCAAACCGCTGAATCCACACGTGAGTTTAACTCTGTCAGTTGAATGCACACTTTGACAACCATTCAGTTAGATAGCTCCGTTTTGGTTTTAGAAGCAGATATTTCTCTGTACTGCCTATGGTCACATTCACTCGGGAATATCCCAACGCAGCTCCTAGAAGAAACGTGTTTCTGACTCGCTGAATCTCAACATAGATTCAACTCCCTTAGGTGAACGAACGCACAGCAGAGCAGTTTCAAGGAAACGTTTCTCCTGAGTTTTAGACGAAGTTTCCTGCTGTTTAGTACGGATGCCGGCATTGGGCTGGAAATACCGGTTTTGGGATTCTGCACAGAAAGGGTTTGCAAACCGCTGAATCCACACGTGAGTTTAACTCTGTCAGTTGAATGCACACATTGACAACCATTCAGTTTGATAGCACACTTTTGGTTTTAGAAGCAGATATTTCTCTGTACAGCCTATGGTCCCATTCACTCGGAATATCCCAACGCAGCTCCTAGAAGAAACGTGTTTCTGACTCGCTGAATCTCAACATAGATTCAACTCTCTTAGGTGAACGAACGCACAGCAGAGCAATTTCAAGGAAACGTTTCTCCTGAGTCTTAGACGAAGTTTCCTGCTGTTTAGTACGGATGCCGGCATTGGGCTGTAAATACCGGTTTTGGGATTCTGCACAGAAAGTGTTTGCAAACCGCTGAATCCACACGTGAGTTTAACTCTGTCAGCTGAATGCACACATTGACAACCATTCAGTTAGATAGCTCCGTTTTGGTTTTAGAAGCAGATATTTCTCTGTACAGCCTATGGTCACATTCACTCGGGAATATCCCAACGCAGCTCCTAGAAGAAACGTGTTTCTGACTCGCTGAATCTCAACATAGATTCAACTCTCTTAGGTGAACGAACGCACAGCAGAGCAGTTTCAAGGAAACATTTCTCCTGAGTTTTAGACGAAGTTTCCTGCTGTTTAGTACGGATGCCGGCATTGGGCTGGAAATACCGGTTTTGGGATTCTGCACAGAAAGGGTTTGCACACCGCTGAATCCACACGTGAGTTTAACTCCGTCAGTTGAATGCACACATTGACAACCATTCAGTTAGATAGCTCCGTTTTGGTTTTAGAAGCAGATATTTCTCTGTACAGCCTATGGTCCCATTCACTCGGGAATATCCCAACTCAGCTCCTAGAATAAACGTGTTTCTGACTCGCTGAATCTCAACATAGTTTCAACTCTCTTAGGTGAACGAACGCACAGAAGAGCAGTTTCAAGGAAACGTTTCTCCTGAGTTTTAGACGAAGTTTCCTGCTGTTTAGTACGGATGCCGGCATTGAGCTGGAATTACCGGTTTTGGGATTCTGCACAGAAAGGGTTTGTAAACCGCTGAATCCAAACGTGAGTTTAACTCTGTCAGTTGAATGCACACATTGACAACCATTCAGTTAGATACCACCCTTTTGGTTGTAGGAGCAGATATTTCTCTGTACAGCCTATGGTCCCATTCACTCGGGAATATCCCAGTGAACCTCCTAGAAGAAACGTGTTTCTGACTCGCTGAATCTCAACATAGATTCAACTCTCTTAGGTGATCGAATGCACAGCAGAGCAGTTTCAAGGAAACGTTTCTCCTGAGTTTTAGACGAAGTTTCCTGCTGTTTAGTACGGATGCCGGCATTGGGCTGGAAATACCGGTTTTGGGATTCTGCACAGAAAGGGTTTGCAAACCGCTGAATCCACACGTGAGTTTAACTCTGTCAGTTGAATGCACACATTGTCAACCATTCAGTTTGATAGCACACTTTTGGTTTTAGAAGCAGATATTTCTCTGTACAGCCTATGGTCCCATTCACTCGGGAATATCCCAACGCAGCTCCTAGAAGAAACGTGTTTCTGACTCGCTGAATCTCAACATAGTTTCAACTCTCTTAGGTGAACGAAAGCACAGCAGAGCAGTTTCAAGGAAACGTTTCTCCTGAGTTTTAGACGAAGTTTCCTGCTGTTTAGTACGGATGCCGGCATTGAGCTGGAATTACCGGTTTTGGGATTCTGCACAGAAAGGGTTTGCAAACCGCTGAATCCAAACGTGAGTTTAACTCTGTCAGTTGAATGCACACATTGACAACCATTCAGTTAGATACCACCCTTTTGGTTGTAGGAGCAGATATTTCTCTGTACAGCCTATGGTCCCATTCACTCGGGAATATCCCAACGCACCTCCTAGAAGAAACGTGTTTCTGACTCGCTGAATCTCAACATAGATTCAATTCTCTTAGGTGATCGAACGCACAGCAGAGCAGTTTCAAGGAAACGTTTCTCCTGAGTTTTAGACGAAGTTTCCTGCTGTTTAGTACGGATGCCGGCATTGGGCTGGAAATACCGGTTTTGGGATTCTGCACAGAAAGGGTTTGCAAACCGCTGAATCCACACGTGAGTTTAACTCTGTCAGTTGAATGCACACATTGACAACCATTCAGTTAGATAGCTCCGTTTTGGTTTTAGAAGCAGATATTTCTCTGTACAGCCTATGGTCCCATTCACTCGGGAATATCCCAACGCAGCTCCTAGAAGAAACGTGTTTCTGACTCGCTGAATCTCAACATAGATTCAACTCTCTTAGGTGAACGAACGCACAGCAGAGCAGTTTCAAGGAAACGTTTCTCCTGAGTTTTAGACGAAGTTTCCTGCTGTTTAGTACGTATGCCGGCATTGGGCTGGAATTACCGGTTTTGGGATTCTGCACAGAAAGGGTTTGCAAACCGCTGAATCCACATGTGAGTTTAACTCTGTCAGTTGAATGCACACATTGACAACCATTCAGTTAGATAGCTCCGTTTTGGTTTTAGAAGCAGATATTTCTCTGTACAGCCTATGGTCCCATTCACTCGGGAATATCCCAACGCAGCTCCTAGAAGAAACGTGTTTCTGACTCGCTGAATCTCAACATAGATTCAAGTCTCTTAGGTGAACGAACGCACAGCAGAGCAGTTTCAAGGAAACGTTTCTCCTGAGTTTTAGACGAAGTTTCCTGCTGTTTAGTACGGATGCGGGCATTGGGCTGGACATACCGGTTTTGGGATTCTGCACAGAAAGGGTTTGCAAACTGCTGAATCCACACGTGAGTTTAACTCTGTCAGTTGAATGCACACATTGACAACCATTCAGTTAGATAACTCCGTTTTGGTTTTAGAAGCAGATATTTCTCTGTACAGCCTATGGTCCCATTCACTCGGGAATATCCCAACGCAGCTCCTAGAAGAAACGTGTTTCTGACTCGCTGAATCTCAACATAGATTCAACTCTCTTAGGTGAACGAACGCACAGCAGAGCAGTTTCAAGGAAACGTTTCTCCTGAATTTTAGACGAAGTTTCCTGCTGTTTAGTACGGATGCCGGCATTGGGCTGGAAATACCGGTTTTGGGATTCTGCACAGAAAGGGTTTGCAAACCGCTGAATCCACACGTGAGTTTAACTCTGTCAGTTGAATGCACACATTGACAACCATTCAGTTTGATAGCACACTTTTGGTTTTAGAAGCAGATATTTCTCTGTACAGCCTATGGTCACATTCACTCGGGAATATCCAAACGCAGCTCCTAGAAGAAACGTGTTTCTGACTCGCTGAATCTCAACATAGATTCAACTCTCTTAGGTGAACGAACGCACAGCAGAGCAGTTTCAAGGAAACGTTTCTCCTGAGTTTTAGACGAAGTTTCCTGCTGTTTAGTACGGATACCGGCATTGGGCTGGAAATACCGGTTTTGGGATTCTGCACAGAAAGGGTTTGCAAACCGCTGAATCCACAAGTGAGTTGAACTCTGTCAGTTGAATGCACACATTGACAACCATTCAGTTTGATAGCACACTTTTGGTTTTAGAAGCAGATATTTCTCTGTACAGCCTATGGTCCCATTCACTCGGGAATATCCCAACGCAGCTCCTAGAAGAAACGTGTTTCTGACTCGCTGAATCTCAACATAGATTCAACTCTCTTAGTTGAACGAACGCACAGCAGAGCAGTTTCAAGGAAACGTTTCTCCTGAGTTTTATACGAAGCTTCCTGCTGTTTAGTACATATACCGGCATTGGGCTGGAAATACCGGTTTTGGGATTCTGCACAGAAAGGGTTTGCAAACCGCTGAATCCACACGTGAGTTTAACTCTGTCAGTTGAATGCACACATTGACAACCATTCAGTTAGATAGCACACTTTTGGTTTTAGAAGCAGATATTTCTCTGTACAGCCTATGGTCCCATTCACTCGGGAATATCCCAACGCAGCTCCTAGAAGAAACGTGTTTCTGACTCGCTGAATCTCAACATAGATTCAACTCTCTTAGGTGAACGAACGCACAGCAGAGCAGTTTCAAGGAAACGTTTCTCCTGAGTCTTAGACGAAGTTTCCTGCTGTTTAGTACGTATGCCGGCATTGGGCTGGAAATACCGGTTTTGGGATTCTGCACAGAAAGGGTTTGCAAACCGCTGAATCCACACGTGAGTTTAACTCTGTCAGTTGAATGCACACATTGACAACCATTCAGTTAGATAGCTCCGTTTTGGTTTTAGAAGCAGATATTTCTCTGTACAGCCTATGGTCCCATTCACTCGGGAATATCCCAACGCAGCTCCTAGAAGAAACGTGTTTCTGACTCGCTGAATCTCAACATAGATTCAACTCTCTTAGATGAACGAACGCACAGCAGAGCAGTTTCAAGGAAACGATTCTCCTGAGTTTTAGACGAAGTTTCCTGCTGTTTAGTACGGATGCCGGCATTGGGCTGGAAATACCGGTTTTGGGATTCTGCACAGAAAGGGTTTGCAAACCGCTGAATCCACACGTGAGTTTAACTCTGTCAGTTGAATGCACACATTGACCACCATTCAGTTTGAAAGCACACTTTTGGTTTTAGAAGCAGATATTTCTCTGTACAGCCTATGGTCCCATTCTCTCGGGAATATCCCAACGCAGCTCCTAGAAGAAACGTGTTTCTGACTCGCTGAATCTCAACATAGATTCAACTCTCTTAGGTGAACGAACGCACAGCAGAGGAGTTTCAAGGAAACGTTTCTCCTGAGTTTTAGACGAAGTTTCCTGCTGTTTAGTACGTATGCCGGCATTGGGCTGGAAATACCGGTTTTGGGACTCTGCACAGAAAGGGTTTGCAAACCGCTGAATCCACACGTGAGTTTAACTCTGTCAGTTGAATGCACACATTGACAACCATTCAGTTTGATAGCACACTTTTGGTTTTAGAAGCAGATATTTCTCTGTACAGCCTATGGTCCCATTCACTCGGGAATATCCCAACGCAGCTCCTAGAAGAAACGTGTTTCTGACTCGCTGAATCTCAACATAGATTCAATTCTCTTAGGTGAACGAACGCACAGCAGAGCAGTTTCAAGGAAACGTTTCTCCTGCGTTTTAGACGAAGTTTCCTGCTGTTTAGTACGTATGCCGGCATTGGGCTGGAAATACCGGTTTTGGGATTCTGCACAGAAAGGATTTGCAAACCGCTGAATCCACACGTGAGTTTAACTCTGTCAGTTGAATGCACACATTGACAACCATTCAGTTAGATAGCTCCGTTTTGGTTTTAGAAGCAGATATTTCTCTGTACAGCCTATTGTCCCATTCACTCGGGAATATCCCAACGCAGCTCCTAGAAGAAACGTGTTTCTGACTCGCTGAATCTCAACATAGATTCAACTCTCTTAGGTGAACGAACGCACAGCAGAGCAGTTTCAAGGAAACGTTTCTCTTGAGTCTTAGACGAAGTTTCCTGCTGTTTAGTACGGATGCCGGCATTGGGCTGGAAATACCGGTTTTGGGATTCTGCACAGAAAGGGTTTGCAAACCGCTGAATCCACACGTGTGTTTAACTCTGTCAGTTGAATGCACACATTGACAACCATTCAGTTAGATAGCTCCGTTTTGGTTTTAGAAGCAGATATTTCTCTGTACAGCCTATGGTCCCATTCACTCGGGAATATCCCAACGCAGCTCCTAGAAGAAACGTGTTTCTGACTCGCTGAATCTCAACATAGATTCAACTCTCTTAGGTGAACGAACGCACAGCAGAGCAGTTTCAAGGAAACGTTTCTCCTGAGATTTAGACGAAGTTTACTGCTGTTTAGTACGGATGCCGGCATTGAGCTGGAAATACTGGTTTTGGGATTCTGCACAGAAAGGGTTTGCAAACCGCTGAATCCACACGTGAGTTTAACTCTGTCAGCTGAATGCACACATTGACATCCATTCAGTTTGATAGCACCGTTTTGGTTTTAGAAGCAGATATTTCTCTGTACAGCCTATGGTCCCATTCACTCGGGAATATCCCAACGCAGCTCCTAGAAGAAACGTGTTTCTGACTCGCTGAATCTCAACATAGATTCAACTCTCTTAGGTGAACGAAAGCACAGCAAAGCAGTTTCAAGGAAACGTTTCTCCTGAGTTTTAGACGAAGTTTCCTGCTGTTTAGTACGGATGCCGGCATTGAGCTGGAATTACCGGTTTTGGGATTCTGCACAGAAAGGGTTTGCAAACCGCTGAATCCACACGTGAGTTTAACTCTGTCAGTTGAATGCACACATTGACAACCATTCAGTTTGATAGCACACTTTTGGTTTTAGAAGCAGATATTTCTCTGTACAGCCTATGGTCCTATTCACTCGGTAATATCCCAACGCAGCTCCTAGTAGAAACGTGTTTCTGACTCGCTGAATCTCAACATAGATTCAACTCTCTTAGGTGAACGAACACACAGCAGTGCAGTTTCAAGGAAACGTTTCTCCTGAGTTTTAGACGAAGTTTCCTGCTGTTTAGTACGGATGCCGGCATTGGGCTGGAAATACCGGTTTTGGGATTCTGCACAGAAAGGGTTTGCAAACCGCTGAATCCACACGTGAGTTTAACTCTGTCAGTTGAATGCACACATTGACAACCATTCAGTTAGATAGCTCCGTTTTGGTTTTAGAAGCAGATATTTCTCTGTACAGCCTATGGTCCCATTCACTCGGGAATATCCCAATGCAGCTCCTAGAAGAAACGTGTTTCTGACTCGCTGAATCTCAACATAGATTCAACTCTCTTAGGTGAACGAACGCACAGCAGAGCAGTTTTAAGGAAACGTTTCTCCTGAGTTTTAGACGAAGTTTCCTGCTGTTTAGTACGTATGCCGGCATTGGGTTGGAAATACCGGTTTTGGGATTCTGCACAGAAAGGGTTTGCAAACCGCTGAATCCACATGTGAGTTTAACTCTGTCAGTTGAATGCACACATTGACAACCATTCAGTTTGATAGCACACTTTTGGTTTTAGAAGCAGATATTTCTCTGTACAGCCTATGGTCCCATTCACTCGGGAATATCCCAATGGAGCTCCTAGAAGAAACGTGTTTCTGACTCGCTGAATCTCAACATAGATTCAACTCTCTTAGGTGAACGAACGCACAGCAGAGCAGTTTCAAGGAAACGTTTCTCCTGAGATTTAAACGAAATTTCCTGCTGTTTAGTACGGATGCCGGCATTGGGCTGGAAATACTGGTTTTGGGATTCTGCACAGAAAGGGTTTGCAAACCGATGAATCCACACGTGAGTTTAACTCTGTCAGTTGAATGCACACATTGTCAACCATTCAGTTTGATAGCACCGTTTTGGTTTTAGAAGCAGATATTTCTCTGTACAGCCTATGGTCCCATTCACTCGGGAATATCCCAACGCAGCTCCTAGAAGAAACGTGTTTCTGACTCGCTGAATCTCAACATAGTTTCAACTCTCTTAGGTGAACGAAAGCACAGCAAAGCAGTTTCAAGGAAACGTTTCTCCTGAGTTTTAGACGAAGTTTCCTGCAGTTTAGTACGGATGCCGGCATTGAGCTGGAATTACCGGTTTTGGGATTCTGCACAGAAAGGGTTTGTAAACCGCTGAATCCAAACGTGAGTTTAACTCTGTCAGTTGAATGCACACATTGACAACCATTCATTTAGATACCACCCTTTTGTTTGTAGGAGCAGATATTTCTCTATACAGCCTATGGTCCCATTCACTCGGGAATATCCCAACGCACCTCCTAGAAGAAACCTGTTTCTGACTCGCTGAATCTCAACATAGATTCAACTCTCTTAGGTGATCGAACGCACAGCAGAGCAGTTTCAAGGAAACGTTTCTCCTGAGTTTTAGACGAAGTTTCCTGCTGTTTAGTACGGATGCCGGCATTGGGCTGGAAATACCGGTTTTGGGATTCTGCACAGAAAGGGTTTGCAAACCGCTGAATCCACATGTGAGTTTAACTCTGTCAGTTGAATGCACACATTGACAACCATTCAGTTAGATAGCTCCGTTTTGGTTTTAGAAGCAGATATTTCTCTGTACAGCCTATGGTCCCATTCACTCGGGAATATCCCAACGCAGCTCCTAGAAGAAACGTGTTTCTGACTCGCTGAATCTCAACATAGATTCAACTCTCTTAGGTGAACGAACGCACAGCAGAGCAGTTTCAAGGAAACGTTTCTCCTGAGTTTTAGACGAAGTTTCCTGCTGTTTAGTACGGATGCCGGCATTGGGCTGGACATACTGGTTTTGGGATTCTGCACAGAAAGGATTTGCAAACCGCTGAATCCACACGTGAGTTTAACTCTGTCAGTTGAATGCACACTTTGACAACCATTCAGTTAGATAGCTCCGTTTTGGTTTTAGAAGCAGATATTTCTCTGTACAGCCTATGGTCCCATTCACTCGCGAATATCCCAACGCAGCTCCTAGAAGAAACGTGTTTCTGACTCGCTGAATCTCAACATAGATTCAACTCTCTTAGGTGAACGAACGCACAGCAGAGCAGTTTCAAGGAAACGTTTCTCCTGAGTTTTAGACGAAGCTTCCTGCTGTTTAGTACGGATGCCGGCATTGAGCTGGAATTACCGGTATTGGGATTCTGCACAGAAAGGGTTTGAAAACCGCTGAATCCAAACGTGAGTTTAACTCTGTCAGTTGAATGCACACATTGACAACCATTCAGTTAGATACCACCCTTGTGGTTGTAGGAGCAGATATTTCTCTGTACAGCCTATGGTCCCATTCACTCGGGAATATCCCAACGCACCTCCTAGAAGAAACGTGTTTCTGACTCGCTGAATCTCAACATAGATTCAACTCTCTTAGGTGATCGAACGCACTGCAGAGCAGTTTCAAGGAAACGTTTCTCCTGAGTTTTAGGTGAAGTTTCCTGCTGTTTAGTACGGATGCCGGCATTGGGCTGGAAATACCGGTTTTGGGATTCTTCACAGAAAGGGTTTGCAAACCGCTGAATCCACACGTGAGTTTAACTCTGTCAGTTGAATGCACACATTGACCACCATTCAGTTAGATAGCTCCGTTTTGGTTTTAGAAGCAGATATTTCTCTGTACAGCCTATGGTCACATTCACTCGGGAATATCCCAACGCAGCTCCTAGAAGAAACGTGTTTCTGACTCGCTGAATCTCAACATAGATTCAACTCTCTTAGGTGAACGAACGCACAGCAGAGCAGTTTCAAGGAAACGTTTCTCCTGAGTTTTAGACGAAGTTTCCTGCTGTTTAGTACGTATGCCGGCATTGGGCTGGAAATACCGGTTTTGGGACTCTGCACAGAAAGGGTTTGCAAACCGCTGAATCCACACGTGAGTTTAACTCTGTCAGTTGAATGCACACATTGACAACCATTCAGTTTGATAGCACACTTTTGGTTTTAGAAGCAGATATTTCTCTGTACAGCCTATGGTCCCATTAACTCGGGAATATCCCAACGCAGCTCCTAGAAGAAACGTGTTTCTGACTCGCTGAATCTCAACATAGATTCAACTCTCTTAGGTGAACGAACGCACAGCAGAGCAATTTCAAGGAAACGTTTCTCCTGAGTCTTAGACGAAGTTTCCTGCTGTTTTGTACGTATGCCGGCATTGGGCTGGAAATACCGGTTTTGGGATTCTGCACAGAAAGGGTTTGCAAACCGCTGAATCCACACGTGAGTTTAACTCTGTCAGTTGAATGCACACATTGACAACCATTCAGTTAGATAGCTCCGTTTTGGTTTTAGAAGCAGATATTTCTCTGTACAGCCTATGGTCCCATTCACTCGGGAATATCCCAACGCACCTCCTAGAAGAAACGTGTTTCTGACTCGCTGAATCTCAACATAGATTCAACTCTCTTAGCTGAACGAACGCACAGCAGAGCAGTTTCAAGGAAACATTTCTCCTGAGTTTTAGGCGAAGTTTCCTGCTGTTTAGTACGGATGCCGGCATTGGGCTGGACATACCGGTTTTGGGATTCTGCACAGAAATGGTTTGCAAACCGCTGAATCCACACGTGAGTTTAACTCCCTCAGTTGAATGCACACATTGACAACCATTCAGTTAGATAGCTCCGTTTTGGTTTTAGAAGCAGATATTTCTCAGTGCAGCCTATGGTCCCATTCACTCGGGAATATCCCAACTCAGCTCCTAGCATAAACGTGTTTCTAACTCGCTGAATCTCAACATAGATTCAACTCTCGTAGGTGAACGAACGCACAGAAGAGCAGTTTCAAGAAAACGTTTCTCCTGAGTTTTAGACGAAGTTTCCTGCTGTTTAGTACGGATGCCGGCATTGGGCTGGAAATACCGGTTTTGGGATTCTGCACAGAAAGGGTTTGCAAACCACTGAATCCACACGTGAGTTTAACTCTGTCAGTTGAATGCACACATTGACAGCCATTCAGTTTGATAGCACACTTTTGGTTTTAGAAGCAGATATTTCTCTGTACAACCTATGGTCCCATTCACTCGGTAATATCCCAATGCAGCTCCTAGAAGAAACGTGTTTCTGACTCGCTGAATCTCAACATAGTTTCAACTCTCTTAGGTGAACGAAAGCACAGCAAAGCAGTTTCAAGGAAACGTTTCTCCTGAGTTTTAGACGAAGTTTCCTGCTGTTTAGTAGGGATGCCGGCATTGAGCTGGAATTACCGGTTTTGGGATTCTGCACAGAAAGGGTTTGCAAACCGCTGAATCCAAACGTGAGTTTAACTCTGTCAGTTGAATGCACACATTGACAACCATTCAGTTAGATACCACCCTTTTGGTTGTAGGAGCAGATATTTCTCTGTACAGCCTATGGTCCCATTCACTCGGGAATATCCCAACGCACCTCCTAGAAGAAACCTGTTTCTGACTCGCTGAATCTCAACATAGATTCAACTCTCTTAGGTGATCGAACGCACAGCAGAGCAGTTTCAAGGAAACGTTTCTCCTGAGTTTTATACGAAGTTTCCTGCTGTTTAGTACGGATGCCGGCATTGGGCTGGAAATACCAGTTTTGGGATTCTGCACAGAAATGGTTTGCAAACCGCTGAATCCACACGTGAGTTTAACTCTGTCAGTTGAATGCACACTTTGACAACCATTCAGTTAGATAGCTCCGTTTTGGTTTTAGAAGCAGATATTTCTCTGTGCATCCTATGGTCCCATTCACTCGGGAATATCCCAACGCAGCTCCTGGCATAAACGTGTTTCTGACTCGCTGAATCTCAACATAGTTTCAACTCGCTTAGGTGAACGAAAGCACAGCAGAGCAGTTTCAAGGAAACGTTTCTCCTGAGTTTTAGACGAAGTTTCCTGCTGTTTAGTACGGATGCCGGCATTGAGCTGGAATTACCGGTTTTGGGATTCAGCACAGAAAGGGTTTGTAAACCGCTGAATCCAAACGTGAGTTTAACTCTGTCAGTTGAATGCACACATTGACAACAATTCAGTTAGATACCACCCTTTTGGTTGTAGGAGCAGACATTTCTCTGTACAGCCTATGGTCCCATTCACTCGGGAATATCCCAACGCACCTCCTAGAAGAAACGTGTTTCTGACTCGCTGAATCTCAACATAGATTCAACTCTCTTAGGTGATCGAACGCACAGCAGAGCAGTTTCAAGGAAACGTTTCTCCTGAGTTTTAGACGAAGTTTCCTGCTGTTTAGTACGGATGCCGGCATTGGGCTGGAAATACCGGTTTTGGGATTCTGCACAGAAAGGGTTTGCAAACCGCTGAATCCACACGTGAGTTTAACTCTGTCAGATGAATGCACACATTGACAGCCATTCAGTTTGATAGCACACTTTTGGTTTTAGAAGCAGATATTTCTCTGTACAGCCTATGGTTCCATTCACTCGGGAATATCCTAACGCAGCTCCTAGAAGAAACGTGTTTCTGACTCGCTGAATCTCAACATAGATTCAACACACTAAGGAGAACGAACGCACAGCAGAGTAGTTTCAAGGAAACGATTCTCCTGCGTTTTAGACGAAGTTTCCTGCTGTTTAGTACGTATGCCGGCATTGGGCTGGAAATACCGGTTTTGGGATTCTGCACAGAAAGGATTTGCAAACCGCTGAATCCACACGTGAGTTTAACTCTGTCAGTTGAATGCACACATTGACAACCATTCAGTTAGATAGCTCCGTTTTGGTTTTAGAAGCAGATATTTCTCTGTACAGCCTATTGTCCCATTCACTCGGGAATATCCCAACGCAGCTCCTAGAAGAAACGTGTTTCTGACTCGCTGAATCTCAACATAGATTCAACTCTCTTAGGTGAACGAACGCACAGCAGAGCAGTTTCAAGGAAACGTTTCTCTTGAGTCTTAGACGAAGTTTCCTGCTGTTTAGTACGGATGCCGGCATTGGGCTGGAAATACCGGTTTTGGGATTCTGCACAGAAAGGGTTTGCAAACCGCTGAATCCACACGTGTGTTTAACTCTGTCAGTTGAATGCACACATTGACAACCATTCAGTTAGATAGCTCCGTTTTGGTTTTAGAAGCAGATATTTCTCTGTACAGCCTATGGTCCCATTCACTCGGGAATATCCCAACGCAGCTCCTAGAAGAAACGTGTTTCTGACTCGCTGAATCTCAACATAGATTCAACTCTCTTAGGTGAACGAACGCACAGCAGAGCAGTTTCAAGGAAACGTTTCTCCTGAGATTTAGACGAAGTTTACTGCTGTTTAGTACGGATGCCGGCATTGAGCTGGAAATACTGGTTTTGGGATTCTGCACAGAAAGGGTTTGCAAACCGCTGAATCCACACGTGAGTTTAACTCTGTCAGTTGAATGCACACATTGACATCCATTCAGTTTGATAGCACCGTTTTGGTTTTAGAAGCAGATATTTCTCTGTACAGCCTATGGTCCCATTCACTCGGGAATATCCCAACGCAGCTCCTAGAAGAAACGTGTTTCTGACTCGCTGAATCTCAACATAGATTCAACTCTCTTAGGTGAACGAAAGCACAGCAAAGCAGTTTCAAGGAAACGTTTCTCCTGAGTTTTAGACGAAGTTTCCTGCTGTTTAGTACGGATGCCGGCATTGGGCTGGAAATACCGGTTTTGGGATTCTGCACAGAAAGGGTTTGCAAACCGCTGAATCCACACGTGAGTTTAACTCTGTCAGATGAATGCACACATTGACAGCCATTCAGTTTGATAGCACACTTTTGGTTTTAGAAGCAGATATTTCTCTGTACAGCCTATGGTTCCATTCACTCGGGAATATCCTAACGCAGCTCCTAGAAGAAACGTGTTTCTGACTCGCTGAATCTCAACATAGATTCAACACACTAAGGTGAACGAACGCACAGCAGAGCAGTTTCAAGGAAACGATTCTCCTGCGTTTTAGACGAAGTTTCCTGCTGTTTAGTACGTATGCCGGCATTGGGCTGGAAATACCGGTTTTGGGATTCTGCACAGAAAGGATTTGCAAACCGCTGAATCCACACGTGACTTTAACTCTGTCAGTTGAATGCACACATTGACAACCATTCAGTTAGATAGCTCCGTTTTGGTTTTAGAAGCAGATATTTCTCTGTACAGCCTATTGTCCCATTCACTCGGGAATATCCCAACGCAGCTCCTAGAAGAAACGTGTTTCTGACTCGCTGAATCTCAACATAGATTCAACTCTCTTAGGTGAACGAACGCACAGCAGAGCAGTTTCAAGGAAACGTTTCTCTTGAGTCTTAGACGAAGTTTCCTGCTGTTTAGTACGGATGCCGGCATTGGGCTGGAAATACCGGTTTTGGGATTCTGCACAGAAAGGGTTTGCAAACCGCTGAATCCACACGTGTGTTTAACTCTGTCAGTTGAATGCACACATTGACAACCATTCAGTTAGATAGCTCCGTTTTGGTTTTAGAAGCAGATATTTCTCTGTACAGCCTATGGTCCCATTCACTCGGGAATATCCCAACGCAGCTCCTAGAAGAAACGTGTTTCTGACTCGCTGAATCTCAACATAGATTCAACTCTCTTAGGTGAACGAACGCACAGCAGAGCAGTTTCAAGGAAACGTTTCTCCTGAGATTTAGACGAAGTTTACTGCTGTTTAGTACGGATGCCGGCATTGAGCTGGAAATACTGGTTTTGGGATTCTGCACAGAAAGGGTTTGCAAACCGCTGAATCCACACGTGAGTTTAACTCTGTCAGTTGAATGCACACATTGACATCCATTCAGTTTGATAGCACCGTTTTGGTTTTAGAAGCAGATATTTCTCTGTACAGCCTATGGTCCCATTCACTCGGGAATATCCCAACGCAGCTCCTAGAAGAAACGTGTTTCTGACTCGCTGAATCTCAACATAGATTCAACTCTCTTAGGTGAACGAAAGCACAGCAAAGCAGTTTCAAGGAAACGTTTCTCCTGAGTTTTAGACGAAGTTTCCTGCTGTTTAGTACGGATGCCGGCATTGAGCTGGAATTACCGGTTTTGGGATTCTGCACAGAAAGGGTTTGCAAACCGCTGAATCCACACGTGAGTTTAACTCTGTCAGTTGAATGCACACATTGACAACCATTCAGTTTGATAGCACACTTTTGGTTTTAGAAGCAGATATTTCTCTGTACAGCCTATGGTCCTATTCACTCGGTAATATCCCAACGCAGCTCCTAGTAGAAACGTGTTTCTGACTCGCTGAATCTCAACATAGATTCAACTCTCTTAGGTGAACGAACACACAGCAGTGCAGTTTCAAGGAAACGTTTCTCCTGAGTTTTAGACGAAGTTTCCTGCTGTTTAGTACGGATGCCGGCATTGGGCTGGAAATACCGGTTTTGGGATTCTGCACAGAAAGGGTTTGCAAACCGCTGAATCCACACGTGAGTTTAACTCTGTCAGTTGAATGCACACATTGACAACCATTCAGTTAGATACCACCCTTTTGGTTGTAGGAGCAGATATTTCTCTGTACAGCCTATGGTCCCATTCACTCGGGAATATCCCAACGCACCTCCTAGAAGAAACCTGTTTCTGACTCGCTGAATCTCAACATAGATTCAACTCTCTTAGGTGATCGAACGCACAGCAGAGCAGTTTCAAGGAAACGTTTCTCCTGAGTTTTATACGAAATTTCCTGCTGTTTAGTACGGATGCCGGCATTGGGCTGGAAATACCAGTTTTGGGATTCTGCACAGAAATGGTTTGCAAACCGCTGAATCCACACGTGAGTTTAACTCTGTCAGTTGAATGCACACTTTGACAACCATTCAGTTAGATAGCTCCGTTTTGGTTTTAGAAGCAGATATTTCTCTGTACATCCTATGGTCCCATTCACTCGGGAATATCCCAACGCAGCTCCTGGCATAAACGTGTTTCTGACTCGCTGAATCTCAACATAGTTTCAACTCGCTTAGGTGAACGAAACCACAGCAGAGCAGTTTCAAGGAAACGTTTCTCCTGAGTTTTAGACGAAGTTTCCTGCTGTTTAGTACGGATGCCGGCATTGAGCTGGAATTACCGGTTTTGGGATTCTGCACAGAAAGGGTTTGTAAACCGCTGAATCCAAACGTGAGTTTAACTCTGTCAGTTGAATGCACACATTGACAACAATTCGGTTAGATACCACCCTTTTGGTTGTAGGAGCAGACATTTCTCTGTACAGCCTATGGTCCCATTCACTCGGGAATATCCCAACGCACCTCCTAGAAGAAACGTGTTTCTGACTCGCTGAATCTCAACATAGATTCAACTCTCTTAGGTGATCGAACGCACAGCAGAGCAGTTTCAAGGAAACGTTTCTCCTGAGTTTTAGACGAAGTTTCCTGCTGTTTAGTACGGATGCCGGCATTGGGCTGGAAATACCGGTTTTGGGATTCTGCACAGAAAGGGTTTGCAAACCGCTGAATCCACACGTGAGTTTAACTCTGTCAGATGAATGCACACATTGACAGCCATTCAGTTTGATAGCACACTTTTGGTTTTAGAAGCAGATATTTCTCTGTACAGCCTATGGTTCCATTCACTCGGGAATATCCTAACGCAGCTCCTAGAAGAAACGTGTTTCTGACTCGCTGAATCTCAACATAGATTCAACACACTAAGGTGAACGAACGCACAGCAGAGCAGTTTCAAGGAAACGTTTCTCCTGCGTTTTAGACGAAGTTTCCTGCTGTTTAGTACGCATGCCGGCATTGGGCTGGAAATACCGGTTTTGGGATTCTGCACAGAAAGGATTTGCAAACCCCTGAATCCACACGTGAGTTTAACTCTGTCAGTTGAATGCACACATTGACAACCATTCAGTTAGATAGCTCCGTTTTGGTTTTAGAAGCAGATATTTCTCTGTACAGCCTATTGTCCCATTCACTCGGGAATATCCCAACGCAGCTCCTAGAAGAAACGTGTTTCTGACTCGCTGAATCTCAACATAGATTCAACTCTCTTAGGTGAACGAACGCACAGCAGAGCAGTTTCAAGGAAACGTTTCTCTTGAGTCTTAGACGAAGTTTCCTGCTGTTTAGTACGGATGCCGGCATTGGGCTGGAAATACCGGTTTTGGGATTCTGCACAGAAAGGGTTTGCAAACCGCTGAATCCACACGTGTGTTTAACTCTGTCAGTTGAATGCACACATTGACAACCATTCAGTTAGATAGCTCCGTTTTGGTTTTAGAAGCAGATATTTCTCTGTACAGCCTATGGTCCCATTCACTCGGGAATATCCCAACGCAGCTCCTAGAAGAAACGTGTTTCTGACTCGCTGAATCTCAACATAGATTCAACTCTCTTAGGTGAACGAACGCACAGCAGAGCAGTTTCAAGGAAACGTTTCTCCTGAGATTTAGACGAAGTTTACTGCTGTTTAGTACGGATGCCGGCATTGAGCTGGAAATACTGGTTTTGGGATTCTGCACAGAAAGGGTTTGCAAACCGCTGAATCCACACGTGAGTTTAACTCTGTCAGTTGAATGCACACATTGACATCCATTCAGTTTGATAGCACCGTTTTGGTTTTAGAAGCAGATATTTCTCTGTACAGCCTATGGTCCCATTCACTCGGGAATATCCCAACGCAGCTCCTAGAAGAAACGTGTTTCTGACTCGCTGAATCTCAACATAGATTCAACTCTCTTAGGTGAACGAAAGCACAGCAAAGCAGTTTCAAGGAAACGTTTCTCCTGAGTTTTAGACGAAGTTTCCTGCTGTTTAGTACGGATGCCGGCATTGAGCTGGAATTACCGGTTTTGGGATTCTGCACAGAAAGGGTTTGCAAACCGCTGAATCCACACGTGAGTTTAACTCTGTCAGTTGAATGCACACATTGACAACCATTCAGTTAGATAGCTCCGTTTTGGTTTTAGAAGCAGATATTTCTCTGTACAGCCTATGGTCCCATTCACTCGGGAATATCCCAACGCACCTCCTAGAAGAAACGTGTTTCTGACTCGCTGAATCTCAACATAGATTCAACTCTCTTAGGTGATCGAACGCACAGCAGAGCAGTTTCAAGGAAACGTTTCTCCTGAGTTTTATACGAAGTTTCCTGCTGTTTAGTACGGATGCCGGCATTGGGCTGGAAATACCAGTTTTGGGATTCTGCACAGAAATGGTTTGCAAACCGCTGAATCCACACGTGAGTTTAACTCTGTCAGTTGAATGCACACTTTGACAACCATTCAGTTAGATAGCTCCGTTTTGGTTTTAGAAGCAGATATTTCTCTGTACATCCTATGGTCCCATTCACTCGGGAATATCCCAACGCAGCTCCTGGCATAAACGTGTTTCTGACTCGCTGAATCTCAACATAGTTTCAACTCGCTTAGGTGAACGAAAGCACAGCAGAGCAGTTTCAAGGAAACGTTTCTCCTGAGTTTTAGACGAAGTTTCCTGCTGTTTAGTACGGATGCCGGCATTGAGCTGGAATTACCGGTTTTGGGATTCAGCACAGAAAGGGTTTGTAAACCGCTGAATCCAAACGTGAGTTTAACTCTGTCAGTTGAATGCACACATTGACAACAATTCAGTTAGATACCACCCTTTTGGTTGTAGGAGCAGACATTTCTCTGTACAGCCTATGGTCCCATTCACTCGGGAATATCCCAACGCACCTCCTAGAAGAAACGTGTTTCTGACTCGCTGAATCTCAACATAGATTCAACTCTCTTAGGTGATCGAACGCACAGCAGAGCAGTTTCAAGGAAACGTTTCTCCTGAGTTTTAGACGAAGTTTCCTGCTGTTTAGTACGGATGCCGGCATTGGGCTGGAAATACCGGTTTTGGGATTCTGCACAGAAAGGGTTTGCAAACCGCTGAATCCACACGTGAGTTTAACTCTGTCAGATGAATGCACACATTGACAGCCATTCAGTTTGATAGCACACTTTTGGTTTTAGAAGCAGATATTTCTCTGTACAGCCTATGGTTCCATTCACTCGGGAATATCCTAACGCAGCTCCTAGAAGAAACGTGTTTCTGACTCGCTGAATCTCAACATAGATTCAACACACTAAGGTGAACGAACGCACAGCAGAGCAGTTTCAAGGAAACGATTCTCCTGCGTTTTAGACGAAGTTTCCTGCTGTTTAGTACGTATGCCGGCATTGGGCTGGAAATACCGGTTTTGGGATTCTGCACAGAAAGGATTTGCAAACCGCTGAATCCACACGTGAGTTTAACTCTGTCAGTTGAATGCACACATTGACAACCATTCAGTTAGATAGCTCCGTTTTGGTTTTAGAAGCAGATATTTCTCTGTACAGCCTATTGTCCCATTCACTCGGGAATATCCCAACGCAGCTCCTAGAAGAAACGTGTTTCTGACTCGCTGAATCTCAACATAGATTCAACTCTCTTAGGTGAACGAACGCACAGCAGAGCAGTTTCAAGGAAACGTTTCTCTTGAGTCTTAGACGAAGTTTCCTGCTGTTTAGTACGGATGCCGGCATTGGGCTGGAAATACCGGTTTTGGGATTCTGCACAGAAAGGGTTTGCAAACCGCTGAATCCACACGTGTGTTTAACTCTGTCAGTTGAATGCACACATTGACAACCATTCAGTTAGATAGCTCCGTTTTGGTTTTAGAAGCAGATATTTCTCTGTACAGCCTATGGTCCCATTCACTCGGGAATATCCCAACGCAGCTCCTAGAAGAAACGTGTTTCTGACTCGCTGAATCTCAACATAGATTCAACTCTCTTAGGTGAACGAACGCACAGCAGAGCAGTTTCAAGGAAACGTTTCTCCTGAGATTTAGACGAAGTTTACTGCTGTTTAGTACGGATGCCGGCATTGAGCTGGAAATACTGGTTTTGGGATTCTGCACAGAAAGGGTTTGCAAACCGCTGAATCCACACGTGAGTTTAACTCTGTCAGTTGAATGCACACATTGACATCCATTCAGTTTGATAGCACCGTTTTGGTTTTAGAAGCAGATATTTCTCTGTACAGCCTATGGTCCCATTCACTCGGGAATATCCCAACGCAGCTCCTAGAAGAAACGTGTTTCTGACTCGCTGAATCTCAACATAGATTCAACTCTCTTAGGTGAACGAAAGCACAGCAAAGCAGTTTCAAGGAAACGTTTCTCCTGAGTTTTAGACGAAGTTTCCTGCTGTTTAGTACGGATGCCGGCATTGGGCTGGAAATACCGGTTTTGGGATTCTGCACAGAAAGGGTTTGCAAACCGCTGAATCCACACGTGAGTTTAACTCTGTCAGATGAATGCACACATTGACAGCCATTCAGTTTGATAGCACACTTTTGGTTTTAGAAGCAGATATTTCTCTGTACAGCCTATGGTTCCATTCACTCGGGAATATCCTAACGCAGCTCCTAGAAGAAACGTGTTTCTGACTCGCTGAATCTCAACAGAGATTCAACACACTAAGGTGAACGAACGCACAGCAGAGCAGTTTCAAGGAAACGATTCTCCTGCGTTTTAGACGAAGTTTCCTGCTGTTTAGTACGTATGCCGGCATTGGGCTGGAAATACCGGTTTTGGGATTCTGCACAGAAAGGATTTGCAAACCGCTGAATCCACACGTGACTTTAACTCTGTCAGTTGAATGCACACATTGACAACCATTCAGTTAGATAGCTCCGTTTTGGTTTTAGAAGCAGATATTTCTCTGTACAGCCTATTGTCCCATTCACTCGGGAATATCCCAACGCAGCTCCTAGAAGAAACGTGTTTCTGACTCGCTGAATCTCAACATAGATTCAACTCTCTTAGGTGAACGAACGCACAGCAGAGCAGTTTCAAGGAAACGTTTCTCTTGAGTCTTAGACGAAGTTTCCTGCTGTTTAGTACGGATGCCGGCATTGGGCTGGAAATACCGGTTTTGGGATTCTGCACAGAAAGGGTTTGCAAACCGCTGAATCCACACGTGTGTTTAACTCTGTCAGTTGAATGCACACATTGACAACCATTCAGTTAGATAGCTCCGTTTTGGTTTTAGAAGCAGATATTTCTCTGTACAGCCTATGGTCCCATTCACTCGGGAATATCCCAACGCAGCTCCTAGAAGAAACGTGTTTCTGACTCGCTGAATCTCAACATAGATTCAACTCTCTTAGGTGAACGAACGCACAGCAGAGCAGTTTCAAGGAAACGTTTCTCCTGAGATTTAGACGAAGTTTACTGCTGTTTAGTACGGATGCCGGCATTGAGCTGGAAATACTGGTTTTGGGATTCTGCACAGAAAGGGTTTGCAAACCGCTGAATCCACACGTGAGTTTAACTCTGTCAGTTGAATGCACACATTGACATCCATTCAGTTTGATAGCACCGTTTTGGTTTTAGAAGCAGATATTTCTCTGTACAGCCTATGGTCCCATTCACTCGGGAATATCCCAACGCAGCTCCTAGAAGAAACGTGTTTCTGACTCGCTGAATCTCAACATAGATTCAACTCTCTTAGGTGAACGAAAGCACAGCAAAGCAGTTTCAAGGAAACGTTTCTCCTGAGTTTTAGACGAAGTTTCCTGCTGTTTAGTACGGATGCCGGCATTGAGCTGGAATTACCGGTTTTGGGATTCTGCACAGAAAGGGTTTGCAAACCGCTGAATCCACACGTGAGTTTAACTCTGTCAGTTGAATGCACACATTGACAACCATTCAGTTTGATAGCACACTTTTGGTTTTAGAAGCAGATATTTCTCTGTACAGCCTATGGTCCTATTCACTCGGGAATATCACAACGCACCTCCTAGAAGAAACGTGTTTCTGACTCGCTGAATCTCAACATAGATTCAACTCTCTTAGGTGAACGAAAGCACAGCAGAGCAGTTTCAAGGAAACGTTTCTCCTGAGTTTTAGACGAAGTTTCCTGCTGTTTAGTACGTATGCCGGCATTGGGCTGGAAATACCGGTTTTGGGATTCTGCACAGAAAGGGTTTGCAAACCGCTGAATCCACACGTGAGTTTAACTCTGTCAGTTGAATGCACACATTGACAACCATTCAGTTAGATAGCTCCGTTTTGGTTTTAGAAGCAGATATTTCTCTGTACAGCCTATGGTCCCATTCACTCGGGAATATCCCAACGCAGCTCCTAGCATAAACGTGTTTCTGACTCGCTGAATCTCAACATAGTTTCAACTCTCTTAGGTGAACGAACGCACAGCAGAGCAGTTTCAAGGAAACGTTTCTCCTGAGTTTTAGACGAAGTTTCCTGCTGTTTAGTACGGATGCCGGCATTGAGCTGGAATTACCGGTTTTGGGATTCTGCACAGAAAGGGTTTGTAAACCGCTGAATCCAAACGTGAGTTTAACTCTGTCAGTTGAATGCACACATTGACAACCATTCAGTTAGATACCACCCTTTTGGTTGTAGGAGCAGATATTTCTCTGTACAGCCTATGGTCCCATTCACTCGGGAATATCCCAACGCACCTCCTAGAAGAAACGTGTTTCTGACTCGCTGAATCTCAACATAGATTCAACTCTCTTAGGTGATCGAACGCACAGCAGAGCAGTTTCAAGGAAACGTTTTCCTGAGTTTTAGACGAAGTTTCCTGCTGTTTAGTACGGATGCCGGCATTGGGCTGGAAATACCGGTTTTGGGATTCTGCACAGAAAGGGTTTGCAAACCGCTGAATCCACACGTGAGTTTAACTCTGTCAGTTGAATGCACACATTGACAACCATTCAGTTTGATAGCACACTTTTCGTTTTAGAAGCAGATATTTCTCTATACAGCCTATGGTCCCATTCACTCGGGAATGTCCCAACGCAGCTCCTAGAAGAAACGTGTTTCTGACTCGCTGAATCTCAACATAGATTCAACTCTCTTAGGTGAACGAACGCACAGCAGAGCAGTTTCAAGGAAACGTTTCTCCTGAGTTTTAGACGAAGTTTCCTGCTGTTTAGTACGTATGCCGGCATTGGGCTGGAAATACCGGTTTTGGGATTCTGCACAGAAAGGGTTTGCAAACCGCTGAATCCACACGTGAGTTTAACTCTGTCAGTTGAATGCACACATTGACAACCATTCAGTTTGATAGCACACTTTTGGTTTTAGAAGCAGATATTTCTCTGTACAGCCTATGGTCCCATTCACTCGGGAATATCCCAACGCAGCTCCTAGAAGAAACGTGTTTCTGACTCGCTGAATCTCAACATAGATTCAACTCTCTTAGGTGAACGAACGCACAGCAGAGCAGTTTCAAGGAAACGTTTCTCCTGAGTTTTAGACGAAGTTTCCTGCTGTTTAGTACGGATGCCGGCATTGAGCTGGAATTACCGGTTTTGGGATTCTGCACAGAAAGGGTTTGCAAACCGCTGAATCCAAACGTGAGTTTAACTCTGTCAGTTGAATGCACACATTGACAACCATTCAGTTAGATACCACCCTTTTGGTTGTAGGAGCAGATATTTCTCTGTACAGCCTATGGTCCCATTCACTCGGGAATATCCCAACGCACCTCCTAGAAGAAACGTGTTTCTGACTCGCTGAATCTCAACATAGATTCAACTCTCTTAGGTGATCGAACGCACAGCAGAGCAGTTTCAAGGAAACGTTTCTCCTGAGTTTTAGACGAAGTTTCCTGCTGTTTAGTACGGATGCCGGCATTGGGCTGGAAATACCGGTTTTGGGATTCTGCACAGAAAGGGTTTGCAAACCGCTGAATCCACACGTGAGTTTAACTCTGTCAGTTGAATGCACACATTGACAACCATTCAGTTTGATAGCACACTTTTCGTTTTAGAAGCAGATATTTCTCTATACAGCCTATGGTCCCATTCACTCGGGAATGTCCCAACGCAGCTCCTAGAAGAAACGTGTTTCTGACTCGCTGAATCTCAACATAGATTCAACTCTCTTAGGTGAACGAACGCACAGCAGAGCAGTTTCAAGGAAACGTTTCTCCTGAGTTTTAGACGAAGTTTCCTGCTGTTTAGTACGTATGCCGGCATTGGGCTGGAAATACCGGTTTTGGGATTCTGCACAGAAAGGGTTTGCAAACCGCTGAATCCACACGTGAGTTTAACTCTGTCAGTTGAATGCACACATTGACAACCATTCAGTTTGATAGCACACTTTTGGTTTTAGAAGCAGATATTTCTCTGTACAGCCTATGGTCCCATTCACTCGGGAATATCCCAACGCAGCTCCTAGAAGAAACGTGTTTCTGACTCGCTGAATCTCAACATAGATTCAACTCTCTTAGGTGAACGAACGCACAGCAGAGCAGTTTCAAGGAAACGTTTCTCCTGAGTTTTAGACGAAGTTTCCTGCTGTTTAGTACGGATGCCGGCATTGAGCTGGAATTACCGGTTTTGGGATTCTGCACAGAAAGGGTTTGCAAACCGCTGAATCCAAACGTGAGTTTAACTCTGTCAGTTGAATGCACACATTGACAACCATTCAGTTAGATACCACCCTTTTGGTTGTAGGAGCAGATATTTCTCTGTACAGCCTATGGTCCCATTCACTCGGGAATATCCCAACGCACCTCCTAGAAGAAACGTGTTTCTGACTCGCTGAATCTCAACATAGATTCAACTCTCTTAGGTGATCGAACGCACAGCAGAGCAGTTTCAAGGAAACGTTTCTCCTGAGTTTTAGACGAAGTTTCCTGCTGTTTAGTACGGATGCCGGCATTGGGCTGGAAATACCGGTTTTGGGATTCTGCACAGAAAGGGTTTGCAAACCGCTGAATCCACACGTGAGTTTAACTCTGTCAGTTGAATGCACACATTGACAACCATTCAGTTTGATAGCACACTTTTCGTTTTAGAAGCAGATATTTCTCTATACAGCCTATGGTCCCATTCACTCGGGAATGTCCCAACGCAGCTCCTAGAACAAACGTGTTTCTGACTCGCTGAATCTCAACATAGATTCAACTCTCTTAGGTGAACGAACGCACAGCAGAGCAGTTTCAAGGAAACGTTTCTCCTGAGTTTTAGACGAAGTTTCCTGCTGTTTAGTACGTATGCCGGCATTGGGCTGGAAATACCGGTTTTGGGATTCTGCACAGAAAGGGTTTGCAAACCGCTGAATCCACACGTGAGTTTAACTCTGTCAGTTGAATGCACACATTGACAACCATTCAGTTTGATAGCACACTTTTGGTTTTAGAAGCAGATATTTCTCTGTACAGCCTATGGTCCCATTCACTCGGGAATATCCCAACGCAGCTCCTAGAAGAAACGTGTTTCTGACTCGCTGAATCTCAACATAGATTCAACTCTCTTAGGTGAACGAACGCACAGCAGAGCAGTTTCAAGGAAACGTTTCTCCTGAGTTTTAGACGAAGTTTCCTGCTGTTTAGTACGGATGCCGGCATTGAGCTGGAATTACCGGTTTTGGGATTCTGCACAGAAAGGGTTTGCAAACCGCTGAATCCAAACGTGAGTTTAACTCTGTCAGTTGAATGCACACATTGACAACCATTCAGTTAGATACCACCCTTTTGGTTGTAGGAGCAGATATTTCTCTGTACAGCCTATGGTCCCATTCACTCGGGAATATCCCAACGCACCTCCTAGAAGAAACGTGTTTCTGACTCGCTGAATCTCAACATAGATTCAACTCTCTTAGGTGATCGAACGCACAGCAGAGCAGTTTCAAGGAAACGTTTCTCCTGAGTTTTAGACGAAGTTTCCTGCTGTTTAGTACGGATGCCGGCATTGGGCTGGAAATACCGGTTTTGGGATTCTGCACAGAAAGGGTTTGCAAACCGCTGAATCCACACGTGAGTTTAACTCTGTCAGTTGAATGCACACATTGACAACCATTCAGTTAGATAGCTCCGTTTTGGTTTTAGAAGCAGATATTTCTCTGTACAGCCTATGGTCCCATTCACTCGGGAATATCCCAACGCAGCTCCTAGAAGAAACGTGTTTCTGACTCGCTGAATCTCAACATAGATTCAACTCTCTTAGGTGAACGAACGCACAGCAGTGCAGTTTCAAGGAAACGTTTCTCCTGAGTTTTAGACGAAGTTTCCTGCTGTTTAGTACGGATGCCGGCATTGGGCTGGAAATACCGGTTTTGGGATTCTACACAGAAAGGGTTTGCAAACCGTTGAATCCACACGTGAGTTAAACTCTGTCAGTTGAATGCACACATTGACAACCATTCAGTTAGATAGCTTCGTTTTGGTTTTAGAAGCAGATATTTCTCTGTACAGCCTATGGTCCCATTCTCTCGGGAATATCCCAATGCAGCTGCTAGAAGAAACGTGTTTCTGACTCGCTGAATCTCAACATAGATTCAACTCTCTTAGGTGAACGAACACACAGCAGAGCAGTTTCAAGGAAACGTTTCTCCTGAGTTTTAGACGAAGTTTCCTGCTGTTTAGTACGTATGCCGGCATTGGGCTGGAAATACCGGTTTTGGGATTCTGCACAGAAAGGGTTTGCAAACCGCTGAATCCACACGTGAGTTTAACTCTGTCAGTTGAATGCACACATTGACAACCATTCAGTTTGATAGCACACTTTTGGTTTTAGAAGCAGATATTTCTCTGTACAGCCTATGGTCCCATTCACTCGGGAATATCCCAACGCAGCTCCTAGAAGAAACGTGTTTCTGACTCGCTGAATCTCAACATAGATTCAACTCTCTTAGGTGAACGAACGCACAGCAGAGCAGTTTCAAGGAAACGTTTCTCCTGAGATTTAGACGAAGTTTCCTGCTGTTTAGTACGGATGCCGGCATTGGGCTGGAAATACTGGTTTTGGGATTCTGCACAGAAAGGGTTTGCAAACCGCTGAATCCACACGTGAGTTTAACTCTGTCAGTTGAATGCACACATTGACAACCATTCAGTTAGATACCACCCTTTTGGTTGTAGGAGCAGATATTTCTCTGTACAGCCTATGGTCCCATTCACTCGGGAATATCCCAACGCAGCTCCTAGAAGAAACGTGTTTCTGACTCGCTGAATCTCAACATAGATTCAACTCTCTTAGGTGAACGAACGCACAGCAGAGCAGTTTCAAGGAAACATTTCTCCTGAGTTTTAGACGAAGTTTCCTGCTGTTTAGTACGGATGCCGGCATTGGGCTGGACATACCGGTTTTGGGATTCTGCACAGAAATGGTTTGCACACCGCTGAATCCACACGTGAGTTTAACTCCGTCAGTTGAATGCACACATTGACAACCATTCAGTTAGATAGCTCCGTTTTGGTTTTAGAAGCAGATATTTCTCTGTACAGCCTATGGTCCCATTCACTCGGGAATATCCCAACTCAGCTCCTAGCATAAACGTGTTTCTGACTCGCTGAATCTCAACATAGTTTCAACTCTCTTAGGTGAACGAACGCACAGAAGAGCAGTTTCAAGGAAACGTTTCTCCTGAGTTTTAGGCGAAGTTTCCTGCTGTTTAGTACGGATGCCGGCATTGAGCTGGAATTACCGGTTTTGGGATTCTGCACAGAAAGGGTTTGTAAACCGCTGAATCCAAACGTGAGTTTAACTCTGTCAGTTGAATGCACACATTGACAATCATTCAGTTAGATACCACCCTTTTGGTTGAAGGAGCAGATATTTCTCTGTACAGCCTATGGTCCCATTCACTCGGGAATATCCCAATGAACCTCCTAGAAGAAACGTGTTTCTGACTCGCTGAATCTCAACATAGATTCAACTCTCTTAGGTGATCGAACGCACAGCAGAGCAGTTTCAAGGAAACGTTTCTCCTGAGTTTTAGACGAAGTTTCCTGCTGTTTAGTACGGATGCCGGCATTGGGCTGGAAATACCGGTTTTGGGATTCTGCACAGAAAGGGTTTGCAAACCGCTGAATCCACACGTGAGTTTAACTCTGTCAGTTGAATGCACACATTGACAACCATTCAGTTAGATACCACCCTTTTGGTTGTAGGAGCAGATATTTCTCTGTACAGCCTATGGTCCCATTCACTCGGGAATATCCCAACGCAGCTCCTAGAAGAAACGTGTTTCTGACTCGCTGAATCTCAACATAGATTCAACTCTCTTAGGTGAACGAACGCACAGCAGAGCAGTTTCAAGGAAACGTTTCTCCTGAGATTTAGACGAAGTTTCCTGCTGTTTAGTACGGATGCCGGCATTGGGCTGGAAATACTGGTTTTGGGATTCTGCACAGAAAGGGTTTGCAAACCGCTGAATCCACACGTGAGTTTAACTCTGTCAGTTGAATGCACACATTGACAACCATTCAGTTTGATAGCACCGTTTTGGTTTTAGAAGCAGATATTTCTCTGTACAGCCTATGGTTCCATTCACTCGGGAATATCCCAACGCAGCTCCTAGAAGAAACGTGTTTCTGACTCGCTGAATCTCAACATAGTTTCAACTCTCTTAGGTGAACGAAAGCACAGCAGAGCAGTTTCAAGGAAACGTTTCTCCTGAGTTTTAGACGAAGTTTCCTGCTGTTTAGTACGGATGCCGGCATTGAGCTGGAATTACCGGTTTTGGGATTCTGCACAGAAAGGGTTTGCAAACCGCTGAAACCAAACGTGAGTTTAACTCTGTCAGTTGAATGCACACATTGACAACCATTCAGTTAGATACCACCCTTTTGGTTGTAGGAGCAGATATTTCTCTGTACAGCCTATGGTCCCATTCACTCGGGAATATCCCAACGCACCTCCTAGAAGAAACGTGTTTCTGACTCGCTGAATCTCAACATAGATTCAACTCTCTTAGGTTAACGAAAGCGCAGCAGAGCAGTTTCAAGGAAACGTTTCTCCTGAGTTTTAGACGAAGTTACCTGCTGTTTAGTACGGATGCCGGCATTGGGCTGGAAATACTGGTTTTGGGATTCTGCACAGAAAGGGTTTGCAAACCGCTGAATCCACACGTGAGTTTAACTCTGTCAGTTGAATGCACACATTGACAACCATTCAGTTAGATACCACCCTTTTGGTTGTAGGAGCAGATATTTCTCTGTACAGCCTATGGTCCCATTCACTCGGGAATATCCCAACGCACCTCCTAGAAGAAACGTGTTTCTGACTCGCTGAATCTCAACATAGATTCAACCCTCTTAGGTGATCGAACGCACAGCAGAGCAGTTTCAAGGAAACGTTTCTCCTGAGTTTTAGACGAAGTTTCCTGCTGTTTAGTACAGATGCCGGCATTGGGCTGGAAATACCGGTTTTGGGATTCTGCACAGAAAGGGTTTGCAAACCGCTGAATCCACACGTGAGTTTAACTCTGTCAGTTGAATGCAAACATTGACAACCATTCAGTTAGATAGCACACTTTTGGTTTTAGAAGCAGATATTTCTCTGTACAGCCTATGGTCCCATTCACTCGGGAATATCCCAACGCAGCTCCTAGAAGAAACGTGTTTCTGACTCGCTGAATCTCAACATAGATTCAACTCTCTTAGGTGAACGAACGCACAGCAGAGCAGTTTCAAGGAAACGTTTCTCCTGAGTTTTAGACGAAGTTTCCTGCTGTTTAGTACGGATGCCGGCATTGGGCTGGAAATACTGGTTTTGGGATTCTGCACAGAAAGGGTTTGCAAACCGCTGAATCCACACGTGAGTTTAACTCTGTCAGTTGAATGCACACATTGACAACCATTCAGTTTGATAGCACCGTTTTGGTTTTAGAAGCAGATATTTCTCTGTACAGCCTATGGTTCCATTCACTCGGGAATATCCCAACGCAGCTCCTAGAAGAAACGTGTTTCTGACTCGCTGAATCTCAACATAGTTTCAACTCTCTTAGGTGAACGAAAGCACAGCAGAGCAGTTTCAAGGAAACGTTTCTCCTGAGTTTTAGACGAAGTTTCCTGCTGTTTAGTACGTATGCCGGCATTGGGCTGGAATTACCGGTTTTGGGATTCTGCACAGAAAGGGTTTGCAAACCGCTGAATCCACACGTGAGTTTAACTCTGTCAGTTGAATGCACACATTGACAACCATTCAGTTAGATAGCTCCGTTTTGGTTTTAGAAGCAGATATTTCTCTGTACAGCCTATGGTCCCATTCACTCGGGAATATCCCAACGCAGCTCCTAGCATAAACGTGTTTCTGACTCGCTGAATCTCAACATAGTTTCAACTCTCTTAGGTGAACGAACGCACAGCAGAGCAGTTTCAAGGAAACGTTTCTCCTGAGTTTTAGACGAAGTTTCCTGCTGTTTAGTACGGATGCCGGCATTGAGCTGGAATTACCGGTTTTGGGATTCTGCACAGAAAGGGTTTGTAAACCGCTGAATCCAAACGTGAGTTTAACTCTGTCAGTTGAATGCACACATTGACAACCATTCAGTTAGATACCACCCTTTTGGTTGTAGGAGCAGATATTTCTCTGTACAGCCTATGGTCCCATTCACTAGGGAATATCCCAACGCACCTCCTAGAAGAAACGTGTTTCTGACTCGCTGAATCTCAACATAGATTCAACTCTCTTAGGTGATCGAACGCACAGCAGAGCAGTTTCAAGGAAACGTTTTCCTGAGTTTTAGTCGAAGTTTCCTCCTGTTTAGTACGGATGCCGGCATTGGGCTGGAAATACCGGTTTTGGGATTCTGCACAGAAAGGGTTTGCAAACCGCTGAATCCACACGTGAGTTTAACTCTGTCAGTTGAATGCACACATTGACAACCATTCAGTTTCATAGCACACTTTTCGTTTTAGAAGCAGATATTTCTCTATACAGCCTATGGTCCCATTCACTCGGGAATGTCCCAACGCAGCTCCTAGAAGAAACGTGTTTCTGACTCGCTGAATCTCAACATAGATTCAACTCTCTTAGGTGAACGAACGCACAGCAGAGCAGTTTCAAGGAAACGTTTCTCCTGAGTTTTAGACGAAGTTTCCTGCTGTTTAGTACGTATGCCGGCATTGGGCTGGAAATACCGGTTTTGGGATTCTGCACAGAAAGGGTTTGCAAACCGCTGAATCCACACGTGAGTTTAACTCTGTCAGTTGAATGCACACATTGACAACCATTCAGTTAGATAGCTCCGTTTTGGTTTTAGAAGCAGATATTTCTCTGTACAGCCTATGGTCCCATTCACTCGGGAATATCCCAACGCAGCTCCTAGAAGAAACGTGTTTCTGACTCGCTGAATCTCAACATAGATTCAACTCTCTTAGGTGAACGAAGGCACAGCAGAGCAGTTTCAAGGAAACGTTTCTCCTGAGTTTTAGACGAAGTTTCCTGCTGTTTAGTACGGATGCCGGCATTGGGCTGGACATACCGGTTTTGGGATTCTGCACAGAAAGGGTTTGCAAACCGCTGAATCCACACGTGAGTTTAACTCTGTCAGTTGAATGCACACATTGACAACCATTCAGTTAGATAGCTCCGTTTTGGTTTTAGAAGCAGATATTTCTCTGTACAGCCTATGGTCCCATTCACTCGGGAATATCCCAACGCAGCTCCTAGAAGAAACGTGTTTCTGACTCGCTGAATCTCAACATAGATTCAACTCTCTTAGGTGAACGAACGCACAGCAGAGCAGTTTCAAGGAAACGTTTCTCCTGAGTTTTAGACGAAGTTTCCTGCTGTTTAGTACGGATGCCGGCATTGGGCTGGACATACCGGTTTTGGGATTCTGCACAGAAAGGGTTTGCAAACCGCTGAATCCACACGTGAGTTTAACTCTGTCAGTTGAATGCACACATTGACAACCATTCAGTTTGATAGCACACTTTTGGTTTTAGAAGCAGATATTTCTCTGTACAGCCTATGGTCCCATTCACTCGGGAATATCCCAACGCAGCTCCTAGAAGACACGTGTTTCTGACTCGCTGAATCTCAACATAGATTCAACTCTCTTAGGTGAACGAACGCACAGCAGAGCAGTTTCAAGGAAACGTTTCTCCTGAGTTTTAGACGAAGTTTCCTGCTGTTTAGTACGGATGCCGGCATTGGGCTGGAAATACCGGTTTTGGGATTCTGCACAGAAAGGGTTTGCAAACCGCTGAATCCACACGTGACTTTAACTCTGTCAGTTGAATGCACACATTGACAACCATTCAGTTTGATAGCACACTTTTGGTTTTAGAAGCAGATATTTCTCTGTACAGCCTATGGTCCCATTCACTCGGGAATATCCCATCGCAGCTCCTAGACGAAACGTGTTTCTGACTCGCTGAATCTCAACATAGATTCAACTCTCTTAGGTGAACGAAAGCACAGCAGAGCAGTTTCAAGGAAACGTTTCTCCTGAGTTTTAGACGAAGTTTCCTGCTGTTTAGTACGGATGCCGGCATTGCGCTGGAAATACCAGTTTTGGGATTCTGCACAGAAAGGGTTTGCAAACCGCTGAATCCACACGTGAGTTTAACTCTGTCAGTTGAATGCACACATTGACAACCATTCAGTTAGATAGCACACTTTTGGTTTTAGAAGCAGATAATTCTCTGTACAGCCTATGGTCCCATTCACTCAGGAATATCCCAACGCAACTCCTAGAAGAAATGTGTTTCTGACTCGCTGAATCTCAACATAGATTCAACTCTCTTAGGTGAACGAACGCACAGAAGAGCAGTTTCAATGAAACGTTTCTCCTGAGTTTTAGGCGAAGTTTCCTGCTGTTTAGTACGGATGCCGGCATTGAGCTGGAATTACCGGTTTTGGGATTCTGCACAGAAAGGGTTTGTAAACCGCTGAATCCAAACGTGAGTTTAACTCTGTCAGTTGAATGCACACATTGACAACCATTCAGTTAGATACCACCCTTTTGGTTGAAGGAGCAGATATTTCTCTGTACAGCCTATGGTCCCATTCACTCGGGAATATCCCAATGAACCTCCTAGAAGAAACGTGTTTCTGACTCGCTGAATCTCAGCATAGATTCAACTCTCTTAGGTGATCGAACGCACAGCAGAGCAGTTTCAAGGAAACGTTTCTCCTGAGTTTTAGACGAAGTTTCCTGCTGTTTAGTACGGATGCCGGCATTGGGCTGGAAATACCGGTTTTGGGATTCTGCACAGAAAGGGTTTGCAAACCGCTGAATCCACACGTGAGTTTAACTCTGTCAGTTGAATGCACACATTGACAACCATTCAGTTAGATAGCTCCGTTTTGGTTTTAGAAGCAGATATTTCTCTGTACAGCCTATGGTCCCATTCACTCGGGAATATCCCAACGCAGCTCCTAGAAGAAACGTGTTTCTGACTCGCTGAATCTCAACATAGATTCAACTCTCTTAGGTGAACGAACGCACAGCAGTGCAGTTTCAAGGAAACGTTTCTCCTGAGTTTTAGACGAAGTTTCCTGCTGTTTAGTACGGATGCCGGCATTGGGCTGGAAATACCGGTTTTGGGATTCTGCACAGAAAGGGTTTGCAAACCGCTGAATCCACACGTGAGTTAAACTCTGTCAGTTGAATGCACACATTGACAACCATTCAGTTAGATAGCACACTTTTGGTTTTAGAAGCAGATATTTCTCTGTACAGCCTATGGTCCCATTCACTCGGGAATATCCCAACGCAGCTCCTAGAAGAAACGTGTTTCTGACTCGCTGAATCTCAACATAGATTCAACTCTCTTAGGTGAACGAACGCACAGCAGAGCAGTTTCAAGGAAACGTTTCTCCTGAGATTTAGACGAAGTTTCCTGCTGTTTAGTACGGATGCCGGCATTGGGCTGGAAATACTGGTTTTGGGATTCTGCACAGAAAGGGTTTGCAAACCGCTGAATCCACACGTGAGTTTAACTCTGTCAGTTGAATGCACACATTGACAACCATTCAGTTTGATAGCACCGTTTTGGTTTTAGAAGCAGATATTTCTCTGTACAGCCTATGGTTCCATTCACTCGGGAATATCCCAACGCAGCTCCTAGAAGAAACGTGTTTCTGACTCGCTGAATCTCAACATAGTTTCAACTCTCTTAGGTGAACGAAAGCACAGCAGAGCAGTTTCAAGGAAACGTTTCTCCTGAGTTTTAGACGAAGTTTCCTGCTGTTTAGTACGGATGCCGGCATTGAGCTGGAATTACCGGTTTTGGGATTCTGCACAGAAAGGGTTTGCAAACCGCTGAATCCACACGTGAGTTTAACTCTGTCAGTTGAATGCACACATTGACAACCATTCAGTTAGATACCACCCTTTTGGTTGTAGGAGCAGATATTTCTCTGTACAGCCTATGGTCCCATTCACTCGGGAATATCCCAACGCACCTCCTAGAAGAAACGTGTTTCTGACTCGCTGAATCTCAACATAGATTCAACTCTCTTAGGTGAACGAAAGCGCAGCAGAGCAGTTTCAAGGAAACGTTTCTCCTGAGTTTTAGACGAAGTTACCTGCTGTTTAGTACGGATGCCGGCATTGGGCTGGAAATACCAGTTTTGGGATTCTGCACAGAAAGGGTTTGCAAACCGCTGAATCCACACGTGAGTTTAACTCTGTCAGTTGAATGCACACATTGACAACCATTCAGTTAGATACCACCCTTTTGGTTGTAGGAGCAGATATTTCTCTGTACAGCCTATGGTCCCATTCACTCGGGAATATCCCAACGCACCTCCTAGAAGAAACGTGTTTCTGACTCGCTGAATCTCAACATAGATTCAACCCTCTTAGGTGATCGAACGCACAGCAGAGCAGTTTCAAGGAAACGTTTCTCCTGAGTTTTAGACGAAGTTTCCTGCTGTTTAGTACAGATGCCGGCATTGGGCTGGAAATACCGGTTTTGGGATTCTGCACAGAAAGGGTTTGCAAACCGCTGAATCCACACGTGAGTTTAACTCTGTCAGTTGAATGCAAACATTGACAACCATTCAGTTAGATAGCACACTTTTGGTTTTAGAAGCAGATATTTCTCTGTACAGCCTATGGTCCCATTCACTCGGGAATATCCCAACGCAGCTCCTAGAAGAAACGTGTTTCTGACTCGCTGAATCTCAACATAGATTCAACTCTCTTAGGTGAACGAAAGCACAGCAGAGCAGTTTCAAGGAAACGTTTCTCCTGAGTTTTAGACGAAGTTTCCTGCTGTTTAGTACGTATGCCGGCATTGGGCTGGAAATACCGGTTTTGGGATTCTGCACAGAAAGGGTTTGCAAACCGCTGAATCCACACGTGAGTTTAACTCTGTCAGTTGAATGCACACATTGACAACCATTCAGTTAGATAGCTCCGTTTTGGTTTTAGAAGCAGATATTTCTCTGTACAGCCTATGGTCCCATTCACTCGGGAATATCCCAACGCAGCTCCTAGCATAAACGTGTTTCTGACTCGCTGAATCTCAACATAGTTTCAACTCTCTTAGGTGAACGAACGCACAGCAGAGCAGTTTCAAGGAAACGTTTCTCCTGAGTTTTAGACGAAGTTTCCTGCTGTTTAGTACGGATGCCGGCATTGAGCTGGAATTACCGGTTTTGGGATTCTGCACAGAAAGGGTTTGTAAACCGCTGAATCCAAACGTGAGTTTAACTCTGTCAGTTGAATGCACACATTGACAACCATTCAGTTAGATACCACCCTTTTGGTTGTAGGAGCAGATATTTCTCTGTACAGCCTATGGTCCCATTCACTCGGGAATATCCCAACGCACCTCCTAGAAGAAACGTGTTTCTGACTCGCTGAATCTCAACATAGATTCAACTCTCTTAGGTGATCGAACGCACAGCAGAGCAGTTTCAAGGAAACGTTTTCCTGAGTTTTAGACGAAGTTTCCTGCTGTTTAGTACGGATGCCGGCATTGGGCTGGAAATACCGGTTTTGGGATTCTGCACAGAAAGGGTTTGCAAACCGCTGAATCCACACGTGAGTTTAACTCTGTCAGTTGAATGCACACATTGACAACCATTCAGTTTGATAGCACACTTTTCGTTTTAGAAGCAGATATTTCTCTATACAGCCTATGGTCCCATTCACTCGGGAATGTCCCAACGCAGCTCCTAGAAGAAACGTGTTTCTGACTCGCTGAATCTCAACATAGTTTCAACTCTCTTAGGTGAACGAAAGCACAGCAGAGCAGTTTCAAGGAAACGTTTCTCCTGAGTTTTAGACGAAGTTTCCTGCTGTTTAGTACGGATGCCGGCATTGAGCTGGAATTACCGGTTTTGGGATTCTGCACAGAAAGGGTTTGCAAACCGCTGAATCCACACGTGAGTTTAACTCTGTCAGTTGAATGCACACATTGACAACCATTCAGTTAGATACCACCCTTTTGGTTGTAGGAGCAGATATTTCTCTGTACAGCCTATGGTCCCATTCACTCGGGAATATCCCAACGCACCTCCTAGAAGAAACGTGTTTCTGACTCGCTGAATCTCAACATAGATTCAACTCTCTTAGGTGAATGAAAGCGCAGCAGAGCAGTTTCAAGGAAACGTTTCTCCTGAGTTTTAGACGAAGTTACCTGCTGTTTAGTACGGATGCCGGCATTGGGCTGGAAATACCAGTTTTGGGATTCTGCACAGAAAGGGTTTGCAAACCGCTGAATCCACACGTGAGTTTAACTCTGTCAGTTGAATGCACACATTGACAACCATTCAGTTAGATACCACCCTTTTGGTTGTAGGAGCAGATATTTCTCTGTACAGCCTATGGTCCCATTCACTCGGGAATATCCCAACGCACCTCCTAGAAGAAACGTGTTTCTGACTCGCTGAATCTCAACATAGATTCAACCCTCTTAGGTGATCGAACGCACAGCAGAGCAGTTTCAAGGAAACGTTTCTCCTGAGTTTTAGACGAAGTTTCCTGCTGTTTAGTACAGATGCCGGCATTGGGCTGGAAATACCGGTTTTGGGATTCTGCACAGAAAGGGTTTGCAAACCGCTGAATCCACACGTGAGTTTAACTCTGTCAGTTGAATGCAAACATTGACAACCATTCAGTTAGATAGCACACTTTTGGTTTTAGAAGCAGATATTTCTCTGTACAGCCTATGGTCCCATTCACTCGGGAATATCCCAACGCAGCTCCTAGAAGAAACGTGTTTCTGACTCGCTGAATCTCAACATAGATTCAACTCTCTTAGGTGAACGAACGCACAGCAGAGCAGTTTCAAGGAAACGTTTCTCCTGAGTTTTAGACGAAGTTTCCTGCTGTTTAGTACGGATGCCGGCATTGAGCTGGAATTACCGGTTTTGGGATTCTGCACAGAAAGGGTTTGCAAACCGCTGAATCCAAACGTGAGTTTAACTCTGTCAGTTGAATGCACACATTGACAACCATTCAGTTAGATACCACCCTTTTGGTTGTAGGAGCAGATATTTCTCTGTACAGCCTATGGTCCCATTCACTCGGGAATATCCCAACGCACCTCCTAGAAGAAACGTGTTTCTGACTCGCTGAATCTCAACATAGATTCAACTCTCTTAGGTGATCGAACGCACAGCAGAGCAGTTTCAAGGAAACGTTTCTCCTGAGTTTTAGACGAAGTTTCCTGCTGTTTAGTACGGATGCCGGCATTGGGCTGGAAATACCGGTTTTGGGATTCTGCACAGAAAGGGTTTGCAAACCGCTGAATCCACACGTGAGTTTAACTCTGTCAGTTGAATGCACACATTGACAACCATTCAGTTAGATAGCTCCGTTTTGGTTTTAGAAGCAGATATTTCTCTGTACAGCCTATGGTCCCATTCACTCGGGAATATCCCAACGCAGCTCCTAGAAGAAACGTGTTTCTGACTCGCTGAATCTCAACATAGATTCAACTCTCTTAGGTGAACGAAGGCACAGCAGAGCAGTTTCAAGGAAACGTTTCTCCTGAGTTTTAGACGAAGTTTCCTGCTGTTTAGTACGGATGCCGGCATTGGGCTGGACATACCGGTTTTGGGATTCTGCACAGAAAGGGTTTGCAAACCGCTGAATCCACACGTGAGTTTAACTCTGTCAGTTGAATGCACACATTGACAACCATTCAGTTAGATAGCTCCGTTTTGGTTTTAGAAGCAGATATTTCTCTGTACAGCCTATGGTCCCATTCACTCGGGAATATCCCAACGCAGCTCCTAGAAGAAACGTGTTTCTGACTCGCTGAATCTCAACATAGATTCAACTCTCTTAGGTGAACGATCGCACAGCAGAGTAGTTTCAAGGAAACGTTTCTCCTGAGTTTTAGACGAAGTTTCCTGCTGTTTAGTACGGATGCCGGCATTGGGCTGGACATACCGGTTTTGGGATTCTGCACAGAAAGGGTTTGCAAACCGCTGAATCCACACGTGAGTTTAACTCTGTCAGTTGAATGCACACATTGACAACCATTCAGTTTGATAGCACACTTTTGGTTTTAGAAGCAGATATTTCTCTGTACAGCCTATGGTCCCATTCACTCGGGAATATCCCAACGCAGCTCCTAGAAGAAACGTGTTTCTGACTCGCTGAATCTCAACATAGATTCAACTCTCTTAGGTGAATGAACGCACAGCAGAGCAGTTTCAAGGAAACGTTTCTCCTGAGTTTTAGACGAAGTTTCCTGCTGTTTAGTATGGATGCCGGCATTGGGCTGGAAATACCGGTTTTGGGATTCTGCACAGAAAGGGTTTGCAAACCGCTGAATCCACACGTGACTTTAACTCTGTCAGTTGAATGCACACATTGACAACCATTCAGTTTGATAGCACACTTTTGGTTTTAGAAGCAGATATTTCTCTGTACAGCCTATGGTCCCATTCACTCGGGAATATCCCATCGCAGCTCCTAGACGAAACGTGTTTCTGACTCGCTGAATCTCAACATAGATTCAACTCTCTTAGGTGAACGAAAGCACAGCAGAGCAGTTTCAAGGAAACGTTTCTCCTGAGTTTTAGACGAAGTTTCCTGCTGTTTAGTACGGATGCCGGCATTGCGCTGGAAATACCAGTTTTGGGATTCTGCACAGAAAGGGTTTGCAAACCGCTGAATCCACACGTGAGTTTAACTCTGTCAGTTGAATGCACACATTGACAACCATTCAGTTAGATAGCTCCGTTTTGGTTTTAGAAGCAGATATTTCTCTGTACAGCCTATGGTCCCATTCACTCGGGAATATCCCAACGCAGCTCCTAGCATAAACGTGTTTCTGACTCGCTGAATCTCAACATAGTTTCAACTCTCTTAGGTGAACGAACGCACAGCAGAGCAGTTTCAAGGAAACGTTTCTCCTGAGTTTTAGACGAAGTTTCCTGCTGTTTAGTACGGATGCCGGCATTGAGCTGGAATTACCGGTTTTGGGATTCTGCACAGAAAGGGTTTGTAAACCGCTGAATCCAAACGTGAGTTTAACTCTGTCAGTTGAATGCACACATTGACAACCATTCAGTTAGATACCACCCTTTTGGTTGTAGGAGCAGATATTTCTCTGTACAGCCTATGGTCCCATTCACTAGGGAATATCCCAACGCACCTCCTAGAAGAAACGTGTTTCTGACTCGCTGAATCTCAACATAGATTCAACTCTCTTAGGTGATCGAACGCACAGCAGAGCAGTTTCAAGGAAACGTTTTCCTGAGTTTTAGTCGAAGTTTCCTGCTGTTTAGTACGGATGCCGGCATTGGGCTGGAAATACCGGTTTTGGGATTCTGCACAGAAAGGGTTTGCAAACCGCTGAATCCACACGTGAGTTTAACTCTGTCAGTTGAATGCACACATTGACAACCATTCAGTTTCATAGCACACTTTTCGTTTTAGAAGCAGATATTTCTCTATACAGCCTATGGTCCCATTCACTCGGGAATGTCCCAACGCAGCTCCTAGAAGAAACGTGTTTCTGACTCTCTGAATCTCAACATAGATTCAACTCTCTTAGGTGAACGAACGCACAGCAGAGCAGTTTCAAGGAAACGTTTCTCCTGAGTTTTAGACGAAGTTTCCTGCTGTTTAGTACGTATGCCGGCATTGGGCTGGAAATACCGGTTTTGGGATTCTGCACAGAAAGGGTTTGCAAACCGCTGAATCCACACGTGAGTTTAACTCTGTCAGTTGAATGCACACATTGACAACCATTCAGTTAGATAGCTCCGTTTTGGTTTTAGAAGCAGATATTTCTCTGTACAGCCTATGGTCCCATTCACTCGGGAATATCCCAACGCAGCTCCTAGAAGAAACGTGTTTCTGACTCGCTGAATCTCAACATAGATTCAACTCTCTTAGGTGAACGAAGGCACAGCAGAGCAGTTTCAAGGAAACGTTTCTCCTGAGTTTTAGACGAAGTTTCCTGCTGTTTAGTACGGATGCCGGCATTGGGCTGGACATACCGGTTTTGGGATTCTGCACAGAAAGGGTTTGCAAACCGCTGAATCCACACGTGAGTTTAACTCTGTCAGTTGAATGCACACATTGACAACCATTCAGTTAGATAGCTCCGTTTTGGTTTTAGAAGCAGATATTTCTCTGTACAGCCTATGGTCCCATTCACTCGGGAATATCCCAACGCAGCTCCTAGAAGAAACGTGTTTCTGACTCGCTGAATCTCAACATAGATTCAACTCTCTTAGGTGAACGAACGCACAGCAGAGCAGTTTCAAGGAAACGTTTCTCCTGAGTTTTAGACGAAGTTTCCTGCTGTTTAGTACGGATGCCGGCATTGGGCTGGACATACCGGTTTTGGGATTCTGCACAGAAAGGGTTTGCAAACCGCTGAATCCACACGTGAGTTTAACTCTGTCAGTTGAATGCACACATTGACAACCATTCAGTTTGATAGCACACTTTTGGTTTTAGAAGCAGATATTTCTCTGTACAGCCTATGGTCCCATTCACTCGGGAATATCCCAACGCAGCTCCTAGAAGAAACGTGTTTCTGACTCGCTGAATCTCAACATAGATTCAACTCTCTTAGGTGAACGAACGCACAGCAGAGCAGTTTCAAGGAAACGTTTCTCCTGAGTTTTAGACGAAGTTTCCTGCTGTTTAGTACGGATGCCGGCATTGGGCTGGAAATACCGGTTTTGGGATTCTGCACAGAAAGGGTTTGCAAACCGCTGAATCCACACGTGAGTTTAACTCTTTCAGTTGAATGCACACATTGACAACCATTCAGTTAGATAGCTCCGTTTTGGTTTTAGAAGCAGATATTTCTCTGTACAGCCTATGGTCCCATTCACTCGGGAATATCCCAACGCAGCTCCTAGAAGAAACGTGTTTCTGACTCGCTGAATCTCAACATAGATTCAACTCTCTTAGGTGAACGAACGCACAGCAGTGCAGTTTCAAGGAAACGTTTCTCCTGAGTTTTAGACGAAGTTTCCTGCTGTTTAGTACGGATGCCGGCATTGGGCTGGAAATACCGGTTTTGGGATTCTGCACAGAAAGGGTTTGCAAACCGCTGAATCCACACGTGAGTTAAACTCTGTCAGTTGAATGCACACATTGACAACCATTCAGTTAGATAGCACACTTTTGGTTTTAGAAGCAGATATTTCTCTGTACAGCCTATGGTCCCATTCACTCGGGAATATCCCAACGCAGCTCCTAGAAGAAACGTGTTTCTGACTCGCTGAATCTCAACATAGATTCAACTCTCTTAGGTGAACGAACGCACAGCAGAGCAGTTTCAAGGAAACGTTTCTCCTGAGATTTAGACGAAGTTTCCTGCTGTTTAGTACGGATGCCGGCATTGGGCTGGAAATACTGGTTTTGGGATTCTGCACAGAAAGGGTTTGCAAACCGCTGAATCCACACGTGAGTTTAACTCTGTCAGTTGAATGCACACATTGACAACCATTCAGTTTGATAGCACCGTTTTGGTTTTAGAAGCAGATATTTCTCTGTACAGCCTATGGTTCCATTCACTCGGGAATATCCCAACGCAGCTCCTAGAAGAAACGTGTTTCTGACTCGCTGAATCTCAACATAGTTTCAACTCTCTTAGGTGAACGAAAGCACAGCAGAGCAGTTTCAAGGAAACGTTTCTCCTGAGTTTTAGACGAAGTTTCCTGCTGTTTAGTACGGATGCCGGCATTGAGCTGGAATTACCGGTTTTGGGATTCTGCACAGAAAGGGTTTGCAAACCGCTGAATCCACACGTGAGTTTAACTCTGTCAGTTGAATGCACACATTGACAACCATTCAGTTAGATACCACCCTTTTGGTTGTAGGAGCAGATATTTCTCTGTACAGCCTATGGTCCCATTCACTCGGGAATATCCCAACGCACCTCCTAGAAGAAACGTGTTTCTGACTCGCTGAATCTCAACATAGATTCAACTCTCTTAGGTGAACGAAAGCGCAGCAGAGCAGTTTCAAGGAAACGTTTCTCCTGAGTTTTAGACGAAGTTACCTGCTGTTTAGTACGGATGCCGGCATTGGGCTGGAAATACCAGTTTTGGGATTCTGCACAGAAAGGGTTTGCAAACCGCTGAATCCACACGTGAGTTTAACTCTGTCAGTTGAATGCACACATTGACAACCATTCAGTTAGATACCACCCTTTTGGTTGTAGGAGCAGATATTTCTCTGTACAGCCTATGGTCCCATTCACTCGGGAATATCCCAACGCACCTCCTAGAAGAAACGTGTTTCTGACTCGCTGAATCTCAACATAGATTCAACCCTCTTAGGTGATCGAACGCACAGCAGAGCAGTTTCAAGGAAACGTTTCTCCTGAGTTTTAGACGAAGTTTCCTGCTGTTTAGTACAGATGCCGGCATTGGGCTGGAAATACCGGTTTTGGGATTCTGCACAGAAAGGGTTTGCAAACCGCTGAATCCACACGTGAGTTTAACTCTGTCAGTTGAATGCAAACATTGACAACCATTCAGTTAGATAGCACACTTTTGGTTTTAGAAGCAGATATTTCTCTGTACAGCCTATGGTCCCATTCACTCGGGAATATCCCAACGCAGCTCCTAGAAGAAACGTGTTTCTGACTCGCTGAATCTCAACATAGATTCAACTCTCTTAGGTGAACGAAAGCACAGCAGAGCAGTTTCAAGGAAACGTTTCTCCTGAGTTTTAGACGAAGTTTCCTGCTGTTTAGTACGTATGCCGGCATTGGGCTGGAAATACCGGTTTTGGGATTCTGCACAGAAAGGGTTTGCAAACCGCTGAATCCACACGTGAGTTTAACTCTGTCAGTTGAATGCACACATTGACAACCATTCAGTTAGATAGCTCCGTTTTGGTTTTAGAAGCAGATATTTCTCTGTACAGCCTATGGTCCCATTCACTCGGGAATATCCCAACGCAGCTCCTAGCATAAACGTGTTTCTGACTCGCTGAATCTCAACATAGATTCAACTCTCTTAGGTGAGCGAACGCACAGCAGAGCAGTTTCAAGGAAACGTTTCTCCTGAGTTTTAGACGAAGTTTCCTGCTGTTTAGTACGTATGCCGGCATTGGGCTGGAAATACCGGTTTTGGGATTCTGCACAGAAAGGGTTTGCAAACCGCTGAATCCACACGTGAGTTTAACTCTGTCAGTTGAATGCACACATTGACAACCATTCAGTTTGATAGCACACTTTTCGTTTTAGAAGCAGATATTTCTCTGTACAGCCTATGGTCCCATTCACTCGGGAATATCCCAACGCAGCTCCTAGAAGAAACGTGTTTCTGACTCGCTGAATCTCAACATAGATTCAACTCTCTTAGGTGAACGAACGCACAGCAGAGCAGTTTCAAGGAAACGTTTCTCCTGAGTTTTAGACGAAGTTTCCTGCTGTTTAGTACGGATGCCGGCATTGAGCTGGAATTACCGGTTTTGGGATTCTGCACAGAAAGGGTTTGCAAACCGCTGAATCCAAACGTGAGTTTAACTCTGTCAGTTGAATGCACACATTGACAACCATTCAGTTAGATAACACCCTTTTGGTTGTAGGAGCAGATATTTCTCTGTACAGCCTATGGTCCCATTCACTCGGGAATATCCCAACGCACCTCCTAGAAGAAACGTGTTTCTGACTCGCTGAATCTCAACATAGATTCAACTCTCTTAGGTGATCGAACGCACAGCAGAGCAGTTTCAAGGAAACGTTTCTCCTGAGTTTTAGACGAAGTTTCCTGCTGTTTAGTACGGATGCCGGCATTGGGCTGGAAATACCGGTTTTGGGATTCTGCACAGAAAGGGTTTGCAAACCGCTGAATCCACACGTGAGTTTAACTCTGTCAGTTGAATGCACACATTGACAACCATTCAGTTAGATAGCTCCGTTTTGGTTTTAGAAGCAGATATTTCTCTGTACAGCCTATGGTCCCATTCACTCGGGAATATCCCAACGCAGCTCCTAGAAGAAACGTGTTTCTGACTCGCTGAATCTCAACATAGATTCAACTCTCTTAGGTGAACGAAGGCACAGCAGAGCAGTTTCAAGGAAACGTTTCTCCTGAGTTTTAGACGAAGTTTCCTGCTGTTTAGTACGGATGCCGGCATTGGGCTGGACATACCGGTTTTGGGATTCTGCACAGAAAGGGTTTGCAAACCGCTGAATCCACACGTGAGTTTAACTCTGTCAGTTGAATGCACACATTGACAACCATTCAGTTAGATAGCTCCGTTTTGGTTTTAGAAGCAGATATTTCTCTGTACAGCCTATGGTCCCATTCACTCGGGAATATCCCAACGCAGCTCCTAGAAGAAACGTGTTTCTGACTCGCTGAATCTCAACATAGATTCAACTCTCTTAGGTGAACGATCGCACAGCAGAGCAGTTTCAAGGAAACGTTTCTCCTGAGTTTTAGACGAAGTTTCCTGCTGTTTAGTACGGATGCCGGCATTGGGCTGGACATACCGGTTTTGGGATTCTGCACAGAAAGGGTTTGCAAACCGCTGAATCCACACGTGAGTTTAACTCTGTCAGTTGAATGCACACATTGACAACCATTCAGTTTGATAGCACCCTTTTGGTTTTAGAAGCAGATATTTCTCTGTACAGCCTATGGTCCCATTCACTCGGGAATATCCCAACGCAGCTCCTAGAAGAAACGTGTTTCTGACTCGCTGAATCTCAACATAGATTCAACTCTCTTAGGTGAATGAACGCACAGCAGAGCAGTTTCAAGGAAACGTTTCTCCTGAGTTTTAGACGAAGTTTCCTGCTGTTTAGTACGGATGCCGGCATTGGGCTGGAAATACCGGTTTTGGGATTCTGCACAGAAAGGGTTTGCAAACCGCTGAATCCACACGTGAGTTTAACTCTGTCAGTTGAATGCACACATTGACAACCATTCAGTTTGATAGCACACTTTTGGTTTTAGAAGCAGATATTTCTCTGTACAGCCTATGGTCCCATTCACTCGGGAATATCCCATCACAGCTCCTAGACGAAACGTGTTTCTGACTCGCTGAATCTCAACATAGATTCAACTCTCTTAGGTGAACGAAAGCACAGCAGAGCAGTTTCAAGGAAACGTTTCTCCTGAGTTTTAGACGAAGTTTCCTGCTGTTTAGTACGGATGCCGGCATTGCGCTGGAAATACCAGTTTTGGGATTCTGCACAGAAAGGGTTTGCAAACCGCTGAATCCACACGTGAGTTTAACTCTGTCAGTTGAATGCACACATTGACAACCATTCAGTTAGATAGCACACTTTTGGTTTTAGAAGCAGATAATTCTCTGTACAGCCTATGGTCCCATTCACTCAGGAATATCCCAACGCAACTCCTAGAAGAAATGTGTTTCTGACTCGCTGAATCTCAATATAGATTCAACTCTCTTAGGTGAACGAACGCACAGCAGAGAAGTTTCAAGGAAACGTTTCTCCTGAGTTTTAGACGAAGTTTCCTGCTGTTTAGTACATATGCCGGCATTGGGCTGGAAATACCGGTTTTGGGATTCTGCACAGAAAGGGTTTGTAAACCGCTGAATCCAAACGTCAGTTTAACTCTGTCAGTTGAATGCACACACTGACAACCATTCAGTTAGATACCACCCTTTTGGTTGTAGGAGCAGATATTTCTCTGTACAGCCTATGGTCCCATTCACTCGGGAATATCCCAACGCACCTCCTAGAAGAAACGTGTTTCTGACTCGCTGAATCTCAACATAGATTCAACTCTCTTAGGTGATCGAACGCACAGCAGAGCAGTTTCAAGGAAACGTTTCTCCTGAGTTTTAGACGAAGTTTCCTGCTGTTTAGTACAGATGCCGGCATTGGGCTGGAAATACCGGTTTTGGGATTCTGCACAGAAAGGGTTTGCAAACCGCTGAATCCACACGTGAGTTTAACTCTGTCAGTTGAATGCACACATTGACAACCATTCAGTTTGATAGCACCCTTTTGGTTTTAGAAGCAGATATTTCTCTGTACAGCCTATGGTCCCATTCACTCGGGAATATCCCAACGCAGCTCCTAGAAGAAACGTGTTTCTGACTCGCTGAATCTCAACATAGATTCAACTCTCTTAGGTGAACGAACGCACAGCAGAGCAGTTTCAAGGAAACGTTTCTCCTGAGTTTTAGACGAAGCTTCCTGCTGTTTAGTACGGATGCCGGCATTGGGCTGGAAATACCGGTTTTGGGATTCTGCACAGAAAGGGTTTGCAAACCGCTGAATCCACACGTGACTTTAACTCTGTCAGTTGAATGCACACATTGATAACCATTCAGTTTGATAGCACACTTTTGGTTTTAGAAGCAGATATTTCTCTGTACAGCCTATGGTCCCATTCACTCGGGAATATCCCATCGCAGCTCCTAGACGAAACGTGTTTCTGACTCGCTGAATCTCAACATAGATTCAACTCTCTTAGGTGAACGAAAGCACAGCAGAGCAGTTTCAAGGAAACGTTTCTCCTGAGTTTTAGACGAAGTTTCCTGCTGTTTAGTACAGATGCCGGCATTGGGCTGGAAATACCAGTTTTGGGATCCTGCACAGAAAGGGTTTGCAAACCGCTGAATCCACACGTGAGTTTAACTCTGTCAGTTGAATGCACACATTGACAACCATTCAGTTAGATAGCACACTTTTGGTTTTAGAAGCAGATAATTCTCTGTACAGCCTATGGTCCCATTCACTCGGGAATATCCCAACGCAACTCCTAGAAGAAACGTGTTTCTGACTCGCTGAATCTCAACATAGATTCAACTCTCTTAGGTGAACGAACGCACAGCAGAGAAGTTTCAAGGAAACGTTTCTCCTGAGTTTTAGACGAAGTTTCCTGCTGTTTAGTACGGATGCCGGCATTGGGCTGGAAATACCGGTTTTGGGATTCTGCACAGAAAGGGTTTGCAAACCGCTGAATCCACACGTGAGTTTAACTCTGTCAGTTGAATGCACACATTGACAACCATTCAGTTAGATAGCTCCGTTTTGGTTTTAGAAGCAGATATTTCTCTGTACAGCCTATGGTCACATTCACTCGGGAATATCCCAACGCAGCTCCTAGAAGAAACGTGTTTCTGACTCGCTGAATCTCAACATAGATTCAACTCTCTTAGGTGAACGAACGCACAGCAGAGCAGTTTCAAGGAAACGTTTCTCCTGAGTTTTAGACGAAGTTTCCTGCTGTTTAGTACGTATGCCGGCATTGGGCTGGAAATACCGGTTTTGGGATTCTGCACAGAAAGGGTTTGCAAACCGCTGAATCCACACGTGAGTTTAACTCTGTCAGTTGAATGCACACATTGACAACCATTCTGTTTGATAGCACCCTTTTGGTTTTAGAAGCAGATATTTCTCTGTACAGCCTATGGTCCCATTCACTCGGGAATATCCCAACGCAGCTCCTAGAAGAAACGTGTTTCTGACTCGCTGAATCTCAACATAGATTCAACTCTCTTAGGTGAACGAATGCACAGCAGAGCAGTTTCAAGGAAACGTTTCTCCTGAGTCTTAGACGAAGTTTCCTGCTGTTTAGTACGTATGCCGGCATTGGCCTGGAAATACCGGTTTTGGGATTCTGCACAGAAAGGGTTTGCAAACCGCTGAATCCACACGTGAGTTTAACTCTGTCAGTTGAATGCAGACATTGACAACCATTCAGTTAGATGGCTCCCTTTTGGTTTTAGAAGCAGATATTTCTCTGTACAGCCTATGGTCCCATTCACTCGGGAATATCCCAACGCAGCTCCTAGAAGAAACGTGTTTCTGACTCGCTGAATCTCAACATAGATTCAACTCTCTTAGGTGAACGAACGCACAGCAGAGCGGTTTCAAAGAAACGTTTCTCCTGAGTTTTAGACGAAGTTTCCTGCTCTTTAGTACGATGCCGGCATTGGGCTGGACATACCGGTTTTAGGATTCTGCACAGAAATGGTTTGCAAACCGCTGAATCCACACGTGAGTTTAACTCTGTCAGTTGAATGCACACATTGACAACCATTCAGTTAGATAGCTCTGTTTTGGTTTTAGAAGCAGATATTTCTCTGTACAGCCTATGGTCCCATTCACTCGGGAATATCCCAACGCAGCTCCTAGAAGAAACGTGTTTCTGACTCGCTGAATCTCAGCATAGATTCAACTCTCTTAGGTGAACGAACGCACAGCAGAGCAGTTTCAAGGAAACGTTTCTCCTGAGTTTTAGACGAAGTTTCCTACTGTTTTGTACAGATGCCGGCATTGGGCTGGACATACCGGTTTTGGGATTCTGCACAGAAATGGTTTGCAAACCGCTGAATATACACGTGAGTTTAACTCTGTCAGTTGAATGCACACATTGACAACCATTCAGTTAGATAGCACACTTTTGGTTTTAGAAGCAGATAATTCTCTGTACACCCTATGGTCCCATTCACTCAGGAATATCCCAACGCAACTCCTAGAAGAAACGTGTTTCTGACTCGCTGAATCTCAACATAGATTCAACTCTCTTAGGTGAACGAACGCACAGCAGAGAAGTTTCAAGGAAACGTTTCTCCTGAGTTTTAGACGAAGTTTCCTGCTGTTTAGTACGTATGCCGGCATTGGGCTGGAAATACCGGTTTTGGGATTCTGCACAGAAAGGGTTTGTAAACCGCTGAATCCAAACGTCAGTTTAACTCTGTCAGTTGAATGCACACACTGACAACCATTCAGTTAGATACCACCCTTTTGGTTGTAGGAGCAGATATTTCTCTGTACAGCCTATGGTCCCATTCACTCGGGAATATCCCAACGCACCTCCTAGAAGAAACGTGTTTCTGACTCGCTGAATCTCAACATAGATTCAACTCTCTTAGGTGATCGAACGCACAGCAGAGCAGTTTCAAGGAAACGTTTCTCCTGAGTTTTAGACGAAGTTTCCTGCTGTTTAGTACAGATGCCGGCATTGGGCTGGAAATACCGGTTTTGGGATTCTGCACAGAAAGGGTTTGCAAACCGCTGAATCCACACGTGAGTTTAACTCTGTCAGTTGAATGCACACATTGACAACCATTCAGTTTGATAGCACCCTTTTGGTTTTAGAAGCAGATATTTCTCTGTACAGCCTATGGTCCCATTCACTCGGGAATATCCCAACGCAGCTCCTAGAAGAAACGTGTTTCTGACTCGCTGAATCTCAACATAGATTCAACTCTCTTAGGTGAACGAACGCACAGCAGAGCAGTTTCAAGGAAACGTTTCTCCTGAGTTTTAGACGAAGCTTCCTGCTGTTTAGTACGGATGCCGGCATTGGGCTGGAAATACCGGTTTTGGGATTCTGCACAGAAAGGGTTTGCAAACCGCTGAATCCACACGTGCTTTAACTCTGTCAGTTGAATGCACACATTGACAACCATTCAGTTTGATAGCACACTTTTGGTTTTAGAAGCAGATATTTCTCTGTACAGCCTATGGTCCCATTCACTCGGGAATATCCCATCGCAGCTCCTAGACGAAACGTGTTTCTGACTCGCTGAATCTCAACATAGATTCAACTCTCTTAGGTGAACGAAAGCACAGCAGAGCAGTTTCAAGGAAACGTTTCTCCTGAGTTTTAGACGAAGTTTCCTGCTGTTTAGTACAGATGCCGGCATTGGGCTGGAAATACCAGTTTTGGGATTCTGCACAGAAAGGGTTTGCAAACCGCTGAATCCACACGTGAGTTTAACTCTGTCAGTTGAATGCACACATTGACAACCATTCAGTTAGATACCACCCTTTTGGTTGTAGGAGCAGATATTTCTCTGTACAGCCTATGGTCCCATTCACTCGGGAATATCCCAACGCACCTCCTAGAAGAAACGTGTTTCTGACTCGCTGAATCTCAACATAGATTCAACTCTCTTAGGTGATCGAACGCACAGCAGAGCAGTTTCAAGGAAACGTTTCTCCTGAGTTTTAGACGAAGTTTCCTGCTGTTTAGTACAGATGCCGGCATTGGGCTGGAAATACCGGTTTTGGGATTCTGCACAGAAAGGGTTTGCAAACCGCTGAATCCACACGTGAGTTTAACTCTGTCAGTTGAATGCAAACATTGACAACCATTCAGTTAGATAGCACACTTTTGGTTTTAGAAGCAGATGTTTCTCTGTACAGCCTATGGTCCCATTCACTCGGGAATATCCCAACGCAGCTCCTAGAAGAAACGTGTTTCTGACTCGCTGAATCTCAACATAGATTCAACTCTCTTAGGTGAACGAACGCACAGCAGAGCAGTTTCAAGGAAACGTTTCTCCTGAGTTTTAGACGAAGTTTCCTGCTGTTTAGTACGTATGCCGGCATTGGGCTGGAAATACCGGTTTTGGGATTCTGCACAGAAAGGGTTTGCAAACCGCTGAATCCACACGTGAGTTTAACTCTGTCAGTTGAATGCACACATTGACAACCATTCAGTTAGATAGCTCCGTTTTGGTTTTAGAAGCAGATATTTCTCTGTACAGCCTATGGTCCCATTCACTCGGGAATATCCCAACGCAGCTCCTAGAAGAAACGTGTTTCTGACTCGCTGAATCTCAACACAGATTCAACTCTCTTAGGTGAACGAACGCACAGCAGAGCAGTTTCAAGGAAACGTTTCTCCTGAGTTTTAGACGAAGCTTCCTGCTGTTTAGTACGGATGCCGGCATTGGGCTGGAAATACCGGTTTTGGGATTCTGCACAGAAAGGGTTTGCAAACCGCTGAATCCACACGTGACTTTAACTCTGTCAGTTGAATGCACACATTGACAACCATTCAGTTTGATAGCACACTTTTGGTTTTAGAAGCAGATATTTCTCTGTACAGCCTATGGTCCCATTCACTCGGGAATATCCCATCGCAGCTCCTAGACGAAACGTGTTTCTGACTCGCTGAATCTCAACATAGATTCAACTCTCTTAGGTGAACGAAAGCACAGCAGAGCAGTTTCAAGGAAACGTTTCTCCTGAATTTTAGACGAAGTTTCCTGCTGTTTAGTACAGATGCCGGCATTGGGCTGGAAATACCAGTTTTGGGATCCTGCACAGAAAGGGTTTGCAAACCGCTGAATCCACACGTGAGTTTAACTCTGTCAGTTGAATGCACACATTGACAACCATTCAGTTAGATAGCACACTTTTGGTTTTAGAAGCAGATAATTCTCTGTACAGCCTATGGTCCCATTCACTCGGGAATATCCCAACGCAACGCCTAGAAGAAACGTGTTTCTGACTCGCTGAATCTCAACATAGATTCAACTCTCTTAGGTGAACGAACGCACAGCAGAGAAGTTTCAAGGAAACGTTTCTCCTGAGTTTTAGACGAAGTTTCCTGCTGTTTAGTACGGATGCCGGCATTGGGCTGGAAATACCGGTTTTGGGATTCTGCACAGAAAGGGTTTGCAAACCGCTGAATCCACACGTGAGTTTAACTCTGTCAGTTGAATGCACACATTGACAACCATTCAGTTAGATAGCTCCGTTTTGGTTTTAGAAGCAGATATTTCTCTGTACAGCCTATGGTCACATTCACTCGGGAATATCCCAACGCAGCTCCTAGAAGAAACGTGTTTCTGACTCGCTGAATCTCAACATAGATTCAACTCTCTTAGGTGAACGAACGCACAGCAGAGCAGTTTCAAGGAAACGTTTCTCCTGAGTTTTAGACGAAGTTTCCTGCTGTTTAGTACGTATGCCGGCATTGGGCTGGAAATACCGGTTTTGGGATTCTGCACAGAAAGGGTTTGCAAACCGCTGAATCCACACGTGAGTTTAACTCTGTCAGTTGAATGCACACATTGACAACCATTCTGTTTGATAGCACCCTTTTGGTTTTAGAAGCAGATATTTCTCTGTACAGCCTATGGTCCCATTCACTCGGGAATATCCCAACGCAGCTCCTAGAAGAAACGTGTTTCTGACTCGCTGAATCTCAACATAGATTCAACTCTCTTAGGTGAACGAATGCACAGCAGAGCAGTTTCAAGGAAACGTTTCTCCTGAGTCTTAGACGAAGTTTCCTGCTGTTTAGTACGTATGCCGGCATTGGCCTGGAAATACCGGTTTTGGGATTCTGCACAGAAAGGGTTTGCAAACCGCTGAATCCACACGTGAGTTTAACTCTGTCAGTTGAATGCACACATTGACAACCATTCAGTTAGATACCACCCTTTTGGTTGTAGGAGCAGATATTTCTCTGTACAGCCTATGGTCCCATTCACTCGGGAATATCCCAACGCACCTCCTAGAAGAAACGTGTTTCTGACTCGCTGAATCTCAACATAGATTCAACTCTCTTAGGTGATCGAACGCACAGCAGAGCAGTTTCAAGGAAACGTTTCTCCTGAGTTTTAGACGAAGTTTCCTGCTGTTTAGTACAGATGCCGGCATTGGGCTGGAAATACCGGTTTTGGGATTCTGCACAGAAAGGGTTTGCAAACCGCTGAATCCACACGTGAGTTTAACTCTGTCAGTTGAATGCAAACATTGACAACCATTCAGTTAGATAGCACACTTTTGGTTTTAGAAGCAGATGTTTCTCTGTACAGCCTATGGTCCCATTCACTCGGGAATATCCCAACGCAGCTCCTAGAAGAAACGTGTTTCTGACTCGCTGAATCTCAACATAGATTCAACTCTCTTAGGTGAACGAACGCACAGCAGAGCAGTTTCAAGGAAACGTTTCTCCTGAGTCTTAGACGAAGTTTCCTGCTGTTTAGTACGTATGCCGGCATTGGGCTGGAAATACCGGTTTTGGGATTCTGCACAGAAAGGGTTTGCAAACCGCTGAATCCACACGTGAGTTTAACTCTGTCAGTTGAATGCACACATTGACAACCATTCAGTTAGATAGCTCCGTTTTGGTTTTAGAAGCAGATATTTCTCTGTACAGCCTATGGTCCCATTCACTCGGGAATATCCCAACGCAGCTCCTAGAAGAAACGTGTTTCTGACTCGCTGAATCTCAACACAGATTCAACTCTCTTAGGTGAACGAACGCACAGCAGAGCAGTTTCAAGGAAACGTTTCTCCTGAGTTTTAGACGAAGTTTCCTGCTGTTTAGTACGGATGCCGGCATTGGGCTGGAAATACCGGTTTTGGGATTCTGCACAGAAAGGGTTTGCAAACCGCTGAATCCACACGTGAGTTTAACTCTGTCAGTTGAATGCACACATTGACAACCATTCTGTTTGATAGCACCCTTTTGGTTTTAGAAGCAGATATTTCTCTGTACAGCCTATGGTCCCATTCACTCGGGAATATCCCAACGCAGCTCCTAGAAGAAACGTGTTTCTGACTCGCTGAATCTCAACATAGATTCAACTCTCTTAGGTGAACGAACGCACAGCAGAGCAGTTTCAAGGAAACGTTTCTCCTGAGTTTTAGACGAAGTTTCCTACTGTTTTGTTCAGATGCCGGCATTGGGCTGGACATACCGGTTTTGGGATTCTGCACAGAAATGGTTTGCAAACCGCTGAATACACACGTGAGTTTAACTCTGTCAGTTGAATGCACACATTGACAACCATTCAGTTAGATAGCTCCGTTTTGGTATTAGAAGCAGATATTTCTCTGTACAGCCTATGGTCCCATTCACTCGGGAATATCCCAACGCAGCTCCTAGCATAAACGTGTTTCTGACTCGCTGAATCTCAGCATAGTTTCAACTCTCTTAGGTGAACGAACGCACAGCAGAGCAGTTTCAAGGAAACATTTCTCCTGAGTTTTAGACGAAGTTTCCTGCTGTTTAGTACGGATGCCGGCATTGGGCTGGAAATACCGGTTTTGGGATTCTGCACAGAAAGGGTTTGCAAACCGCTGAATCCACACGTGAGTTTAACTCTGTCAGTTGAATGCACACATTGACAACCATTCAGTTTGATAGCACACTTTTGGTTTTAGAAGCAGATATTTCTCTGTACAGCCTATGGTCCCATTCACTCGGGAATATCCCAACGCAGCTCCTAGAAGAAACGTGTTTCTGACTCGCTGAATCTCAACATAGATTCAACTCTCTTAGGTGAACGAACGCACAGCAGAGCAGTTTCAAGGAAACGTTTCTCCTGAGTCTTAGACGAAGTTTCCTGCTGTTTAGTACGTATGCCGGCATTGGGCTGGAAATACCGGTTTTGGGATTCTGCACAGAAAGGGTTTGCAAACCGCTGAATCCACACGTGAGTTTAACTCTGTCAGTTGAATGCACACATTGACAACCATTCAGTTAGATAGCTCCGTTTTGGTTTTAGAAGCAGATATTTCTCTGTACAGCCTATGGTCCCATTCACTCGGGAATATCCCAACGCAGCTCCTAGAAGAAACGTGTTTCTGACTCGCTGAATCTCAACATAGATTCAACTCTCTTAGGTGAACGAACGCACAGCAGAGCAGTTTCAAGGAAACGTTTCTCCTGAGTTTTAGACGAAGTTTCCTGCTGTTTAGTACGGATGCCGGCATTGGGCTGGAAATACCGGTTTTGGGATTCTGCACAGAAAGGGTTTGCAAACCGCTGAATCCACACGTGAGTTTAACTCTGTCAGTTGAATGCACACATTGACAACCATTCAGTTTGATAGCACACTTTTGGTTTTAGAAGCAGATATTTCTCTGTACAGCCTATGGTCCCATTCACTCGGGAATATCCCAACGCAGCTCCTAGAAGAAACGTGTTTCTGACTCGCTGAATCTCAACATAGATTCAACTCTCTTAGGTGAACGAACACACAGCAGAGCAGTTTCAAGGAAGCGTTTCTCCTGAGTTTTAGACGAAGTTTCCTGCTGTTTAGTACGTATGCCGGCATTGGGCTGGAAATACCGGTTTTGGGATTCTGCACAGAAAGGGTTTGCAAACCGCTGAATCCACACGTGAGTTTAACTCTGTCAGTTGAATGCACACATTGACAACCATTCAGTTAGATAGCACACTTTTGGTTTTAGAAGCAGATATTTCTCTGTACAGCCTATGGTCCCATTCACTCGGGAATATCCCAACGCAGCTCCTAGAAGAAACGTGTTTCTGACTCGCTGAATCTCAACATAGATTCAACTCTCTTAGGTGAACGAACGCACAGCAGAGCAATTTCAAGGAAACGTTTCTCCTGAGTCTTAGACGAAGTTTCCTGTTGTTTAGTACGGACGCCGGCATTGGGCTGGAAATACCGGTTTTGGGATTCTGCACAGAAAGGTTTTGCAAACCGCTGAATCCACACGTGAGTTTAACTCTGTCAGTTGAATGCACACATTGACAACCATTCAGTTAGATAGCTCCGTTTTGGTTTTAGAAGCAGATATTTCTCTGTACAGCCTATGGTCCAATTCACTCGGGAATATCCCAACGCAGCTCCTAGAAGAAACGTGTTTCTGACTCGCTGAATCTCAACATAGATTCAACTCTCTTAGGTGAACGAAAGCACAGCAGAGCAGTTTCAAGGAAACGTTTCTCCTGAGTTTTAGACGAAGTTACCTGCTGTTTAGTACGGATGCCGGCATTGGGCTGGAAATACCAGTTTTGGGATTCTGCACAGAAAGGGTTTGCAAACCGCTGAATCCACACGTGAGTTTAACTCTGTCAGTTGAATGCACACATTGACAACCATTCAGTTAGATAGCACACTTTTGGTTTTAGAAGCAGATATTTCTCTGTACAGCCTATGGTCCCATTCACTCAGGAATATCCCAACGCAACTCGTAGAAGAAACGTGTTTCTGACTCGCTGAATCCCAACATAGATTCAACTCTCTTAGGTGAACGAACGCACAGCAGAGCAGTTTCAAGGAAACGTTTCTCCTGAGTTTTAGACGAAGTTTCCTGCTGTTTAGTACGTATGCCGGCATTGGGCTGGAAATACCGGTTTTGGGATTCTGCACAGAAAGGGTTTGTAAACCGCTGAATCCAAACGTCAGTTTAACTCTGTCAGTTGAATGCACACATTGACAACCATTCAGTTAGATAGCTCCGTTTTGGTTTTAGAAGCAGATATTTCTCTGTACAGCCTATGGTCCCATTCACTCGGGAATATCCCAACGCAGCTCCTAGCATAAACGTGTTTCTGACTCGCTGAATCTCAACAAAATTTCAACTCTCTTAGGTGAACGAACGCACAGCAGAGCAGTTTCAAGGAAACATTTCTCCTGAGTTTTAGACGAAGTTTCCTGCTGTTTAGTACGGATGCCGGCATTGAGCTGGAATTACCGGTTTTGGGATTCTGCACAGAAAGGGTTTGTAAACCGCTGAATCCAAACGTGAGTTTAACTCTGTCAGTTGAATGCACACATTGACAACCATTCAGTTATATACCACCCTTTTGGTTGTAGGAGCAGATATTTCTCTGTACAGCCTATGGTCCCATTCACTCGGGAATATCCCAACGCACCTCCTAGAAGAAACGTGTTTCTGACTCGCTGAATCTCAACATAGATTCAACTCTCTTAGGTGATCGAACGCACAGCAGAGCAGTTTCAAGGAAACGTTTTCCTGAGTTTTAGACGAAGTTTCCTGCTGTTTAGTACGGATGCCGGCATTGGGCTGGAAATACCGGTTTTGGGATTCTGCACAGAAAGGGTTTGCAAACCGCTGAATCCACACGTGAGTTTAACTCTGTCAGTTGAATGCACACATTGACAACCATTCAGTTAGATAGCTCCGTTTTGGTTTTAGAAGCAGATATTTCTCTGTACAGCCTATGGTCCCATTCACTCGGGAATATCCCAACGCAGCTCCTAGAAGAAACGTGTTTCTGACTCGCTGAATCTCAACATAGATTCAACTCTCTTAGGTGAACGAACGCACAGCAGAGCAGTTTCAAGGAAACGTTTCTCCTGAGTGTTAGACGAAGTTTCCTGCTGTTTAGTACGGATGCCGGCATTGGGCTGGAAATACCGGTTTTGGGATTCTGCACAGAAAGGGTTTGCAAACCGCTGAATCCACACGTGAGTTTAACTCTGTCAGTTGAATGCACACATTGACAACCATTCAGTTTGATAGCACCCTTTTGGTTTTAGAAGCAGATATTTCTCTGTACAGCCTATGGTCCCATTCACTCGGGAATATCCCAACGCAGCTCCTAGAAGAAACGTGTTTCTGACTCGCTGAATCTCAGCATAGATTCAACTCTCTTAGGTGAACGAACGCACAGCAGAGCAGTTTCAAGGAAACGTTTCTCCTGAGTTTTAGACGAAGTTTCCTACTGTTTTGTACAGATGCCGGCATTGGGCTGGACATACCGGTTTTGGGATTCTGCACAGAAATGGTTTGCAAACCGCTGAATACACACGTGAGTTTAACTCTGTCAGTTGAATGCACACATTGACAACCATTCAGTTAGATAGCTCCGTTTTGGTATTAGAAGCAGATATTTCTCTGTACAGCCTATGGTCCCATTCACTCGGGAATATCCCAACGCAGCTCCTAGCATAAACGTGTTTCTGACTCGCTGAATCTCAGCATAGTTTCAACTCTCTTAGGTGAACGAACGCACAGCAGAGCAGTTTCAAGGAAACATTTCTCCTGAGTTTTAGACGAAGTTTCCTGCTGTTTAGTACGGATGCCGGCATTGGGCTGGAAATACCGGTTTTGGGATTCTGCACAGAAAGGGTTTGCAAACCGCTGAATCCACACGTGAGTTTAACTCTGTCAGTTGAATGCACACATTGACAACCATTCAGTTTGATAGCACACTTTTGGTTTTAGAAGCAGATATTTCTCTGTACAGCCTATGGTCCCTTTCACTCGGGAATATCCCAACGCAGCTCCTAGAAGAAACGTGTTTCTGACTCGCTGAATCTCAACATAGATTCAACTCTCTTAGGTGAACGAACGCACAGCAGAGCAGTTTCAAGGAAACGTTTCTCCTGAGTCTTAGACGAAGTTTCCTGCTGTTTAGTACGTATGCCGGCATTGGGCTGGAAATACCGGTTTTGGGATTCTGCACAGAAAGGGTTTGCAAACCGCTGAATCCACACGTGAGTTTAACTCTGTCAGTTGAATGCACACATTGACAACCATTCAGTTAGATAGCTCCGTTTTGGTTTTAGAAGCAGATATTTCTCTGTACAGCCTATGGTCACATTCACTCGGGAATATCCCAACGCAGCTCCTAGAAGAAACGTGTTTCTGACTCGCTGAATCTCAACATAGATTCAACTCTCTTAGGTGAACGAACGCACAGCAGAGCAGTTTCAAGGAAACGTTTCTCCTGAGTTTTAGACGAAGTTTCCTGCTGTTTAGTACGGATGCCGGCATTGGGCTGGAAATACCGGTTTTGGGATTCTGCACAGAAAGGGTTTGCAAACCGCTGAATCCACACGTGACTTTAACTCTGTCAGTTGAATGCACACATTGACAACCATTCAGTTTGATAGCACACTTTTGGTTTTAGAAGCAGATATTTCTCTGTACAGCCTATGGTCCCATTCACTCGGGAATATCCCAACGCAGCTCCTAGAAGAAACGTGTTTCTGACTCGCTGAATCTCAACATAGATTCAACTCTCTTAGGTGAACGAACGCACAGCAGAGCAATTTCAAGGAAACGTTTCTCCTGAGTCTTAGACGAAGTTTCCTGTTGTTTAGTACGGACGCCGGCATTGGGCTGGAAATACCGGTTTTGGGATTCTGCACAGAAAGGTTTTGCAAACCGCTGAATACACACGTGAGTTTAACTCTGTCAGTTGAATGCACACATTGACAACCATTCAGTTAGATAGCTCCGTTTTGGTTTTAGAAGCAGATATTTCTCTGTACAGCCTATGGTCCAATTCACTCGGGAATATCCCAACGCAGCTCCTAGAAGAAACGTGTTTCTGACTCGCTGAATCTCAACATAGATTCAACTCTCTTAGGTGAACGAAAGCACAGCAGAGCAGTTTCAAGGAAACGTTTCTCCTGAGTTTTAGACGAAGTTACCTGCTGTTTAGTACGGATGCCGGCATTGGGCTGGAAATACCAGTTTTGGGATTCTGCACAGAAAGGGTTTGCAAACCGCTGAATCCACACGTGAGTTTAACTCTGTCAGTTGAATGCACACATTGACAACCATTCAGTTAGATAGCACACTTTTGGTTTTAGAAGCAGATATTTCTCTGTACAGCCTATGGTCCCATTCACTCAGGAATATCCCAACGCAACTCGTAGAAGAAACGTGTTTCTGACTCGCTGAATCCCAACATAGATTCAACTCTCTTAGGTGAACGAACGCACAGCAGAGCAGTTTCAAGGAAACGTTTCTCCTGAGTTTTAGACGAAGTTTCCTGCTGTTTAGTACGTATGCCGGCATTGGGCTGGAAATACCGGTTTTGGGATTCTGCACAGAAAGGGTTTGTAAACCGCTGAATCCAAACGTCAGTTTAACTCTGTCAGTTGAATGCACACATTGACAAACATTCAGTTAGATACCACCCTTTTGGTTGTAGGAGCAGATATTTCTCTGTACAGCCTATGGTCCCATTCACTCGGGAATATCCCAACGCACCTCCTAGAAGAAACGTGTTTCTGACTCGCTGAATCTCAACATAGATTCAACCCTCTTAGGTGATCGAACGCACAGCAGAGCAGTTTCAAGGAAACGTTTCTCCTAAGTTTTAGACGAAGTTTCCTGCTGTTTAGTACAGATGCCGGCATTGGGCTGGAAATACCGGTTTTGGGATTCTGCACAGAAAGGGTTTGCAAACCGCTGAATCCACACGTGAGTTTAACTCTGTCAGTTGAATGCAAACATTGACAACCATTCAGTTAGATAGCACACTTTTGGTTTTAGAAGCAGATATTTCTCTGTACAGCCTATGGTCCCATTCACTCGGGAATATCCCAACGCAGCTCCTAGAAGAAACGTGTTTCTGACTCGCTGAATCTCAACATAGATTCAACTCTCTTAGGTGAACGAACGCACAGCAGAGCAGTTTCAAGGAAACGTTTCTCCTGAGTTTTAGACGAAGTTTCCTGCTGTTTAGTACGTATGCCGGCATTGGGCTGGAAATACCGGTTTTGGGATTCTGCACAGAAAGGGTTTGCAAACCGCTGAATCAACACGTGAGTTTAACTCTGTCAGTTGAATGCACACATTGACAACCATTCAGTTAGATAGCTCCGTTTTGGTTTTAGAAGCAGATATTTCTCTGTACAGCCTATGGTCCCATTCACTCGGGAATATCCCAACGCAGCTCCTAGCATAAACGTGTTTCTGACTCGCTGAATCTCAACAAAATTTCAACTCTCTTAGGTGAACGAACGCACAGCAGAGCAGTTTCAAGGAAACATTTCTCCTGAGTTTTAGACGAAGTTTCCTGCTGTTTAGTACGGATGCCGGCATTGAGCTGGAATTACCGGTTTTGGGATTCTGCACAGAAAGGGTTTGTAAACCGCTGAATCCAAACGTGAGTTTAACTCTGTCAGTTGAATGCACACATTGACAACCATTCAGTTATATACCACCCTTTTGGTTGTAGGAGCAGATATTTCTCTATACAGCCTATGGTCCCATTCACTCGGGAATATCCCAACGCACCTCCTAGAAGAAACGTGTTTCTGACTCGCTGAATCTCAACATAGATTCAACTCTCTTAGGTGATCGAACGCACAGCAGAGCAGTTTCAAGGAAACGTTTTCCTGAGTTTTAGACGAAGTTTCCTGCTGTTTAGTACGGATGCCGGCATTGGGCTGGAAATACCGGTTTTGGGATTCTGCACAGAAAGGGTTTGCAAACCGCTGAATCCACACGTGAGTTTAACTCTGTCAGTTGAATGCACACATTGACAACCATTCAGTTAGATAGCTCCGTTTTGGTTTTAGAAGCAGATATTTCTCTGTACAGCCTATGGTCCCATTCACTCGGGAATATCCCAACGCAGCTCCTAGAAGAAACGTGTTTCTGACTCGCTGAATCTCAACATAGATTCAACTCTCTTAGGTGAACGAACGCACAGCAGAGCAGTTTCAAGGAAACGTTTCTCCTGAGTGTTAGACGAAGTTTCCTGCTGTTTAGTACGGATGCCGGCATTGGGCTGGAAATACCGGTTTTGGGATTCTGCACAGAAAGGGTTTGCAAACCGCTGAATCCACACGTGAGTTTAACTCTGTCAGTTGAATGCACACATTGACAACCATTCAGTTTGATAGCACACTTTTCGTTTTATAAGCAGATATTTCTCTGTACAGCCTATGGTCCCATTCACTCGGGAATATCCCAACGCAGCTCCTAGAAGAAACGTGTTTCTGACTCGCTGAATCTCAACATAGATTCAACTCTCTTAGGTGAACGAACGCACAGCAGAGCAGTTTCAAGGAAACGTTTCTCCTGAGTTTTAGACGAAGTTTCCTGCTGTTTAGTACGTATGCCGGCATTGGGCTGGAAATACCGGTTTTGGGATTCTGCACAGAAAGGGTTTGTAAACCGCTGAATCCAAACGTCAGTTTAACTCTGTCAGTTGAATGCACACATTGACAAACATTCAGTTAGATACCACCCTTTTGGTTGTAGGAGCAGATATTTCTCTGTACAGCCTATGGTCCCATTCACTCGGGAATATCCCAACGCACCTCCTAGAAGAAACGTGTTTCTGACTCGCTGAATCTCAACATAGATTCAACCCTCTTAGGTGATCGAACGCACAGCAGAGCAGTTTCAAGGAAACGTTTCTCCTAAGTTTTAGACGAAGTTTCCTGCTGTTTAGTACAGATGCCGGCATTGGGCTGGAAATACCGGTTTTGGGATTCTGCACAGAAAGGGTTTGCAAACCGCTGAATCCACACGTGAGTTTAACTCTGTCAGTTGAATGCAAACATTGACAACCATTCAGTTAGATAGCACACTTTTGGTTTTAGAAGCAGATATTTCTCTGTACAGCCTATGGTCCCATTCACTCGGGAATATCCCAACGCAGCTCCTAGAAGAAACGTGTTTCTGACTCGCTGAATCTCAACATAGATTCAACTCTCTTAGGTGAACGAACGCACAGCAGAGCAGTTTCAAGGAAACGTTTCTCCTGAGTTTTAGACGAAGTTTCCTGCTGTTTAGTACGTATGCCGGCATTGGGCTGGAAATACCGGTTTTGGGATTCTGCACAGAAAGGGTTTGCAAACCGCTGAATCCACACGTGAGTTTAACTCTGTCAGTTGAATGCACACATTGACAACCATTCAGTTAGATAGCTCCGTTTTGGTTTTAGAAGCAGATATTTCTCTGTACAGCCTATGGTCCCATTCACTCGGGAATATCCCAACGCAGCTCCTAGCATAAACGTGTTTCTGACTCGCTGAATCTCAACAAAATTTCAACTCTCTTAGGTGAACGAACGCACAGCAGAGCAGTTTCAAGGAAACATTTCTCCTGAGTTTTAGACGAAGTTTCCTGCTGTTTAGTACGGATGCCGGCATTGAGCTGGAATTACCAGTTTTGGGATTCTGCACAGAAAGGGTTTGTAAACCGCTGAATCCAAACGTGAGTTTAACTCTGTCAGTTGAATGCACACATTTACAACCATTCAGTTAGATACCACCCTTTTGGTTGTAGGAGCAGATATTTCTCTGTACAGCCTATGGTCCCATTCACTCGGGAATATCCCAACGCACCTCCTAGAAGAAACGTGTTTCTGACTCGCTGAATCTCAACATAGATTCAACTCTCTTAGGTGATCGAACGCACAGCAGAGCAGTTTCAAGGAAACGTTTTCCTGAGTTTTAGACGAAGTTTCCTTCTGTTTAGTACGGATGCCGGCATTGGGCTGGAAATACCGGTTTTGGGATTCTGCACAGAAAGGGTTTGCAAACCGCTGAATCCACACGTGAGTTTAACTCTGTCAGTTGAATGCACACATTGACAACCATTCAGTTAGATAGCTCCGTTTTGGTTTTAGAAGCAGATATTTCTCTGTACAGCCTATGGTCCCATTCACTCGGGAATATCCCAACGCAGCTCCTAGAAGAAACGTGTTTCTGACTCGCTGAATCTCAACATAGATTCAACTCTCTTAGGTGAACGAACGCACAGCAGAGCAGTTTCAAGGAAACGTTTCTCCTGAGTGTTAGACGAAGTTTCCTGCTGTTTAGTACGGATGCCGGCATTGGGCTGGAAATACCGGTTTTGGGATTCTGCACAGAAAGGGTTTGCAAACCGCTGAATCCACACGTGAGTTTAACTCTGTCAGTTGAATGCACACATTGACAACCATTCAGTTTGATAGCACACTTTTCGTTTTAGAAGCAGATATTTCTCTGTACAGCCTATGGTCCCATTCACTCGGGAATATCGCAACGCAGCTCCTAGAAGAAACGTGTTTCTGACTCGCTGAATCTCAACATAGATTCAACTCTCTTAGGTGAACGAACGCACAGCAGAGCAGTTTCAAGGAAACGTTTCTCCTGAGTTTTAGACGAAGTTTCCTGCTGTTTAGTACGTATGCCGGCATTGGGCTGGAAATACCGGTTTTGGGATTCTGCACAGAAATGGTTTGCAAACCGCTGAATCCACACGTGAGTTTAACTCTGTCAGTTGAATGCACACATTGTCAACCATTCAGTTTGATAGCACACTTTTGGTTTTAGAAGCAGATATTTCTCTGTACAGCCTATGGTCCCATTCACTCGGGAATATCCCAACGCAGCTCCTAGAAGAAACGTGTTTCTGACTCGCTGAATCTCAACATAGATTCAACTCTCTTAGGTGAACGAACGCACAGCAGAGCAGTTTCAAGGAAACGTTTCTCCTGAGTTTTAGACGAAGTTTCCTGCTGTTTAGTACGGATGCCGGCATTGAGCTGGAATTACCGGTTTTGGGATTCTGCACAGAAAGGGTTTGCAAACCGCTGAATCCAAACGTGAGTTTAACTCTGTCAGTTGAATGCACACATTGACAGCCATTCAGTTAGATACCACCCTTTTGGTTGTAGGAGCAGATATTTCTCTGTACAGCCTATGGTCCCATTCACTCGGGAATATCCCAACGCACCTCCTAGAAGAAACGTGTTTCTGACTCGCTGAATCTCAACATAGATTCAACTCTGTTAGGTGATCGAACGCACAGCAGAGCAGTTTCAAGGAAACGTTTCTCCTGAGTTTTAGACGAAGTTTCCTGCTGTTTAGTACGGATGCCGGCATTGGGCTGGAAATACCGGTTTTGGGATTCTGCACAGAAAGGGTTTGCAAACCGCTGAAACCACACGTGAGTTTAACTCTGTCAGTTGAATGCCCACATTGACAACCATTCAGTTAGATAGCTCCGTTTTGGTTTTAGAAGCAGATATTTCTCTGTACAGCCTATGGTCCCATTCACTCGGGAATATCCCAACGCAGCTCCTAGAAGAAACGTGTTTCTGACTCGCTGAATCTCAACATAGATTCAACTCTCTTAGGTGAACGAACGCACAGCAGAGCAGTTTCAAGGAAACGTTTCTCCTGAGTTTTAGACGAAGTTTCCTGCTGTTTAGTACGGATGCCGGCATTGGGCTGGACATACCGGTTTTGGGATTCTGCACAGAAAGGGTTTGCAAACCGCTGAATCCACACGTGAGTTTAACTCTGTCAGTTGAATGCACACATTGACAACCATTCAGTTTGATAGCACCCTTTTGGTTTTAGAAGCAGATATTTCTCTGTACAGCCTATGGTCCCATTCACTCGGGAATATCCCAACGCAGCTCCTAGAAGAAACGTGTTTCTGACTCGCTGAATCTCAACATAGATTCAACTCTCTTAGGTGAACGAACGCACAGCAGAGCAGTTTCAAGGAAACGTTTCTCCTGAGTTTTAGACGAAGTTTCCTGCTGTTTAGTACGGATGCCGGCATTGGGCTGGAAATACCGGTTTTGGGATTCTGCACAGAAAGGGTTTGCAAACCACTGAATCCACACGTGACTTTAACTCTGTCAGTTGAATGCACACATTGACAACCATTCAGTTTGATAGCACACTTTTGGTTTTAGAAGAAGATATTTCTCTGTACAGCCTATGGTCCCATTCACTCGGGAATATCCCATCGCAGCTCCTAGACGAAACGTGTTTCTGACTCGCTGAATCTCAACATAGATTCAACTCTCTTAGGTGAACGAAAGCACAGCAGAGCAGTTTCAAGGAAACGTTTCTCCTGAGTTTTAGACGAAGTTTCCTGCTGTTTAGTACGGATGCCGGCATTCGGCTGGAAATACCAGTTTTGGGATTCTGCACAGAAAGGGTTTGCAAACCGCTGAATCCACACGTGAGTTTAACTCTGTCAGTTGAATGCACACATTGACAACCATTCAGTTAGATAGCACACTTTTGGTTTTAGAAGCAGATAATTCTCTGTACAGCCTATGGTCCCATTCACTCAGGAATATCCCAACGCAACTCCTAGAAGAAACGTGTTTCTGACTCGCTGAATCTCAACATAGATTCAACTCTCTTAGGTGAACGAACGCACAGCAGAGAAGTTTCAAGGAAACGTTTCTCCTGAGTTTTAGACGAAGTTTCCTGCTGTTTAGTACGTATGCCGGCATTGGGCTGGAAATACCGGTTTTGGGATTCTGCACAGAAAGGGTTTGTAAACCGCTGAATCCAAACGTCAGTTTAACTCTGTCAGTTGCATGCACACACTGACAACCATTCAGTTAGATACCACCCTTTTGGTTGTAGGAGCAGATATTTCTCTGTACAGCCTATGGTCCCATTCACTCGGGAATATCCCAACGCACCTCCTAGAAGAAACGTGTTTCTGACTCGCTGAATCTCAACATAGATTCAACTCTCTTAGGTGATCGAACGCACAGCAGAGCAGTTTCAAGGAAACGTTTCTCCTGAGTTTTAGACGAAGTTTCCTGCTGTTTAGTACAGATGCCGGCATTGGGCTGGAAATACCGGTTTTGGGATTCTGCACAGAAAGGGTTTGCAAACCGCTGAATCCACACGTGAGTTTAACTCTGTCAGTTGAATGCACACATTGACAACCATTCAGTTAGATAGCTCCGTTTTGGTTTTAGAAGCAGATATTTCTCTGTACAGCCTATGGTCCCATTCACTCGGGAATATCCCAACGCAGCTCCTAGCATAAACGTGTTTCTGACTCGCTGAATCTCAACAAAATTTCAACTCTCTTAGGTGAACGAACGCACAGCAGAGCAGTTTCAAGGAAACATTTCTCCTGAGTTTTAGACGAAGTTTCCTGCTGTTTAGTACGGATGCCGGCATTGAGCTGGAATTACCAGTTTTGGGATTCTGCACAGAAAGGGTTTGTAAACCGCTGAATCCAAACGTGAGTTTAACTCTGTCAGTTGAATGCACACATTGACAACCATTCAGTTAGATACCACCCTTTTGGTTGTAGGAGCAGATATTTCTCTGTACAGCCTATGGTCCCATTCACTCGGGAATATCCCAACGCACCTCCTAGAAGAAACGTGTTTCTGACTCGCTGAATCTCAACATAGATTCAACTCTCTTAGGTGATCGAACGCACAGCAGAGCAGTTTCAAGGAAACGTTTTCCTGAGTTTTAGACGAAGTTTCCTTCTGTTTAGTACGGATGCCGGCATTGGGCTGGAAATACCGGTTTTGGGATTCTGCACAGAAAGGGTTTGCAAACCGCTGAATCCACACGTGAGTTTAACTCTGTCAGTTGAATGCACACATTGACAACCATTCAGTTAGATAGCTCCGTTTTGGTTTTAGAAGCAGATATTTCTCTGTACAGCCTATGGTCCCATTCACTCGGGAATATCCCAACGCAGCTCCTAGAAGAAACGTGTTTCTGACTCGCTGAATCTCAACATAGATTCAACTCTCTTAGGTGAACGAACGCACAGCAGAGCAGTTTCAAGGAAACGTTTCTCCTGAGTTTTAGACGAAGTTTCCTGCTGTTTAGTACGTATGCCGGCATTGGGCTGGAAATACCGGTTTTGGGATTCTGCACAGAAATGGTTTGCAAACCGCTGAATCCACACGTGAGTTTAACTCTGTCAGTTGAATGCACACATTGTCAACCATTCAGTTTGATAGCACACTTTTGGTTTTAGAAGCAGATATTTCTCTGTACAGCCTATGGTCCCATTCACTCGGGAATATCCCAACGCAGCTCCTAGAAGAAACGTGTTTCTGACTCGCTGAATCTCAACATAGATTCAACTCTCTTAGGTGAACGAACGCACAGCAGAGCAGTTTCAAGGAAACGTTTCTCCTGAGTTTTAGACGAAGTTTCCTGCTGTTTAGTACGGATGCCGGCATTGAGCTGGAATTACCGGTTTTGGGATTCTGCACAGAAAGGGTTTGCAAACCGCTGAATCCAAACGTGAGTTTAACTCTGTCAGTTGAATGCACACATTGACAACCATTCAGTTAGATACCACCCTTTTGGTTGTAGGAGCAGATATTTCTCTGTACAGCCTATGGTCCCATTCACTCGGGAATATCCCAACGCACCTCCTAGAAGAAACGTGTTTCTGACTCGCTGAATCTCAACATAGATTCAACTCTCTTAGGTGATCGAACGCACAGCAGAGCAGTTTCAAGGAAACGTTTCTCCTGAGTTTTAGACGAAGTTTCCTGCTGTTTAGTACGGATGCCGGCATTGGGCTGGAAATACCGGTTTTGGGATTCTGCACAGAAAGGGTTTGCAAACCGCTGAAACCACACGTGAGTTTAACTCTGTCAGTTGAATGCCCACATTGACAACCATTCAGTTAGATAGCTCCGTTTTGGTTTTAGAAGCAGATATTTCTCTGTACAGCCTATGGTCCCATTCACTCGGGAATATCCCAACGCAGCTCCTAGAAGAAACGTGTTTCTGACTCGCTGAATCTCAACATAGATTCAACTCTCTTAGGTGAACGAACGCACAGCAGAGCAGTTTCAAGGAAACGTTTCTCCTGAGTTTTAGACGAAGTTTCCTGCTGTTTAGTACGGATGCCGGCATTGGGCTGGACATACCGGTTTTGGGATTCTGCACAGAAAGGGTTTGCAAACCGCTGAATCCACACGTGAGTTTAACTCTGTCAGTTGAATGCACACATTGACAACCATTCAGTTTGATAGCACCCTTTTGGTTTTAGAAGCAGATATTTCTCTGTACAGCCTATGGTCCCATTCACTCGGGAATATCCCAACGCAGCTCCTAGAAGAAACGTGTTTCTGACTCGCTGAATCTCAACATAGATTCAACTCTCTTAGGTGAACGAACGCACAGCAGAGCAGTTTCAAGGAAACGTTTCTCCTGAGTTTTAGACGAAGTTTCCTGCTGTTTAGTACGGATGCCGGCATTGGGCTGGAAATACCGGTTTTGGGATTCTGCACAGAAAGGGTTTGCAAACCACTGAATCCACACGTGACTTTAACTCTGTCAGTTGAATGCACACATTGACAACCATTCAGTTTGATAGCACACTTTTGGTTTTAGAAGCAGATATTTCTCTGTACAGCCTATGGTCCCATTCACTCGGGAATATCCCATCGCAGCTCCTAGACGAAACGTGTTTCTGACTCGCTGAATCTCAACATAGATTCAACTCTCTTAGGTGAACGAAAGCACAGCAGAGCAGTTTCAAGGAAACGTTTCTCCTGAGTTTTAGACGAAGTTTCCTGCTGTTTAGTACGGATGCCGGCATTCGGCTGGAAATACCAGTTTTGGGATCCTGCACAGAAAGGGTTTGCAAACCGCTGAATCCACACGTGAGTTTAACTCTGTCAGTTGAATGCACACATTGACAACCATTCAGTTAGATAGCACACTTTTGGTTTTAGAAGCAGATAATTCTCTGTACAGCCTATGGTCCCATTCACTCAGGAATATCCCAACGCAACTCCTAGAAGAAACGTGTTTCTGACTCGCTGAATCTCAACATAGATTCAACTCTCTTAGGTGAACGAACGCACAGCAGAGCAGTTTCAAGGAAACGTTTCTCCTGAGTTTTAGACGAAGTTTCCTGCTGTTTAGTACGTATGCCGGCATTGGGCTGGAAATACCGGTTTTGGGATTCTGCACAGAAAGGGTTTGTAAACCACTGAATCCAAACGTCAGTTTAACTCTGTCAGTTGCATGCACACACTGACAACCATTCAGTTAGATACCACCCTTTTGGTTGTAGGAGCAGATATTTCTCTGTACAGCCTATGGTCCCATTCACTCGGGAATATCCCAACGCACCTCCTAGAAGAAACGTGTTTCTGACTCGCTGAATCTCAACATAGATTCAACTCTCTTATTTGATCGAACGCACAGCAGAGCAGTTTCAAGGAAACGTTTCTCCTGAGTTTTAGACGAAGTTTCCTGCTGTTTAGTACAGATGCCGGCATTGGGCTGGAAATACCAGTTTTGGGATTCTGCACAGAAAGGGTTTGCAAACCGCTGAATCCACACGTGAGTTTAACTCTGTCAGTTGAATGCACACATTGACAACCATTCAGTTTGATAGCACACTTTTGGTTTTAGAAGCAGATATTTCTCTGTACAGCCTATGGTCCCATTCACTCGGGAATATCCCAACGCAGCTCCTAGAAGAAACGTGTTTCTGACTCGCTGAATCTCAACATAGATTCAACTCTCTTAGGTGAACGAACGCACAGCAGAGCAGTTTCAAGGAAACGTTTCTCCTGAGTTTTAGACGAAGTTTCCTGCTGTTTAGTACGTATGCCGGCATTGGGCTGGAAATACCGGTTTTGGGATTCTGCACAGAAAGGGTTTGCAAACCGCTGAATCCACACGTGAGTTTAACTCTGTCAGTTGAATGCACACATTGACAACCATTCAGTTTGATAGCACACTTTTGGTTTTAGAAGCAGATATTTCTCTGTACAGCCTATGGTCCCATTCACTCGGGAATATCCCAACGCAGCTCCTAGAAGAAACGTGTTTCTGACTCGCTGAATCTCAACATAGATTCAACTCTCTTAGGTGAACGAACGCACAGCAGAGCAGTTTCAAGGAAACGTTTCTCCTGAGTTTTAGACGAAGTTTCCTGCTGTTTAGTACGGATGCCGGCATTGAGCTGGAATTACCGGTTTTGGGATTCTGCACAGAAAGGGTTTGCAAACCGCTGAATCCAAACGTGAGTTTAACTCTGTCAGTTGAATGCACACATTGACAACCATTCAGTTAGATACCACCCTTTTGGTTGTAGGAGCAGATATTTCTCTGTACAGCCTATGGTCCCATTCACTCGGGAATATCCCAACGCACCTCCTAGAAGAAACGTGTTTCTGACTCGCTGAATCTCAACATAGATTCAACTCTCTTAGGTGATCGAACGCACAGCAGAGCAGTTTCAAGGAAACGTTTCTCCTGAGTTTTAGACGAAGTTTCCTGCTGTTTAGTACGGATGCCGGCATTGGGCTGGAAATACCGGTTTTGGGATTCTGCACAGAAAGGGTTTGCAAACCGCTGAATCCACACGTGAGTTTAACTCTGTCAGTTGAATGCACACATTGACAACCATTCAGTTAGATAGCTCCGTTTTGGTTTTAGAAGCAGATATTTCTCTGTACAGCCTATGGTCCCATTCACTCGGGAATATCCCAACGCAGCTCCTAGAAGAAACGTGTTTCTGACTCGCTGAATCTCAACATAGATTCAACTCTCTTAGGTGAACGAACGCACAGCAGAGCAGTTTCAAGGAAACGTTTCTCCTGAGTTTTAGACGAAGTTTCCTGCTGTTTAGTACGGATGCCGGCATTGGGCTGGACATACCGGTTTTGGGATTCTGCACAGAAAGGGTTTGCAAACCGCTGAATCCACACGTGAGTTTAACTCTGTCAGTTGAATGCACACATTGACAACCATTCAGTTTGATAGCACCCTTTTGGTTTTAGAAGCAGATATTTCTCTGTACAGCCTATGGTCCCATTCACTCGGGAATATCCCAACGCAGCTCCTAGAAGAAACGTGTTTCTGACTCGCTGAATCTCAACATAGATTCAACTCTCTTAGGTTAACGAACGCACAGCAGAGCAGTTTCAAGGAAACGTTTCTCCTGAGTTTTAGACGAAGTTTCCTGCTGTTTACTACGGATGCCGGCATTGGGCTGGAAATACCGGTTTTGGGATTCTGCACAGAAAGGGTTTGCAAACCACTGAATCCACACGTGACTTTAACTCTGTCAGTTGAATGCACACATTGACAACCATAGAGTTTGATAGCACACTTTTGGTTTTAGAAGCAGATATTTCTCTGTACAGCCTATGGTCCCATTCACTCGGGAATATCCCATCGCAGCTCCTAGACGAAACGTGTTTCTGACTCGCTGAATCTCAACATAGATTCAACTCTCTTAGGTGAACGAAAGCACAGCAGAGCAGTTTCAAGGAAACGTTTCTCCTGAGTTTTAGACGAAGTTTCCTGCTGTTTAGTACGGATGCCGGCATTCGGCTGGAAATACCAGTTTTGGGATTCTGCACAGAAAGGGTTTGTAAACCGCTGAATCCAAACGTCAGTTTAACTCTGTCAGTTGCATGCACACACTGACAACCATTCAGTTAGATACCACCCTTTTGGTTGTAGGAGCAGATATTTCTCTGTACAGCCTATGGTCCCATTCATTCGGGAATATCCCAACGCACCTCCTAGAAGAAACGTGTTTCTGACTCGCTGAATCTCAACATAGATTCAACTCTCTTAGGTGATCGAACGCACAGCAGAGCAGTTTCAAGGAAACGTTTCTCCTGAGTTTTAGACGAAGTTTCCTGCTGTTTAGTACGGATGCCGGCATTGGGCTGGAAATACCGGTTTTGGGATTCTGCACAGAAAGGGTTTGCAAACCGCTGAATCGACACGTGAGTTTAACTCTGTCAGTTGAATGCACACATTGACAACCATTCAGTTTGATAGCACACTTTTGGTTTTAGAAGCAGATATTTCTCTGTACAGCCTATGGTCCCATTCACTCGGGAATATCCCAACGCAGCTCCTAGAAGAAACGTGTTTCTGACTCGCTGAATCTCAACATAGATTCAACTCTCTTAGGTGAACGAACGCACAGCAGAGCAGTTTCAAGGAAACGTTTCTCCTGAGTTTTAGACGAAGTTTCCTGCTGTTTAGTACGTATGCCGGCATTGGGCTGGAAATACCGGTTTTGGGATTCTGCACAGAAAGGGTTTGCAAACCGCTGAATCCACACGTGAGTTTAACTCTGTCAGTTGAATGCACACATTGACAACCATTCAGTTTGATAGCACACTTTTGGTTTTAGAAGCAGATATTTCTCTGTACAGCCTATGGTCCCATTCACTCGGGAATATCCCAACGCAGCTCCTAGAAGAAACGTGTTTCTGACTCGCTGAATCTCAACATAGATTCAACTCTCTTAGGTGAACGAACGCACAGCAGAGCAGTTTCAAGGAAACGTTTCTCCTGAGTTTTAGACGAAGTTTCCTGCTGTTTAGTACGGATGCCGGCATTGAGCTGGAATTACCGGTTTTGGGATTCTGCACAGAAAGGGTTTGCAAACCGCTGAATCCAAACGTGAGTTTAACTCTGTCAGTTGAATGCACACATTGACAACCATTCAGTTAGATACCACCCTTTTGGTTGTAGGAGCAGATATTTCTCTGTACAGCCTATGGTCCCATTCACTCGGGAATATCCCAACGCACCTCCTAGAAGAAACGTGTTTCTGACTCGCTGAATCTCAACATAGATTCAACTCTCTTAGGTGATCGAACGCACAGCAGAACAGTTTCAAGGAAACGTTTCTCCTGAGTTTTAGACGAAGTTTCCTGCTGTTTAGTACGGATGCCGGCATTGGGCTGGAAATACCGGTTTTGGGATTCTGCACAGAAAGGGTTTGCAAACCGCTGAAACCACACGTGAGTTTAACTCTGTCAGTTGAATGCACACATTGACAACCATTCAGTTAGATAGCTCCGTTTTGGTTTTAGAAGCAGATATTTCTCTGTACAGCCTATGGTCCCATTCACTCGGGAATATCCCAACGCAGCTCCTAGAAGAAACGTGTTTCTGACTCGCTGAATCTCAACATAGATTCAACTCTCTTAGGTGAACGAACGCACAGCAGAGCGGTTTCAAAGAAACGTTTCTCCTGAGTTTTAGACGAAATTTCCTGCTGTTTAGTACGATGCCGGCATTGGGCTGGACATACCGGTTTTGGGATTCTGCACAGAAATGGTTTGCAAACCGCTGAATCCACACGTGAGTTTAACTCTGTCAGTTGAATGCACACATTGACAACCATTCAGTTAGATAGCTCCGTTTTGGTTTTAGAAGCAGATATTTCTCTGTACAGCCTATGGTCCCATTCACTCGGGAATATCCCAACGCAGCTCCTAGAAGAAACGTGTTTCTGACTCGCTGAATCTCAACATAGATTCAACTCTCTTAGGTGAACGAACGCACAGCAGAGCAGTTTCAAGGAAACATTTCTCCTGAGTTTTAGACGAAGTTTCCTGCTGTTTAGTACGGATGCCGGCATTGGGCTGGACATACCGGTTTTGGGATTCTGCACAGAAAGGGTTTGCAAACCGCTGAATCCACACGTGAGTTTAACTCCGTCAGTTGAATGCACACATTGACAACCATTCAGTTAGATAGCTCCGTTTTGGTTTTAGAAGCAGATATTTCTCTGTACAGCCTATGGTCCCATTCACTCGGGAATATCCCAAATCAGCTCCTAGAAGAAACGTGTTTCTGACTCGCTGAATCTCAACATAGATTCAACTCTCTTAGGTGAACGAACGCACAGCAGTGCAGTTTCAAGGAAACGTTTCTCCTGAGTTTTAGACGAAGTTTCCTGCTGTTTAGTACGGATGCTGGCATTGGGATGGAAATACCGGTTTTGGGATTCTGCACAGAAAGGGTTTGCAAACCGCTGAATCCACACGTGAGTTTAACTCTGTCAGTTGAATGCACACATTGACAACCATTCAGTTAGATAGCTCCGTTTTGGTTTTAGAAGCAGATATTTCTCTGTACAGCCTATGGTCCCATTCACTCGGGAATATCCCAATGCAGCTCCTAGAAGAAACGTGTTTCTGACTCGCTGAATCTCAACATAGATTCAACTCTCTTAGGTGAACGAACGCACAGCAGAGCAGTTTCAAGGAAACGTTTCTCCTGAGTTTTAGACCAAGTTTCCTGCTGTTTAGTACGGATGCCGGCATTGGGCTGGAAATACCGGTTTTGGGATTCTGCACAGAAAGGGTTTGCAAACCGCTGAATCCACACGTGAGTTTAACTCTGTCAGTTGAATGCACACATTGACAACCATTCAGTTTGATAGCACACTTTTGGTTTTAGAAGCAGATATTTCTCTGTACAGCCTATGGTCCCATTCACTCGGGAATATCCGAATGCAGCTCCTAGAAGAAACGTGTTTCTGACTCGCTGAATCTCAACATAGATTCAACTCTCTTAGGTGAACGAACGCACATCAGAGCAGTTTCAAGGAAACGTTTCTCCTGAGTCTTAGACGAAGTTTCCTGCTGTTTAGTACGGATGCCGGCATTGGGCTGGAAATACCGGTTTTGGGATTCTGCACAGAAAGGGTTTGCAAACCGCTGAATCCACACGTGAGTTTAACTCTGTCAGTTGAATGCACACATTGACAGCCATTCAGTTAGATAGCTCCGTTTTGGTTTTAGAAGCAGATATTTCTCTGTACAGCCTATGGTCCCATTCACTCGGGAATATCCCAACGCAGCTCCTAGAAGAAACGTGTTTCTGACTCGCTGAATCTCAACATAGATTCAACTCTCTTAGGTGAACGAACGCACAGCAGAGCAGTTTCAAGGAAACATTTCTCCTGAGTTTTAGACGAAGTTTCCTGCTGTTTAGTACGGATGCCGGCATTGAGCTGGAATTACCGGTTTTGGGATTCTGCACAGAAAGGGTTTGTAAACCGCTGAATCCAAACGTGAGTTTAACTCTGTCGGTTGAATGCACACATTGACAAACATTCAGTTAGATACCACCCTTTTGGTTGTAGGAGCAGATATTTCTCTGTACAGCCTATGGTCCCATTCACTCGGGAATATCCCAATGCACCTCCTAGAAGAAACGTGCTTCTGACTCGCTGAATCTCAACATAGATTCAACTCTCTTAGGTGATCGAACGCACAGCAGAGCAGTTTCAAGGAAACGTTTCTCCTGAGTTTTAGACGAAGTTTCCTGCTGTTTAGTACGGATGCCGGCATTGGGCTGGAAATACCGGTTTTGGGATTCTGCACAGAAATGGTTTGCAAACCGCTGAATCCAAACGTGAGTTTAACTCTGTCAGTTGAATGCACACATTGACAACCATTCAGTTTGATAGCACACTTTTGGTTTTAGAAGCAGATATTTCTCTGTACAGCCTATGGTCCCATTCACTCGGGAATATCCCAACGCAGCTCCTAGAAGAAACGTGTTTCTGACTCGCTGAATCTCAACATAGATTCAACTCTCTTAGGTGAACGAACGCACAGCAGAGCAGTTTCAAGGAAACGTTTCTCCTGAGTCTTAGACGAAGTTTCCTGCTGTTTAGTACGTATGCCGGCATTGGGCTGGAAATACCGGTTTTGGGATTCTGCACAGAAAGGGTTTGCAAACCGCTGAATCCACACGTGAGTTTAACTCTGTCAGTTGAATGCACACATTGACAACCATTCAGTTAGATAGCTCCGTTTTGGTTTTAGAAGCAGATATTTCTCTGTACAGCCTATGGTCACATTCACTCGGGAATATCCCAACGCAGCTCCTAGAAGAAACGTGTTTCTGACTCGCTGAATCTCAACATAGATTCAACTCTCTTAGGTGAACGAACGCACAGCAGAGCAGTTTCAAGGAAACGTTTCTCCTGAGTTTTAGACGAAGTTTCCTGCTGTTTAGTACGGATGCCGGCATTGGGCTGGAAATACCGGTTTTGGGATTCTGCACAGAAAGGGTTTGCAAACCGCTGAATCCACACGTGAGTTTAACTCTGTCAGTTGAATGCACACATTGACAACCATTCAGTTAGATAGCACACTTTTGGTTTTAGAAGCAGATATTTCTCTGTACAGCCTATGGTCCCATTCACTCGGGAATATCCCAACGCAGCTCCTAGAAGAAACGTGTTTCTGACTCGCTGAATCTCAACATAGATTCAACTCTCTTAGGTGAACGAACGCACAGCAGAGCAGTTTCAAGGAAACGTTTCTCCTGAGTGTTAGACGAAGTTTCCTGCTGTTTAGTACGGATGCCGGCATTGGGCTGGAAATACCGGTTTTGGGATTCTGCACAGAAAGGGTTTGCAAACCGCTGAATCCACACGTGAGTTTAACTCTGTCAGTTGAATGCACACATTGACAACCATTCAGGTTGATAGCACACTTTTCGTTTTAGAAGCAGATATTTCTCTGTACAGCCTATGGTCCCATTCACTCGGGAATATCCCAACGCAGCTCCTAGAAGAAACGTGTTTCTGACTCGCTGAATCTCAACATAGATTCAACTCTCTTAGGTGAACGAACGCACAGCAGAGCAGTTTCAAGGAAACGTTTCTCCTGAGTTTTAGACGAAGTTTCCTGCTGTTTAGTACGGATGCCGGCATTGGGCTGGACATACCGGTTTTGGGATTCTGCACAGAAAGGGTTTGCAAACCGCTGAATCCACACGTGAGTTTAACTCTGTCAGTTGAATGCACACATTGACAACCATTCAGTTTGATAGCACCCTTTTGGTTTTAGAAGCAGATATTTCTCTGTACAGCCTATGGTCCCATTCACTCGGGAATATCCCAACGCACCTCCTAGAAGAAACGTGTTTCTGACTCGCTGAATCTCAACATAGATTCAACTCTCTTAGGTGATCGAACGCACAGCAGAGCAGTTTCAAGGAAACGTTTCTCCTGAGTTTTAGACGAAGTTTCCTGCTGTTTAGTACGGATGCCGGCATTGGGCTGGAAATACCGGTTTTGGGATTCTGCACAGAAAGGGTTTGCAAACCGCTGAAACCACACGTGAGTTTAACTCTGTCAGTTGAATGCACACATTGACAACCATTCAGTTAGATAGCTCCGTTTTGGTTTTAGAAGCAGATATTTCTCTGTACAGCCTATGGTCCCATTCACTCGGGAATATCCCAACGCAGCTCCTAGAAGAAACGTGTTTCTGACTCGCTGAATCTCAACATAGATTCAACTCTCTTAGGTGAACGAACGCACAGCAGAGCAGTTTCAAGGAAACGTTTCTCCTGAGTTTTAGACGAAGTTTCCTGCTGTTTAGTACGGATGCCGGCATTGGGCTGGACATACCGGTTTTGGGATTCTGCACAGAAAGGGTTTGCAAACCGCTGAATCCACACGTGAGTTTAACTCTGTCAGTTGAATGCACACATTGACAACCATTCAGTTTGATAGCACCCTTTTGGTTTTAGAAGCAGATATTTCTCTGTACAGCCTATGGTCCCATTCACTCGGGAATATCCCAACGCAGCTCCTAGAAGAAACGTGTTTCTGACTCGCTGAATCTCAACATAGATTCAACTCTCTTAGGTGAACGAACGCACAGCAGAGCAGTTTCAAGGAAACGTTTCTCCTGAGTTTTAGACGAAGTTTCCTGCTGTTTAGTACGGATGCCGGCATTGGGCTGGAAATACCGGTTTTGGGATTCTGCACAGAAAGGGTTTGCAAACCACTGAATCCACACGTGACTTTAACTCTGTCAGTTGAATGCACACATTGACAACCATTCAGTTTCATAGCACACTTTTGGTTTTAGAAGCAGATATTTCTCTGTACAGCCTATGGTCCCATTCACTCGGGAATATCCCATCGCAGCTCCTAGACGAAACGTGTTTCTGACTCGCTGAATCTCAACATAGATTCAACTCTCTTAGGTGAACGAAAGCACAGCAGAGCAGTTTCAAGGAAACGTTTCTCCTGAGTTTTAGACGAAGTTTCCTGCTGTTTAGTACGGATGCCGGCATTCGGCTGGAAATACCAGTTTTGGGATTCTGCACAGAAAGGGTTTGCAAACCGCTGAATCCACACGTGAGTTTAACTCTGTCAGTTGAATGCACACATTGACAACCATTCAGTTAGATAGCACACTTTTGGTTTTAGAAGCAGATAATTCTCTGTACAGCCTATGGTCCCATTCACTCAGGAATATCCCAACGCAACTCCTAGAAGAAACGTGTTTCTGACTCGCTGAATCTCAACATAGATTCAACTCTCTTAGGTGAACGAACGCACAGCAGAGAAGTTTCAAGGAAACGTTTCTCCTGAGTTTTAGACGAAGTTTCCTGCTGTTTAGTACGTATGCCGGCATTGGGCTGGAAATACCGGTTTTGGGATTCTGCACAGAAAGGGTTTGTAAACCGCTGAATCCAAACGTCAGTTTAACTCTGTCAGTTGCATGCACACACTGACAACCATTAAGTTAGATACCACCCTTTTGGTTGTAGGAGCAGATATTTCTCTGTACAGCCTATGGTCCCATTCACTCGGGAATATCCCAACGCACCTCCTAGAAGAAACGTGTTTCTGACTCGCTGAATCTCAACATAGATTCAACTCTCTTAGGTGATCGAACGCACAGCAGAGCAGTTTCAAGGAAACGTTTCTCCTGAGTTTTAGACGAAGTTTCCTGCTGTTTAGTACAGATGCCGGCATTGGGCTGGAAATACCGGTTTTGGGATTCTGCACAGAAAGGGTTTGCAAACCGCTGAATCCACACGTGAGTTTAATTCTGTCAGTTGAATGCACACATTGACAACCATTCAGTTTGATAGCACCCTTTTGGTTTTAGAAGCAGATATTTCTCTGTACAGCCTATGGTCCCATTCACTCGGGAATATCCCAACGCAGCTCCTAGAAGAAACGTGTTTCTGACTCGCTGAATCTCAACATAGATTCAACTCTCTTAGGTGAACGAACGCACAGCAGAGCAGTTTCAAGGAAACGTTTCTCCTGAGTTTTAGACGAAGCTTCCTGCTGTTTAGTACGGATGCCGGCATTAGGCTGGAAATACCGGTTTTGGGATTCTGCACAGAAAGGGTTTGCAAACCGCTGAATCCACACGTGACTTTAACTCTGTCAGTTGAATGCACACATTGACAACCATTCAGTTTGATAGCACACTTTTGGTTTTAGAAGCAGATATTTCTCTGTACAGCCTTTGGTCCCATTCACTCGGGAATATCCCATCGCAGCTCCTAGACGAAACGTGTTTCTGACTCGCTGAATCTCAACATAGATTCAACTCTCTTAGGTGAACGAAAGCACTGCAGAGCAGTTTCAAGGAAACGTTTCTCCTGAGTCTTAGACGAAGTTTCCTGCTGTTTAGTACAGATGCCGGCATTGGGCTGGAAATACCAGTTTTGGGATTCTGCACAGAAAGGGTTTGCAAACCGCTGAATCCACACGTGAGTTTAACTCTGTCAGTTGAATGCACACATTGACAACCATTCAGTTAGATAGCACACTTTTGGTTTTAGAAGCAGATATTTCTCTGTACAGCCTATGGTCCCATTCACTCGGGAATATCCCAACGCAGCTCCTAGAAGAAACGTGTTTCTGACTCGCTGAATCTCAACATAGATTCAACTCTCTTAGGTGAACGAACGCACAGCAGAGCAGTTTCAAGGAAACGTTTCTCCTGAGTTTTAGACGAAGTTTCCTGCTGTTTAGTACGGATGCCGGCATTGGGCTGGAAATACCGGTTTTGGGATTCTGCACAGAAAGGGTTTGCAAACCGCTGAATCCACACGTGAGTTTAACTCTGTCAGTTGAATGCACACATTGACAACCATTCAGTTTGATAGCACACTTTTGGTTTTAGAAGCAGATATTTCTCTGTACAGCCTATGGTCCCATTCACTCGGGAATATCCCAACGCAGCTCCTAGAAGAAACGTGTTTCTGACTCGCTGAATCTCAACATAGATTCAACTCTATTAGGTGAACGAACGCACAGCAGAGCAGTTTCAAGGAAACGTTTCTCCTGAGTTTTAGACGAAGTTTCCTGCTGTTTAGTACGGATGCCGGCATTGAGCTGGAATTACCGGTTTTGGGATTCTGCACAGAAAGGGTTTGCAAACCGCTGAATCCAAACGTGAGTTTAACTCTGTCAGTTGAATGCACACATTGACAACCATTCAGTTAGATACCACCCTTTTGGTTGTAGGAGCAGATATTTCTCTGTACAGCCTATGGTCCCATTCACTCGGGAATATCCCAACGCACCTCCTAGAAGAAACGTGTTTCTGACTCGCTGAATCTCAACATAGATTCAACTCTCTTAGGTGATCGAACGCACAGCAGAGCAGTTTCAAGGAAACGTTTCTCCTGAGTTTTAGACGAAGTTTCCTGCTGTTTAGTACGGATGCCGGCATTGGGCTGGAAATACCGGTTTTGGGATTCTGCACAGAAAGGGTTTGCAAACCGCTGAAACCACACGTGAGTTTAACTCTGTCAGTTGAATGCACACATTGACAACCATTCAGTTAGATAGCTCCGTTTTGGTTTTAGAAGCAGATATTTCTCTGTACAGCCTATGGTCCCATTCACTCGGGAATATCCCAACGCAGCTCCTAGAAGAAACGTGTTTCTGACTCGCTGAATCTCAACATAGATTCAACTCTCTTAGGTGAACGAACGCACAGCAGAGCAGTTTCAAGGAAACGTTTCTCCTGAGTTTTAGACGAAGTTTCCTGCTGTTTAGTACGGATGCCGGCATTGGGCTGGACATACCGGTTTTGGGATTCTGCACAGAAAGGGTTTGCAAACCGCTGAATCCACACGTGAGTTTAACTCTGTCAGTTGAATGCACACATTGACAACCATTCAGTTTGATAGCACCCTTTTGGTTTTAGAAGCAGACATTTCTCTGTACAGCCTATGGTCCCATTCACTCGGGAATATCCCAACGCAGCTCCTAGAAGAAACGTGTTTCTGACTCGCTGAATCTCAACATAGATTCAACTCTCTTAGGTGAACGAACGCACAGCAGAGCAGTTTCAAGGAAACGTTTCTCCTGAGTTTTAGACGAAGTTTCCTGCTGTTTAGTACGGATGCCGGCATTGGGCTGGAAATACCGGTTTTGGGATTCTGCACAGAAAGGGTTTGCAAACCACTGAATCCACACGTGACTTTAACTCTGTCAGTTGAATGCACACATTGACAACCATTCAGTTTGATAGCACACTTTTGGTTTTAGAAGCAGATATTTCTCTGTACAGCCTATGGTCCCATTCACTCGGGAATATCCCATCGCAGCTCCTGGACGAAACGTGTTTCTGACTCGCTGAATCTCAACATAGATTCAACTCTCTTAGGTGAACGAAAGCACAGCAGAGCAGTTTCAAGGAAACGTTTCTCCTGAGTTTTAGACGAAGTTTCCTGCTGTTTAGTACGGATGCCGGCATTGGGCTGGAAATACCAGTTTTGGGATTCTGCACAGAAAGGGTTTGCAAACCGCTGAATCCACACGTGAGTTTAACTCTGTCAGTTGAATGCACACATTGACAACCATTCAGTTAGATAGCACACTTTTGGTTTTAGAAGCATATATTTCTCTGTACAGCCTATGGTCCCATTCACTCGGGAATATCCCAACGCAGCTCCTAGAAGAAACGTGTTTCTGACTCGCTGAATCTCAACATAGATTCAACTCTCTTAGGTGAACGAACGCACAGCAGAGCAGTTTCAAGGAAACGTTTCTCCTGAGTTTTAGACGAAGTTTCCTGCTGTTTAGTACGTATGCCGGCATTGGGCTGGAAATACCGGTTTTGGGATTCTGCACAGAAAGGGTTTGCAAACCGCTGAATCCACACGTGAGTTTAACTCTGTCAGTTGAATGCACACATTGACAACCATTCAGTTAGATAGCTCCGTTTTGGTTTTAGAAGCAGATATTTCTCTGTACAGCCTATGGTCCCATTCACTCGGGAATATCCCAACGCAGCTCCTAGAAGAAACGTGTTTCTGACTCGCTGAATCTCAACATAGTTTCAACTCTCTTAGGTGAACGAAAGCACAGCAGAGCAGTTTCAAGGAAACGTTTCTCCTGAGTTTTAGACGAAGTTTCCTGCTGTTTAGTACGGATGCCGGCATTGAGCTGGAATTACCGGTTTTGGCATTCTGCACAGAAAGGGTTTGCAAACCGCTGAATCCAAACGTGAGTTTAACTCTGTCAGTTGAATGCACACATTGACAACCATTCAGTTAGATTCCACCCTTTTGGTTGTAGGAGCAGATATTTCTCTGTACAGCCTATGGTCCCATTCACTCGGGAATATCCCAACGCAGCTCCTAGAAGAAACGTGTTTCTGACTCGCTGAATCTCAACATAGATTCAACTCTCTTAGGTGATCGAACGCACAGCAGAGCAGTTTCAAGGAAACGTTTCTCCTGAGTTTTAGACGAAGTTTCCTGCTGTTTAGTACGGATGCCGGCATTGGGCTGGAAATACCGGTTTTGGGATTCTGCACAGAAAGGGTTTGCAAACCGCTGAATCCACACGTGAGTTTAACTCTGTCAGTTGAATGCACACATTGACAACCATTCAGTTTGATAGCACACTTTTGGTTTTAGAAGCAGATATTTCTCTGTACAGCCTATGGTCCCATTCACTCGGGAATATCCCAACGCAGCTCCTAGAAGAAACGTGTTTCTGACTCGCTGAATCTCAACATAGATTCAACTCTCTTAGGTGAACGAACGCACATCAGAGCAATTTCAAGGAAACGTTTCTCCTGAGTCTTAGACGAAGTTTCCTGCTGTTTAGTACGGATGCTGGCATTGGGCTGGAAATACCGGTTTTGGGATTCTGCACAGAAAGGGTTTGCAAACCGCTGAATCCACACGTGAGTTTAACTCTGTCAGTTGAATGCACACATTGACAGCCATTCAGTTAGATAGCTCCGTTTTGGTTTTAGAAGCAGATATTTCTCTGTACAGCCTATGGTCCCATTCACTCGGGAATATCCCAACGCAGCTCCTAGAAGAAACGTGTTTCTGACTCGCTGAATCTCAACATAGATTCAACTCTCTTAGGTGAACGAACGCACAGCAGAGCAGTTTCAAGGAAACATTTCTCCTGAGTTTTAGACGAAGTTTCCTGCTGTTTAGTACGGATGCCGGCATTGAGCTGGAATTACCGGTTTTGGGATTCTGCACAGAAAGGGTTTGTAAACCGCTGAATCCAAACGTGAGTTTAACTCTGTCAGTTGAATGCACACATTGACAAACATTCAGTTAGATACCACCCTTTTGGTTGTAGGAGCAGATATTTCTCTGTACAGCCTATGGTCCCATTCACTCGGGAATATCCCAACGCAGCTCCTAGAAGAAACGTGTTTCTGACTCGCTGAATCTCAACATAGATTCAACTCTCTTAGGTGAACGAACGCACAGCAGAGCAGTTTCAAGGAAACGTTTCTCCTGAGTTTTAGACGAAGCTTCCTGCTGTTTAGTACGGATGCCGGCATTAGGCTGGAAATACCGGTTTTGGGATTCTGCACAGAAAGGGTTTGCAAACCGCTGAATCCACACGTGACTTTAACTCTGTCAGTTGAATGCACACATTGACAACCATTCAGTTTGATAGCACACTTTTGGTTTTAGAAGCAGATATTTCTCTGTACAGCCTTTGGTCCCATTCACTCGGGAATATCCCATCGCAGCTCCTAGACGAAACGTGTTTCTGACTCGCTGAATCTCAACATAGATTCAACTCTCTTAGGTGAACGAAAGCACTGCAGAGCAGTTTCAAGGAAACGTTTCTCCTGAGTTTTAGACGAAGTTTCCTGCTGTTTAGTACAGAAGCCGGCATTGGGCTGGAAATACCAGTTTTGGGATTCTGCACAGAAAGGGTTTGCAAACCGCTGAATCCACACGTGAGTTTAACTCTGTCAGTTGAATGCACACATTGACAACCATTCAGTTAGATAGCACACTTTTGGTTTTAGAAGCAGATATTTCTCTGTACAGCCTATGGTCCCATTCACTCGGGAATATCCCAACGCAGCTCCTAGAAGAAACGTGTTTCTGACTCGCTGAATCTCAACATAGATTCAACTCTCTTAGGTGAACGAACGCACAGCAGAGCAGTTTCAAGGAAACGTTTCTCCTGAGTTTTAGACGAAGTTTCCTGCTGTTTAGTACGGATGCCGGCATTGGGCTGGAAATACCGGTTTTGGGATTCTGCACAGAAAGGGTTTGCAAACCGCTGAATCCACACGTGAGTTTAACTCTGTCAGTTGAATGCACACATTGACAACCATTCAGTTTGATAGCACACTTTTGGTTTTAGAAGCAGATATTTCTCTGTACAGCCTATGGTCCCATTCACTCGGGAATATCCCAACGCAGCTCCTAGAAGAAACGTGTTTCTGACTCGCTGAATCTCAACATAGATTCAACTCTATTAGGTGAACGAACGCACAGCAGAGCAGTTTCAAGGAAACGTTTCTCCTGAGTTTTAGACGAAGTTTCCTGCTGTTTAGTACGGATGCCGGCATTGAGCTGGAATTACCGGTTTTGGGATTCTGCACAGAAAGGGTTTGCAAACCGCTGAATCCAAACGTGAGTTTAACTCTGTCAGTTGAATGCACACATTGACAACCATTCAGTTAGATACCACCCTTTTGGTTGTAGGAGCAGATATTTCTCTGTACAGCCTATGGTCCCATTCACTCGGGAATATCCCAACGCACCTCCTAGAAGAAACGTGTTTCTGACTCGCTGAATCTCAACATAGATTCAACTCTCTTAGGTGATCGAACGCACAGCAGAGCAGTTTCAAGGAAACGTTTCTCCTGAGTTTTAGACGAAGTTTCCTGCTGTTTAGTACGGATGCCGGCATTGGGCTGGAAATACCGGTTTTGGGATTCTGCACAGAAAGGGTTTGCAAACCGCTGAAACCACACGTGAGTTTAACTCTGTCAGTTGAATGCACACATTGACAACCATTCAGTTAGATAGCTCCGTTTTGGTTTTAGAAGCAGATATTTCTCTGTACAGCCTATGGTCCCATTCACTCGGGAATATCCCAACGCAGCTCCTAGAAGAAACGTGTTTCTGACTCGCTGAATCTCAACATAGATTCAACTCTCTTAGGTGAACGAACGCACAGCAGAGCAGTTTCAAGGAAACGTTTCTCCTGAGTTTTAGACGAAGTTTCCTGCTGTTTAGTACGGATGCCGGCATTGGGCTGGAAATACCGGTTTTGGGATTCTGCACAGAAAGGGTTTGTAAACCGCTGAATCCACACGTGAGTTTAACTCTGTCAGTTGAATGCACACATTGACAACCATTCAGTTTGATAGCACCCTTTTGGTTTTAGAAGCAGATATTTCTCTGTACAGCCTATGGTCCCATTCACTCGGGAATATCCCAACGCAGCTCCTAGAAGAAACGTGTTTCTGACTCGCTGAATCTCAACATAGATTCAACTCTCTTAGGTGAACGAACGCACAGCAGAGCAGTTTCAAGGAAACGTTTCTCCTGAGTTTTAGACGAAGTTTCCTGCTGTTTAGTACGGATGCCGGCATTGGGCTGGAAATACCGGTTTTGGGATTCTGCACAGAAAGGGTTTGCAAACCACTGAATCCACACGTGACTTTAACTCTGTCAGTTGAATGCACACATTGACAACCATTCAGTTTGATAGCACACTTTTGGTTTTAGAAGCAGATATTTCTCTGTACAGCCTATGGTCCCATTCACTCGGGAATATCCCATCGCAGCTCCTAGACGAAACGTGTTTCTGACTCGCTGAATCTCAACATAGATTCAACTCTCTTAGGTGAACGAAAGCACAGCAGAGCAGTTTCAAGGAAACGTTTCTCCTGAGTTTTAGACGAAGTTTCCTGCTGTTTAGTACGGATGCCGGCATTGGGCTGGAAATACCAGTTTTGGGATTCTGCACAGAAAGGGTTTGCAAACCGCTGAATCCAAACGTGAGTTTAACTCTGTCAGTTGAATGCACACATTGACAACCATTCAGTTAGATTCCACCCTTTTGGTTGTAGGAGCAGATATTTCTCTGTACAGCCTATGGTCCCATTCACTCGGGAATATCCCAACGCAGCTCCTAGAAGAAACGTGTTTCTGACTCGCTGAATCTCAACATAGATTCAACTCTCTTAGGTGATCGAACGCACAGCAGAGCAGTTTCAAGGAAACGTTTCTCCTGAGTTTTAGACGAAGTTTCCTGCTGTTTAGTACGGATGCCGGCATTGGGCTGGAAATACCGGTTTTGGGATTCTGCACAGAAAGGGTTTGCAAACCGCTGAATCCACACGTGAGTTTAACTCTGTCAGTTGAATGCACACATTGACAACCATTCAGTTTGATAGCACACTTTTGGTTTTAGAAGCAGATATTTCTCTGTACAGCCTATGGTCCCATTCACTCGGGAATATCCCAACGCAGCTCCTAGAAGAAACGTGTTTCTGACTCGCTGAATCTCAACATAGATTCAACTCTCTTAGGTGAACGAACGCACATCAGAGCAATTTCAAGGAAACGTTTCTCCTGAGTCTTAGACGAAGTTTCCTGCTGTTTAGTACGGATGCCGGCATTGGGCTGGAAATACCGGTTTTGGGATTCTGCACAGAAAGGGTTTGCAAACCGCTGAATCCACACGTGAGTTTAACTCTGTCAGTTGAATGCACACATTGACAGCCATTCAGTTAGATAGCTCCGTTTTGGTTTTAGAAGCAGATATTTCTCTGTACAGCCTATGGTCCCATTCACTCGGGAATATCCCAACGCAGCTCCTAGAAGAAACGTGTTTCTGACTCGCTGAATCTCAACATAGATTCAACTCTCTTAGGTGAACGAACGCACAGCAGAGCAGTTTCAAGGAAACATTTCTCCTGAGTTTTAGACGAAGTTTCCTGCTGTTTAGTACGGATGCCGGCATTGAGCTGGAATTACCGGTTTTGGGATTCTGCACAGAAAGGGTTTGTAAACCGCTGAATCCAAACGTGAGTTTAACTCTGTCAGTTGAATGCACACATTGACAAACATTCAGTTAGATACCACCCTTTTGGTTGTAGGAGCAGATATTTCTCTGTACAGCCTATGGTCCCATTCACTCGGGAATATCCCAATGCACCTCCTAGAAGAAACGTGCTTCTGACTCGCTGAATCTCAAAATAGATTCAACTCTCTTAGGTGATCGAACGCACAGCAGAGCAGTTTCAAGGAAACGTTTCTCCTGAGTTTTAGACGAAGTTTCCTGCTGTTTAGTACGGATGCCGGCATTGGGCTGGAAATACCGGTTTTGGGATTCTGCACAGAAATGGTTTGCAAACCGCTGAATCCAAACGTGAGTTTAACTCTGTCAGTTGAATGCACACATTGACAACCATTCAGTTTGATAGCACACTTTTGGTTTTAGAAGCAGATATTTCTCTGTACAGCCTATGGTCCCATTCACTCGGGAATATCCCAACGCAGCTCCTAGAAGAAACGTGTTTCTGACTCGCTGAATCTCAACATAGATTCAACTCTCTTAGGTGAACGAACGCACAGCAGAGCAGTTTCAAGGAAACGTTTCTCCTGAGTCTTAGACGAAGTTTCCTGCTGTTTAGTACGTATGCCGGCATTGGGCTGGAAATACCGGTTTTGGGATTCTGCACAGAAAGGGTTTGCAAACCGCTGAATCCACACGTGAGTTTAACTCTGTCAGTTGAATGCACACATTGACAACCATTCAGTTAGATAGCACACTTTTGGTTTTAGAAGCAGATATTTCTCTGTACAGCCTATGGTCACATTCACTCGGGAATATCCCAACGCAGCTCCTAGAAGAAACGTGTTTCTGACTCGCTGAATCTCAACATAGATTCAACTCTCTTAGGTGAACGAACGCACAGCAGAGCAGTTTCAAGGAAACGTTTCTCCTGAGTTTTAGACGAAGTTTCCTGCTGTTTAGTACGGATGCCGGCATTGGGCTGGAAATACCGGTTTTGGGATTCTGCACAGAAAGGGTTTGCAAACCGCTGAATCCACACGTGAGTTTAACTCTGTCAGTTGAATGCACACATTGACAACCATTCAGTTAGATAGCACACTTTTGGTTTTAGAAGCAGATATTTCTCTGTACAGCCTATGGTCCCATTCACTCGGGAATATCCCAACGCAGCTCCTAGAAGAAACGTGTTTCTGACTCGCTGAATCTCAACATAGATTCAACTCTCTTAGGTGAACGAACGCACAGCAGAGCAGTTTCAAGGAAACGTTTCTCCTGAGTGTTAGACGAAGTTTCCTGCTGTTTAGTACGGATGCCGGCATTGGGCTGGAAATACCGGTTTTGGGATTCTGCACAGAAAGGGTTTGCAAACCGCTGAATCCACACGTGAGTTTAACTCTGTCAGTTGAATGCACACATTGACAACCATTCAGGTTGATAGCACACTTTTCGTTTTAGAAGCAGATATTTCTCTGTACAGCCTATGGTCCCATTCACTCGGGAATATCCCAACGCAGCTCCTAGAAGAAACGTGTTTCTGACTCGCTGAATCTCAACATAGATTCAACTCTCTTAGGTGAACGAACGCACAGCAGAGCAGTTTCAAGGAAACGTTTCTCCTGAGTTTTAGACGAAGTTTCCTGCTGTTTAGTACGGATGCCGGCATTGGGCTGGACATACCGGTTTTGGGATTCTGCACAGAAAGGGTTTGCAAACCGCTGAATCCACACGTGAGTTTAACTCTGTCAGTTGAATGCACACATTGACAACCATTCAGTTTGATAGCACCCTTTTGGTTTTAGAAGCAGATATTTCTCTGTACAGCCTATGGTCCCATTCACTCGGGAATATCCCAACGCACCTCCTAGAAGAAACGTGTTTCTGACTCGCTGAATCTCAACATAGATTCAACTCTCTTAGGTGATCGAACGCACAGCAGAGCAGTTTCAAGGAAACGTTTCTCCTGAGTTTTAGACGAAGTTTCCTGCTGTTTAGTACGGATGCCGGCATTGGGCTGGAAATACCGGTTTTGGGATTCTGCACAGAAAGGGTTTGCAAACCGCTGAATCCACACGTGACTTTAACTCTGTCAGTTGAATGCACACATTGACAACCATTCAGTTTGATAGCACACTTTTGGTTTTAGAAGCAGATATTTCTCTGTACAGCCTATGGTCCCATTCACTCGGGAATATCCCAACGCAGCTCCTAGAAGAAACGTGTTTCTGACTCGCTGAATCTCAACATAGATTCAACTCTCTTAGGTGAACGAACGCACAGCAGAGCAGTTTCAAGGAAACGTTTCTCCTGAGTTTTAGACGAAGTTTCCTGCTGTTTAGTACGGATGCCGGCATTGGGCTGGACATACCGGTTTTGGGATTCTGCACAGAAAGGGTTTGCAAACCGCTGAATCCACACGTGAGTTTAACTCTGTCAGTTGAATGCACACATTGACAACCATTCAGTTTGATAGCACCCTTTTGGTTTTAGAAGCAGATATTTCTCTGTACAGCCTATGGTCCCATTCACTCGGGAATATCCCAACGCAGCTCCTAGAAGAAACGTGTTTCTGACTCGCTGAATCTCAACATAGATTCAACTCTCTTAGGTGAACGAACGCACAGCAGAGCAGTTTCAAGGAAACGTTTCTCCTGAGTTTTAGACGAAGTTTCCTGCTGTTTAGTACGGATGCCGGCATTGGGCTGGAAATACCGGTTTTGGGATTCTGCACAGAAAGGGTTTGCAAACCACTGAATCCACACGTGACTTTAACTCTGTCAGTTGAATGCACACATTGACAACCATTCAGTTTGATAGCACACTTTTGGTTTTAGAAGCAGATATTTCTCTGTACAGCCTATGGTCCCATTCACTCGGGAATATCCCATCGCAGCTCCTAGACGAAACGTGTTTCTGACTCGCTGAATCTCAACATAGATTCACCTCTCTTAGGTGAACGAAAGCACAGCAGAGCAGTTTCAAGGAAACGTTTCTCCTGAGTTTTAGACGAAGTTTCCTGCTGTTTAGTACGGATGCCGGCATTCGGCTGGAAATACCAGTTTTGGGATTCTGCACAGAAAGGGTTTGCAAACCGCTGAATCCACACGTGAGTTTAACTCTGTCAGTTGAATGCACACATTGACAACCATTCAGTTAGATAGCACACTTTTGGTTTTAGAAGCAGATAATTCTCTGTACAGCCTATGGTCCCATTCACTCAGGAATATCCCAACGCAACTCCTAGAAGAAACGTGTTTCTGACTCGCTGAATCTCAACATAGATTCAACTCTCTTAGGTGAACGAACGCACAGCAGAGAAGTTTCAAGGAAACGTTTCTCCTGAGTTTTAGACGAAGTTTCCTGCTGTTTAGTACGTATGCCGGCATTGGGCTGGAAATACCGGTTTTGGGATTCTGCACAGAAAGGGTTTGTAAACCGCTGAATCCAAACGTCAGTTTAACTCTGTCAGTTGCATGCACACACTGACAACCATTAAGTTAGATACCACCCTTTTGGTTGTAGGAGCAGATATTTCTCTGTACAGCCTATGGTCCCATTCACTCGGGAATATCCCAACGCACCTCCTAGAAGAAACGTGTTTCTGACTCGCTGAATCTCAACATAGATTCAACTCTCTTAGGTGATCGAACGCACAGCAGAGCAGTTTCAAGGAAACGTTTCTCCTGAGTTTTAGACGAAGTTTCCTGCTGTTTAGTACAGATGCCGGCATTGGGCTGGAAATACCGGTTTTGGGATTCTGCACAGAAAGGGTTTGCAAACCGCTGAATCCACACGTGAGTTTAATTCTGTCAGTTGAATGCACACATTGACAACCATTCAGTTTGATAGCACCCTTTTGGTTTTAGAAGCAGATATTTCTCTGTACAGCCTATGGTCCCATTCACTCGGGAATATCCCAACGCAGCTCCTAGAAGAAACGTGTTTCTGACTCGCTGAATCTCAACATAGATTCAACTCTCTTAGGTGAACGAACGCACAGCAGAGCAGTTTCAAGGAAACGTTTCTCCTGAGTTTTAGACGAAGCTTCCTGCTGTTTAGTACGGATGCCGGCATTAGGCTGGAAATACCGGTTTTGGGATTCTGCACAGAAAGGGTTTGCAAACCGCTGAATCCACACGTGACTTTAACTCTGTCAGTTGAATGCACACATTGACAACCATTCAGTTTGATAGCACACTTTTGGTTTTAGAAGCAGATATTTCTCTGTACAGTCTTTGGTCCCATTCACTCGGGAATATCCCATCGCAGCTCCTAGACGAAACGTGTTTCTGACTCGCTGAATCTCAACATAGATTCAACTCTCTTAGGTGAACGAAAGCACTGCAGAGCAGTTTCAAGGAAACGTTTCTCCTGAGTTTTAGACGAAGTTTCCTGCTGTTTAGTACAGATGCCGGCATTGGGCTGGAAATACCAGTTTTGGGATTCTGCACAGAAAGGGTTTGCAAACCGCTGAATCCACACGTGAGTTTAACTCTGTCAGTTGAATGCACACATTGACAACCATTCAGTTAGATAGCACACTTTTGGTTTTAGAAGCAGATATTTCTCTGTACAGCCTATGGTCCCATTCACTCGGGAATATCCCAACGCAGCTCCTAGAAGAAACGTGTTTCTGACTCGCTGAATCTCAACATAGATTCAACTCTCTTAGGTGAACGAACGCACAGCAGAGCAGTTTCAAGGAAACGTTTCTCCTGAGTTTTAGACGAAGTTTCCTGCTGTTTAGTACGGATGCCGGCATTGAGCTGGAATTACCGGTTTTGGGATTCTGCACAGAAAGGGTTTGCAAACCGCTGAATCCAAACGTGAGTTTAACTCTGTCAGTTGAATGCACACATTGACAACCATTCAGTTAGATACCACCCTTTTGGTTGTAGGAGCAGATATTTCTCTGTACAGCCTATGGTCCCATTCACTCGGGAATATCCCAACGCACCTCCTAGAAGAAACGTGTTTCTGACTCGCTGAATCTCAACATAGATTCAACTCTCTTAGGTGATCGAACGCACAGCAGAGCAGTTTCAAGGAAACGTTTCTCCTGAGTTTTAGACGAAGTTTCCTGCTGTTTAGTACGGATGCCGGCATTGGGCTGGAAATACCGGTTTTGGGATTCTGCACAGAAAGGGTTTGCAAACCGCTGAAACCACACGTGAGTTTAACTCTGTCAGTTGAATGCACACATTGACAACCATTCAGTTAGATAGCTCCGTTTTGGTTTTAGAAGCAGATATTTCTCTGTACAGCCTATGGTCCCATTCACTCGGGAATATCCCAACGCAGCTCCTAGAAGAAACGTGTTTCTGACTCGCTGAATCTCAACATAGATTCAACTCTCTTAGGTGAACGAACGCACAGCAGAGCAGTTTCAAGGAAACGTTTCTCCTGAGTTTTAGACGAAGTTTCCTGCTGTTTAGTACGGATGCCGGCATTGGGCTGGACATACCGGTTTTGGGATTCTGCACAGAAAGGGTTTGCAAACCGCTGAATCCACACGTGAGTTTAACTCTGTCAGTTGAATGCACACATTGACAACCATTCAGTTTGATAGCACCCTTTTGGTTTTAGAAGCAGATATTTCTCTGTACAGCCTATGGTCCCATTCACTCGGGAATATCCCAACGCAGCTCCTAGAAGAAACGTGTTTCTGACTCGCTGAATCTCAACATAGATTCAACTCTCTTAGGTGAACGAACGCACAGCAGAGCAGTTTCAAGGAAACGTTTCTCCTGAGTTTTAGACGAAGTTTCCTGCTGTTTAGTACGGATGCCGGCATTGGGCTGGAAATACCGGTTTTGGGATTCTGCACAGAAAGGGTTTGCAAACCACTGAATCCACACGTGACTTTAACTCTGTCAGTTGAATGCACACATTGACAACCATTCAGTTTGATAGCACACTTTTGGTTTTAGAAGCAGATATTTCTCTGTACAGCCTATGGTCCCATTCACTCGGGAATATCCCATCGCAGCTCCTAGACGAAACGTGTTTCTGACTCGCTGAATCTCAACATAGATTCAACTCTCTTAGGTGAACGAAAGCACAGCAGAGCAGTTTCAAGGAAACGTTTCTCCTGAGTTTTAGACGAAGTTTCCTGCTGTTTAGTACGGATGCCGGCATTGGGCTGGAAATACCAGTTTTGGGATTCTGCACAGAAAGGGTTTGCAAACCGCTGAATCCACACGTGAGTTTAACTCTGTCAGTTGAATGCACACATTGACAACCATTCAGTTAGATAGCACACTTTTGGTTTTAGAAGCATATATTTCTCTGTACAGCCTATGGTCCCATTCACTCGGGAATATCCCAACGCAGCTCCTAGAAGAAACGTGTTTCTGACTCGCTGAATCTCAACATAGATTCAACTCTCTTAGGTGAACGAACGCACAGCAGAGCAGTTTCAAGGAAACGTTTCTCCTGAGTTTTAGACGAAGTTTCCTGCTGTTTAGTACGTATGCCGGCATTGGGCTGGAAATACCGGTTTTGGGATTCTGCACAGAAAGGGTTTGCAAACCGCTGAATCCACACGTGAGTTTAACTCTGTCAGTTGAATGCACACATTGACAACCATTCAGTTAGATAGCTCCGTTTTGGTTTTAGAAGCAGATATTTCTCTGTACAGCCTATGGTCCCATTCACTCGGGAATATCCCAACGCAGCTCCTAGAAGAAACGTGTTTCTGACTCGCTGAATCTCAACATAGTTTCAACTCTCTTAGGTGAACGAACGCACAGCAGAGCAGTTTCAAGGAAACGTTTCTCCTGAGTTTTAGACGAAGTTTCCTGCTGTTTAGTACGTATGCCGGCATTGGGCTGGAAATACCGGTTTTGGGATTCTGCACAGAAAGGGTTTGCAAACCGCTGAATCCACACGTGAGTTTAACTCTGTCAGTTGAATGCACACATTGACAACCATTCTGTTTGATAGCACCCTTTTTGTTTTAGAAGCAGATATTTCTCTGTAAAGCCTATGGTCCCATTCACTCGGGAATATCCCAACGCAGCTCCTAGAAGAAACGTGTTTCTGACTCGCTGAATATCAACATAGATTCAACTCTCTTAGGTGAACGAATGCACAGCAGAGCAGTTTCAAGGAAACGTTTCTCCTGAGTCTTAGACGAAGTTTCCTGCTGTTTAGTACGTATGCCGGCATTGGCCTGGAAATACCGGTTTTGGGATTCTGCACAGAAAGGGTTTGCAAACCGCTGAATCCACACGTGAGTTTAACTCTGTCAGTTGAATGTAGACATTGACAACCATTCAGTTAGATAGCTCCGTTTTGGTTTTAGAAGCAGATATTTCTCTGTACAGCCTATGGTCCCATTCACTCGGGAATATCCCAACGCAGCTCCTAGAAGAAACGTGTTTCTGACTCGCTGAATCTCAACATAGATTCAACTCTCTTAGGTGAACGAACGCACAGCAGAGCGGTTTCAAAGAAACGTTTCTCCTGAGTTTTAGACGAAGTTTCCTGCTGTTTAGTACGATGCCGGCATTGGGCTGGACATACCGGTTTTGGGATTCTGCACAGAAATGGTTTGCAAACCGCTGAATCCACACGTGAGTTTAACTCTGTCAGTTGAATGCACACATTGACAACCATTCAGTTAGATAGCTCCGTTTTGGTTTTAGAAGCAGATATTTCTCTGTACAGCCTATGGTCCCATTCACTCGGGAATATCCCAACGCAGCTCCTAGAAGAAACGTGTTTCTGACTCGCTGAATCTCAGCATAGATTCAACTCTCTTAGGTGAACGAACGCACAGCAGAGCAGTTTCAAGGAAACGTTTCTCCTGAGTTTTAGACGAAGTTTCCTACTGTTTTGTACAGATGCCGGCATTGGGCTGGACATACCGGTTTTGGGATTCTGCACAGAAATGGTTTGCAAACCGCTGAATACACACGTGAGTTTAACTGTGTCAGTTGAATGCACACATTGACAACCATTCAGTTAGATAGCTCCGTTTTGGTATTAGAAGCAGATATTTCTCTGTACAGCCTATGGTCCCATTCACTCGGGAATATCCCAACGCAGCTCCTAGCATAAACGTGTTTCTGACTCGCTGAATCTCTGCATAGTTTCAACTCTCTTAGGTGAACGAACGCACAGCAGAGCAGTTTCAAGGAAACGTTTCTCCTGAGTTTTAGACGAAGTTTCCTGCTGTTTAGTACGGATGCCGGCATTGGGCTGGAAATACCGGTTTTGGGATTCTGCACAGAAAGGGTTTGCAAACCGCTGAATCCACACGTGAGTTTAACTCTGTCAGTTGAATGCACACATTGACAACCATTCAGTTTGATAGCACACTTTTGGTTTTAGAAGCAGATATTTCTCTGTACAGCCTATGGTCCCATTCACTCGGGAATATCCCAACGCAGCTCCTAGAAGAAACGTGTTTCTGACTCGCTGAATCTCAACATAGATTCAACTCTCTTAGGTGAACGAACGCACAGCAGAGCAGTTTCAAGGAAACGTTTCTCCTGAGTCTTAGACGAAGTTTCCTGCTGTTTAGTACGTATGCCGGCATTGGGCTGGAAATTCCCGTTTTGGGATTCTGCACAGAAAGGGTTTGCAAACCGCTGAATCCACACGTGAGTTTAACTCTGTCAGTTGAATGCACACATTGACAACCATTCAGTTAGATAGCTCCGTTTTGGTTTTAGAAGCAGATATTTCTCTGTACAGCCTATGGTCACATTCACTCGGGAATATCCCAACGCAGCTCCTAGAAGAAACGTGTTTCTGACTCGCTGAATCTCAACATAGATTCAACTCTCTTAGGTGAACGAACGCACAGCAGAGCAGTTTCAAGGAAACGTTTCTCCTGAGTTTTAGACGAAGTTTCCTGCTGTTTAGTACGGATGCCGGCATTGGGCTGGAAATACCGGTTTTGGGATTCTGCACAGAAAGGGTTTGCAAACCGCTGAATCCACACGTGAGTTTAACTCTGTCAGTTGAATGCACACATTGACAACCATTCAGTTTGATAGCACACTTTTCGTTTTAGAAGCAGATATTTCTCTGTACAGCCTATGGTCCCATTCACTCGGGAATATCCCAACGCAGCTCCTAGAAGAAACGTGTTTCTGACTCGCTGAATCTCAACATAGATTCAACTCTCTTAGGTGAACGAACGCACAGCAGAGCAGTTTCAAGGAAACGTTTCTCCTGAGTTTTAGACGAAGTTTCCTGCTGTTTAGTACGGATGCCGGCATTGGGCTGGAAATACCGGTTTTGGGATTCTGCACAGAAAGGGTTTGCAAACCGCTGAATCCACACGTGAGTTTAACTCTGTCAGTTCAATGCACACATTGACAACCATTCAGTTTGATAGCACACTTTTGGTTTTAGAAGCAGATATTTCTCTGTACAGCCTATGGTCCCATTCACTCGGGAATATCCCAACGCAGCTCCTAGAAGAAACGTGTTTCTGACTCGCTGAATCTCAACATAGATTCAACTCTCTTAGGTGAACGAACGCACAGCAGAGCAGTTTCAAGGAAACGTTTCTCCTGAGTCTTAGACGAAGTTTCCTGCTGTTTAGTACGTATGCCGGCATTGGGCTGGAAATACCGGTTTTGGGATTCTGCACAGAAAGGGTTTGCAAACCGCTGAATCCACACGTGAGTTTAACTCTGTCAGTTGAATGCACACATTGACAACCATTCAGTTAGATAGCTCCGTTTTGGTTTTAGAAGCAGATATTTCTCTGTACAGCCTATGGTCCCATTCACTCGGGAATATCCCAACGCAGCTCCTAGAAGAAACGTGTTTCTGACTCGCTGAATCTCAACATAGATTCAACTCTCTTAGGTGAACGAACGCACAGCAGAGCAGTTTCAAGGAAACGTTTCTCCTGAGTTTTAGACGAAGTTTCCTGCTGTTTAGTACGGATGCCGGCATTGGGCTGGAAATACCGGTTTTGGGATTCTGCACAGAAAGGGTTTGCAAACCGCTGAATCCACACGTGAGTTTAACTCTGTCAGTTCAATGCACACATTGACAACCATTCAGTTTGATAGCACACTTTTGGTTTTAGAAGCAGATATTTCTCTGTACAGCCTATGGTCCCATTCACTCGGGAATATCCCAACGCAGCTCCTAGAAGAAACGTGTTTCTGACTCGCTGAATCTCAACATAGATTCAACTCTCTTAGGTGAACGAACGCACAGCAGAGCAGTTTCAAGGAAACGTTTCTCCTGAGTCTTAGACGAAGTTTCCTGCTGTTTAGTACGTATGCCGGCATTGGGCTGGAAATACCGGTTTTGGGATTCTGCACAGAAAGGGTTTGCAAACCGCTGAATCCACACGTGAGTTTAACTCTGTCAGTTGAATGCACACATTGACAACCATTCAGTTAGATAGCTCCGTTTTGGTTTTAGAAGCAGATATTTCTCTGTACAGCCTATGGTCACATTCACTCGGGAATATCCCAACGCAGCTCCTAGAAGAAACGTGTTTCTGACTCGCTGAATCTCAACATAGATTCAACTCTCTTAGGTGAACGAACGCACAGCAGAGCAGTTTCAAGGAAACGTTTCTCCTGAGTTTTAGACGAAGTTTCCTGCTGTTTAGTACGGATGCCGGCATTGGGCTGGAAATACCGGTTTTGGGATTCTGCACAGAAAGGGTTTGCAAACCGCTGAATCCACACGTGAGTTTAACTCTGTCAGTTCAATGCACACATTGACAACCATTCAGTTTGATAGCACACTTTTGGTTTTAGAAGCAGATATTTCTCTGTACAGCCTATGGTCCCATTCACTCGGGAATATCCCAACGCAGCTCCTAGAAGAAACGTGTTTCTGACTCGCTGAATCTCAACATAGATTCAACTCTCTTAGGTGAACGAACGCACAGCAGAGCAGTTTCAAGGAAACGTTTCTCCTGAGTTTTAGACGAAGTTTCCTGCTGTTTAGTACGTATGCCGGCATTGGGCTGGAAATACCGGTTTTGGGATTCTGCACAGAAAGGGTTTGCAAACCGCTGAATCCACACGTGAGTTTAACTCTGCCAGTTGAATGCACACATTGACAACCATTCAGTTAGATAGCACACTTTTGGTTTTAGAAGCAGATATTTCTCTGTACAGCCTATGGTCCCATTCACTCGGGAATATCCCAACGCAGCTCCTAGAAGAAACGTGTTTCTGACTCGCTGAATCTCAACATAGATTCAACTCTCTTAGGTGAACGAACGCACAGCAGAGCGGTTTCAAAGAAACGTTTCTCCTGAGTTTTAGACGAAGTTTCCTGCTGTTTAGTACGATGCCGGCATTGGGCTGGACATACCGGTTTTGGGATTTTGCACAGAAATGGTTTGCAAACCGCTGAATCCACACGTGAGTTTAACTCTGTCAGTTGAATGCACACATTGACAACCATTCAGTTAGATAGCTCCGTTTTGGTTTTAGAAGCAGATATTTCTCTGTACAGCCTATGGTCCCATTCACTCGGGAATATCCCAACGCAGCTCCTAGAAGAAACGTGTTTCTGACTCGCTGAATCTCAGCATAGATTCAACTCTCTTAGGTGAACGAACGCACAGCAGAGCAGTTTCAAGGAAACGTTTCTCCTGAGTTTTAGACGAAGTTTCCTACTGTTTTGTGCAGATGCCGGCATTGGGCTGGACATACCGGTTTTGGGATTCTGCACAGAAATGGTTTGCAAACCGCTGAATACACACGTGAGTTTAACTCTGTCAGTTGAATGCACACATTGACAACCATTCAGTTAGATAGCTCCGTTTTGGTATTAGAAGCAGATATTTCTCTGTACAGCCTATGGTCCCATTCACTCGGGAATATCCCAACGCAGCTCCTAGCATAAACGTGTTTCTGACTCGCTGAATCTCTGCATAGTTTCAACTCTCTTAGGTGAACGAACGCACAGCAGAGCAGTTTCAAGGAAACGTTTCTCCTGAGTTTTAGACGAAGTTTCCTGCTGTTTAGTACGGATGCCGGCATTGGGCTGGAAATACCGGTTTTGGGATTCTGCACAGAAAGGGTTTGCAAACCGCTGAATCCACACGTGAGTTTAACTCTGTCAGTTGAATGCACACATTGACAACCATTCAGTTTGATAGCACACTTTTGGTTTTAGAAGCAGATATTTCTCTGTACAGCCTATGGTCCCATTCACTCGGGAATATCCCAACGCAGCTCCTAGAAGAAACGTGTTTCTGACTCGCTGAATCTCAACATAGATTCAACTCTCTTAGGTGAACGAACGCACAGCAGAGCAGTTTCAAGGAAACGTTTCTCCTGAGTTTTAGACGAAGTTTCCTGCTGTTTAGTACGTATGCCGGCATTGGGCTGGAAATACCGGTTTTGGGATTCTGCACAGAAAGGGTTTGCAAACCGCTGAATCCACACGTGAGTTTAACTCTGTCAGTTGAATGCACACATTGACAACCATTCTGTTTGATAGCACCCTTTTTGTTTTAGAAGCAGATATTTCTCTGTACAGCCTATGGTCCCATTCACTCGGGAATATCCCAACGCAGCTCCTAGAAGAAACGTGTTTCTGACTCGCTGAATCTCAACATAGATTCAACTCTCTTAGGTGAACGAATGCACAGCAGAGCAGTTTCAAGGAAACGTTTCTCCTGAGTCTTAGACGAAGTTTCCTGCTGTTTAGTACGTATGCCGGCATTGGCCTGGAAATACCGGTTTTGGGATTCTGCACAGAAAGGGTTTGCAAACCGCTGAATCCACACGTGAGTTTAACTCTGTCAGTTGAATGCAGACATTGACAACCATTCAGTTAGATAGCTCCGTTTTGGTTTTAGAAGCAGATATTTCTCTGTACAGCCTATGGTCCCATTCACTCGGGAATATCCCAACGCAGCTCCTAGAAGAAACGTGTTTCTGACTCGCTGAATCTCAACATAGATTCAACTCTCTTAGGTGAACGAACGCACAGCAGAGCGGTTTCAAAGAAACGTTTCTCCTGAGTTTTAGACGAAGTTTCCTGCTGTTTAGTACGATGCCGGCATTGGGCTGGACATACCGGTTTTGGGATTCTGCACAGAAATGGTTTGCAAACCGCTGAATCCACACGTGAGTTTAACTCTGTCAGTTGAATGCACACATTGACAACCATTCAGTTAGATAGCTCCGTTTTGGTTTTAGAAGCAGATATTTCTCTGTACAGCCTATGGTCCCATTCACTCGGGAATATCCCAACGCAGCTCCTAGAAGAAACGTGTTTCTGACTCGCTGAATCTCAGCATAGATTCAACTCTCTTAGGTGAACGAACGCACAGCAGAGCAGTTTCAAGGAAACGTTTCTCCTGAGTTTTAGACGAAGTTTCCTACTGTTTTGTACAGATGCCGGCATTGGGCTGGACATACCGGTTTTGGGATTCTGCACAGAAATGGTTTGCAAACCGCTGAATACAAACGTGAGTTTAACTCTGTCAGTTGAATGCACACATTGACAACCATTCAGTTAGATAGCTCCGTTTTGGTATTAGAAGCAGATATTTCTCTGTACAGCCTATGGTCCCATTCACTCGGGAATATCCCAACGCAGCTCCTAGCATAAACGTGTTTCTGACTCGCTGAATCTCTGCATAGTTTCAACTCTCTTAGGTGAACGAACGCACAGCAGAGCAGTTTCAAGGAAACATTTCTCCTGAGTTTTAGACGAAGTTTCCTGCTGTTTAGTACGGATGCCGGCATTGGGCTGGAAATACCGGTTTTGGGATTCTGCACAGAAAGGGTTTGCAAACCGCTGAATCCACACGTGAGTTTAACTCTGTCAGTTGAATGCACACATTGACAACCATTCAGTTTGATAGCACACTTTTGGTTTTAGAAGCAGATATTTCTCTGTACAGCCTATGGTCCCATTCACTCGGGAATATCCCAACGCAGCTCCTAGAAGAAACGTGTTTCTGACTCGCTGAATCTCAACATAGATTCAACTCTCTTAGGTGAACGAACGCACAGCAGAGCAGTTTCAAGGAAACGTTTCTCCTGAGTCTTAGACGAAGTTTCCTGCTGTTTAGTACGTATGCCGGCATTGGGCTGGAAATACCGGTTTTGGGATTCTGCACAGAAAGGGTTTGCAAACCGCTGAATCCACACGTGAGTTTAACTCTGTCAGTTGAATGCACACATTGACAACCATTCAGTTAGATAGCTCCGTTTTGGTTTTAGAAGCAGATATTTCTCTGTACAGCCTATGGTCCCATTCACTCGGGAATATCCCAACGCACCTCCTAGAAGAAACGTGTTTCTGACTCGCTGAATCTCAACATAGATTCAACTCTCTTAGGTGATCGAACGCACAGCAGAGCAGTTTCAAGGAAACGTTTCTCCTGAGTTTTAGACGAAGTTTCCTGCTGTTTAGTACGGATGCCGGCATTGGGCTGGAAATACCGGTTTTGGGATTCTGCACAGAAAGGGTTTGCAAACCGCTGAAACCACACGTGAGTTTAACTCTGTCAGTTGAATGCACACATTGACAACCATTCAGTTAGATAGCTCCGTTTTGGTTTTAGAAGCAGATATTTCTCTGTACAGCCTATGGTCCCATTCACTCGGGAATATCCCAACGCAGCTCCTAGAAGAAACGTGTTTCTGACTCGCTGAATCTCAACATAGATTCAACTCTCTTAGGTGAACGAACGCACAGCAGAGCAGTTTCAAGGAAACGTTTCTCCTGAGTTTTAGACGAAGTTTCCTGCTGTTTAGTACGGATGCCGGCATTGGGCTGGACATACCGGTTTTGGGATTCTGCACAGAAAGGGTTTGCAAACCGCTGAATCCACACGTGACTTTAACTCTGTCAGTTGAATGCACACATTGACAACCAGTCAGTTTGATAGCACACTTTTGGTTTTAGAAGCAGATATTTCTCTGTACAGCCTATGGTCCCATTCACTCGGGAATATCCCAACGCAGCTCCTAGAAGAAACGTGTTTCTGACTCGCTGAATCTCAACATAGATTCAACTCTCTTAGGTGAACGAACGCACAGCAGAGCAGTTTCAAGGAAACGTTTCTCCTGAGTTTTAGACGAAGCTTACTGCTGTTTAGTACGGATGCCGGCATTAGGCTGGAAATACCGGTTTTGGGATTCTGCACAGAAAGGGTTTGCAAACCGCTGAATCCACACGTGACTTTAACTCTGTCAGTTGAATGCACACATTGACAACCATTCAGTTTGATAGCACACTTTTGGTTTTAGAAGCAGATATTTCTCTGTACAGTCTTTGGTCCCATTCACTCGGGAATATCCCATCGCAGCTCCTAGACGAAACGTGTTTCTGACTCGCTGAATCTCAACATAGATTCAACTCTCTTAGGTGAACGAAAGCACTGCAGAGCAGTTTCAAGGAAACGTTTCTCCTGAGTTTTAGACGAAGTTTCCTGCTGTTTAGTACAGATGCCGGCATTGGGCTGGAAATACCAGTTTTGGGATTCTGCACAGAAAGGGTTTGCAAACCGCTGAATCCACACGTGAGTTTAACTCTGTCAGTTGAATGCACACATTGACAACCATTCAGTTAGATAGCACACTTTTGGTTTTAGAAGCAGATATTTCTCTGTACAGCCTATGGTCCCATTCACTCGGGAATATCCCAACGCAGCTCCTAGAAGAAACGTGTTTCTGACTCGCTGAATCTCAACATAGATTCAACTCTCTTAGGTGAACGAACGCACAGCAGAGCAGTTTCAAGGAAACGTTTCTCCTGAGTTTTAGACGAAGTTTCCTGCTGTTTAGTACGGATGCCGGCATTGAGCTGGAATTACCGGTTTTGGGATTCTGCACAGAAAGGGTTTGCAAACCGCTGAATCCAAACGTGAGTTTAACTCTGTCAGTTGAATGCACACATTGACAACCATTCAGTTAGATACCACCCTTTTGGTTGTAGGAGCAGATATTTCTCTGTACAGCCTATGGTCCCATTCACTCGGGAATATCCCAACGCACCTCCTAGAAGAAACGTGTTTCTGACTCGCTGAATCTCAACATAGATTCAACTCTCTTAGGTGATCGAACGCACAGCAGAGCAGTTTCAAGGAAACGTTTCTCCTGAGTTTTAGACGAAGTTTCCTGCTGTTTAGTACGGATGCCGGCATTGGGCTGGAAATACCGGTTTTGGGATTCTGCACAGAAAGGGTTTGCAAACCGCTGAAACCACACGTGAGTTTAACTCTGTCAGTTGAATGCACACATTGACAACCATTCAGTTAGATAGCTCCGTTTTGGTTTTAGAAGCAGATATTTCTCTGTACAGCCTATGGTCCCATTCACTCGGGAATATCCCAACGCAGCTCCTAGAAGAAACGTGTTTCTGACTCGCTGAATCTCAACATAGATTCAACTCTCTTAGGTGAACGAACGCACAGCAGAGCAGTTTCAAGGAAACGTTTCTCCTGAGTTTTAGACGAAGTTTCCTGCTGTTTAGTACGGATGCCGGCATTGGGCTGGACATACCGGTTTTGGGATTCTGCACAGAAAGGGTTTGCAAACCGCTGAATCCACACGTGAGTTTAACTCTGTCAGTTGAATGCACACATTGACAACCATTCAGTTTGATAGCACCCTTTTGGTTTTAGAAGCAGATATTTCTCTGTACAGCCTATGGTCCCATTCACTCGGGAATATCCCAACGCAGCTCCTAGAAGAAACGTGTTTCTGACTCGCTGAATCTCAACATAGATTCAACTCTCTTAGGTGAACGAACGCACAGCAGAGCAGTTTCAAGGAAACGTTTCTCCTGAGTTTTAGACGAAGTTTCCTGCTGTTTAGTACGGATGCCGGCATTGGGCTGGAAATACCGGTTTTGGGATTCTGCACAGAAAGGGTTTGCAAACCACTGAATCCACACGTGACTTTAACTCTGTCAGTTGAATGCACACATTGACAACCATTCAGTTTGATAGCACACTTTTGGTTTTAGAAGCAGATATTTCTCTGTACAGCCTATGGTCCCATTCACTCGGGAATATCCCATCGCAGCTCCTAGACGAAACGTGTTTCTGACTCGCTGAATCTCAACATAGATTCAACTCTCTTAGGTGAACGAAAGCACAGCAGAGCAGTTTCAAGGAAACGTTTCTCCTGAGTTTTAGACGAAGTTTCCTGCTGTTTAGTACGGATGCCGGCATTGGGCTGGAAATACCAGTTTTGGGATTCTGCACAGAAAGGGTTTGCAAACCGCTGAATCCACACGTGAGTTTAACTCTGTCAGTTGAATGCACACATTGACAACCATTCAGTTAGATAGCACACTTTTGGTTTTAGAAGCATATATTTCTCTGTACAGCCTATGGTCCCATTCACTCGGGAATATCCCAACGCAGCTCCTAGAAGAAACGTGTTTCTGACTCGCTGAATCTCAACATAGATTCAACTCTCTTAGGTGAACGAACGCACAGCAGAGCAGTTTCAAGGAAACGTTTCTCCTGAGTTTTAGACGAAGTTTCCTGCTGTTTAGTACGTATGCCGGCATTGGGCTGGAAATACCGGTTTTGGGATTCTGCACAGAAAGGGTTTGCAAACCGCTGAATCCACACGTGAGTTTAACTCTGTCAGTTGAATGCACACATTGACAACCATTCAGTTAGATAGCTCCGTTTTGGTTTTAGAAGCAGATATTTCTCTGTACAGCCTATGGTCCCATTCACTCGGGAATATCCCAACGCAGCTCCTAGAAGAAACGTGTTTCTGACTCGCTGAATCTCAACATAGATTCAACTCTCTTAGGTGATCGAACGCACAGCAGAGCAGTTTCAAGGAAACGTTTCTCCTGAGTTTTAGACGAAGTTTCCTGCTGTTTAGTACAGATGCCGGCATTGGGCTGGAAATACCGGTTTTGGGATTCTGCACAGAAAGGGTTTGCAAACCGCTGAATCCACACGTGAGTTTAATTCTGTCAGTTGAATGCACACATTGACAACCATTCAGTTTGATAGCACCCTTTTGGTTTTAGAAGCAGATATTTCTCTGTACAGCCTATGGTCCCATTCACTCGGGAATATCCCAACGCAGCTCCTAGAAGAAACGTGTTTCTGACTCGCTGAATCTCAACATAGATTCAACTCTCTTAGGTGAACGAACGCACAGCAGAGCAGTTTCAAGGAAACGTTTCTCCTGAGTTTTAGACGAAGCTTCCTGCTGTTTAGTACGGATGCCGGCATTAGGCTGGAAATACCGGTTTTGGGATTCTGCACAGAAAGGGTTTGCAAACCGCTGAATCCACACGTGACTTTAACTCTGTCAGTTGAATGCACACATTGACAACCATTCAGTTTGATAGCACACTTTTGGTTTTAGAAGCAGATATTTCTCTGTACAGTCTTTGGTCCCATTCACTCGGGAATATCCCATCGCAGCTCCTAGACGAAACGTGTTTCTGACTCGCTGAATCTCAACATAGATTCAACTCTCTTAGGTGAACGAAAGCACTGCAGAGCAGTTTCAAGGAAACGTTTCTCCTGAGTTTTAGACGAAGTTTCCTGCTGTTTAGTACAGATGCCGGCATTGGGCTGGAAATACCAGTTTTGGGATTCTGCACAGAAAGGGTTTGCAAACCGCTGAATCCACACGTGAGTTTAACTCTGTCAGTTGAATGCACACATTGACAACCATTCAGTTAGATAGCACACTTTTGGTTTTAGAAGCAGATATTTCTCTGTACAGCCTATGGTCCCATTCACTCGGGAATATCCCAACGCAGCTCCTAGAAGAAACGTGTTTCTGACTCGCTGAATCTCAACATAGATTCAACTCTCTTAGGTGAACGAACGCACAGCAGAGCAGTTTCAAGGAAACGTTTCTCCTGAGTTTTAGACGAAGTTTCCTGCTGTTTAGTACGGATGCCGGCATTGAGCTGGAATTACCGGTTTTGGGATTCTGCACAGAAAGGGTTTGCAAACCGCTGAATCCAAACGTGAGTTTAACTCTGTCAGTTGAATGCACACATTGACAACCATTCAGTTAGATAGCACACTTTTGGTTTTAGAAGCATATATTTCTCTGTACAGCCTATGGTCCCATTCACTCGGGAATATCCCAACGCAGCTCCTAGAAGAAACGTGTTTCTGACTCGCTGAATCTCAACATAGATTCAACTCTCTTAGGTGAACGAACGCACAGCAGAGCAGTTTCAAGGAAACGTTTCTCCTGAGTCTTAGACGAAGTTTCCTGCTGTTTAGTACGTATGCCGGCATTGGGCTGGAAATACCGGTTTTGGGATTCTGCACAGAAAGGGTTTGCAAACCGCTGAATCCACACGTGAGTTTAACTCTGTCAGTTGAATGCACACATTGACAACCATTCAGTTAGATAGCTCCGTTTTGGTTTTAGAAGCAGATATTTCTCTGTACAGCCTATGGTCCCATTCACTCGGGAATATCCCAACGCAGCTCCTAGAAGAAACGTGTTTCTGACTCGCTGAATCTCAACATAGATTCAACTCTCTTAGGTGAACGAACGCACAGCAGAGCAGTTTCAAGGAAACGTTTCTCCTGAGTTTTAGACGAAGCTTCCTGCTGTTTAGTACGGATGCCGGCATTAGGCTGGAAATACCGGTTTTGGGATTCTGCACAGAAAGGGTTTGCAAACCGCTGAATCCACACGTGACTTTAACTCTGTCAGTTGAATGCACACATTGACAACCATTCAGTTTGATAGCACACTTTTGGTTTTAGAAGCAGATATTTCTCTGTACAGTCTTTGGTCCCATTCACTCGGGAATATCCCATCGCAGCTCCTAGACGAAACGTGTTTCTGACTCGCTGAATCTCAACATAGATTCAACTCTCTTAGGTGAACGAAAGCACTGCAGAGCAGTTTCAAGGAAACGTTTCTCCTGAGTTTTAGACGAAGTTTCCTGCTGTTTAGTACAGATGCCGGCATTGGGCTGGAAATACCAGTTTTGGGATTCTGCACAGAAAGGGTTTGCAAACCGCTGAATCCACACGTGAGTTTAACTCTGTCAGTTGAATGCACACATTGACAACCATTCAGTTAGATAGCACACTTTTGGTTTTAGAAGCAGATATTTCTCTGTACAGCCTATGGTCCCATTCACTCGGGAATATCCCAACGCAGCTCCTAGAAGAAACGTGTTTCTGACTCGCTGAATCTCAACATAGATTCAACTCTCTTAGGTGAACGAACGCACAGCAGAGCAGTTTCAAGGAAACGTTTCTCCTGAGTTTTAGACGAAGTTTCCTGCTGTTTAGTACGGATGCCGGCATTGAGCTGGAATTACCGGTTTTGGGATTCTGCACAGAAAGGGTTTGCAAACCGCTGAATCCAAACGTGAGTTTAACTCTGTCAGTTGAATGCACACATTGACAACCATTCAGTTAGATAGCACACTTTTGGTTTTAGAAGCATATATTTCTCTGTACAGCCTATGGTCCCATTCACTCGGGAATATCCCAACGCAGCTCCTAGAAGAAACGTGTTTCTGACTCGCTGAATCTCAACATAGATTCAACTCTCTTAGGTGAACGAACGCACAGCAGAGCAGTTTCAAGGAAACGTTTCTCCTGAGTCTTAGACGAAGTTTCCTGCTGTTTAGTACGTATGCCGGCATTGGGCTGGAAATACCGGTTTTGGGATTCTGCACAGAAAGGGTTTGCAAACCGCTGAATCCACACGTGAGTTTAACTCTGTCAGTTGAATGCACACATTGACAACCATTCAGTTAGATAGCTCCGTTTTGGTTTTAGAAGCAGATATTTCTCTGTACAGCCTATGGTCCCATTCACTCGGGAATATCCCAACGCAGCTCCTAGAAGAAACGTGTTTCTGACTCGCTGAATCTCAACATAGATTCAACTCTCTTAGGTGAACGAACGCACAGCAGAGCAGTTTCAAGGAAACGTTTCTCCTGAGTTTTAGACGAAGTTTCCTGCTGTTTAGTACGTATGCCGGCATTGGGCTGGAAATACCGGTTTTGGGATTCTGCACAGAAAGGGTTTGCAAACCGCTGAATCCACACGTGAGTTTAACTCTGTCAGTTGAATGCACACATTGACAACCATTCTGTTTGATAGCACCCTTTTTGTTTTAGAAGCAGATATTTCTCTGTAAAGCCTATGGTCCCATTCACTCGGGAATATCCCAACGCAGCTCCTAGAAGAAACGTGTTTCTGACTCGCTGAATATCAACATAGATTCAACTCTCTTAGGTGAACGAATGCACAGCAGAGCAGTTTCAAGGAAACGTTTCTCCTGAGTCTTAGACGAAGTTTCCTGCTGTTTAGTACGTATGCCGGCATTGGCCTGGAAATACCGGTTTTGGGATTCTGCACAGAAAGGGTTTGCAAACCGCTGAATCCACACGTGAGTTTAACTCTGTCAGTTGAATGTAGACATTGACAACCATTCAGTTAGATAGCTCCGTTTTGGTTTTAGAAGCAGATATTTCTCTGTACAGCCTATGGTCCCATTCACTCGGGAATATCCCAACGCAGCTCCTAGAAGAAACGTGTTTCTGACTCGCTGAATCTCAACATAGATTCAACTCTCTTAGGTGAACGAACGCACAGCAGAGCGGTTTCAAAGAAACGTTTCTCCTGAGTTTTAGACGAAGTTTCCTGCTGTTTAGTACGATGCCGGCATTGGGCTGGACATACCGGTTTTGGGATTCTGCACAGAAATGGTTTGCAAACCGCTGAATCCACACGTGAGTTTAACTCTGTCAGTTGAATGCACACATTGACAACCATTCAGTTAGATAGCTCCGTTTTGGTTTTAGAAGCAGATATTTCTCTGTACAGCCTATGGTCCCATTCACTCGGGAATATCCCAACGCAGCTCCTAGAAGAAACGTGTTTCTGACTCGCTGAATCTCAGCATAGATTCAACTCTCTTAGGTGAACGAACGCACAGCAGAGCAGTTTCAAGGAAACGTTTCTCCTGAGTTTTAGACGAAGTTTCCTACTGTTTTGTACAGATGCCGGCATTGGGCTGGACATACCGGTTTTGGGATTCTGCACAGAAATGGTTTGCAAACCGCTGAATACACACGTGAGTTTAACTGTGTCAGTTGAATGCACACATTGACAACCATTCAGTTAGATAGCTCCGTTTTGGTATTAGAAGCAGATATTTCTCTGTACAGCCTATGGTCCCATTCACTCGGGAATATCCCAACGCAGCTCCTAGCATAAACGTGTTTCTGACTCGCTGAATCTCTGCATAGTTTCAACTCTCTTAGGTGAACGAACGCACAGCAGAGCAGTTTCAAGGAAACGTTTCTCCTGAGTTTTAGACGAAGTTTCCTGCTGTTTAGTACGGATGCCGGCATTGGGCTGGAAATACCGGTTTTGGGATTCTGCACAGAAAGGGTTTGCAAACCGCTGAATCCACACGTGAGTTTAACTCTGTCAGTTGAATGCACACATTGACAACCATTCAGTTTGATAGCACACTTTTGGTTTTAGAAGCAGATATTTCTCTGTACAGCCTATGGTCCCATTCACTCGGGAATATCCCAACGCAGCTCCTAGAAGAAACGTGTTTCTGACTCGCTGAATCTCAACATAGATTCAACTCTCTTAGGTGAACGAACGCACAGCAGAGCAGTTTCAAGGAAACGTTTCTCCTGAGTCTTAGACGAAGTTTCCTGCTGTTTAGTACGTATGCCGGCATTGGGTTGGAAATTCCCGTTTTGGGATTCTGCACAGAAAGGGTTTGCAAACCGCTGAATCCACACGTGAGTTTAACTCTGTCAGTTGAATGCACACATTGACAACCATTCAGTTAGATAGCTCCGTTTTGGTTTTAGAAGCAGATATTTCTCTGTACAGCCTATGGTCACATTCACTCGGGAATATCCCAACGCAGCTCCTAGAAGAAACGTGTTTCTGACTCGCTGAATCTCAACATAGATTCAACTCTCTTAGGTGAACGAACGCACAGCAGAGCAGTTTCAAGGAAACGTTTCTCCTGAGTTTTAGACGAAGTTTCCTGCTGTTTAGTACGGATGCCGGCATTGGGCTGGAAATACCGGTTTTGGGATTCTGCACAGAAAGGGTTTGCAAACCGCTGAATCCACACGTGAGTTTAACTCTGTCAGTTCAATGCACACATTGACAACCATTCAGTTTGATAGCACACTTTTCGTTTTAGAAGCAGATATTTCTCTGTACAGCCTATGGTCCCATTCACTCGGGAATATCCCAACGCAGCTCCTGGAAGAAACGTGTTTCTGACTCGCTGAATCTCAACATAGATTCAACTCTCTTAGGTGAACGAACGCACAGCAGAGCAGTTTCAAGGAAACGTTTCTCCTGAGTTTTAGACGAAGTTTCCTGCTGTTTAGTACGTATGCCGGCATTGGGCTGGAAATACCGGTTTTGGGATTCTGCACAGAAAGGGTTTGCAAACCGCTGAATCCACACGTGAGTTTAACTCTGTCAGTTCAATGCACACATTGACAACCATTCAGTTTGATAGCACACTTTTGGTTTTAGAAGCAGATATTTCTCTGTACAGCCTATGGTCCCATTCACTCGGGAATATCCCAACGCAGCTCCTAGAAGAAACGTGTTTCTGACTCGCTGAATCTCAACATAGATTCAACTCTCTTAGGTGAACGAACGCACAGCAGAGCAGTTTCAAGGAAACGTTTCTCCTGAGTCTTAGACGAAGTTTCCTGCTGTTTAGTACGTATGCCGGCATTGGGCTGGAAATACCGGTTTTGGGATTCTGCACAGAAAGGGTTTGCAAACCGCTGAATCCACACGTGAGTTTAACTCTGTCAGTTGAATGCACACATTGACAACCATTCAGTTAGATAGCTCCGTTTTGGTTTTAGAAGCAGATATTTCTCTGTACAGCCTATGGTCACATTCACTCGGGAATATCCCAACGCAGCTCCTAGAAGAAACGTGTTTCTGACTCGCTGAATCTCAACATAGATTCAACTCTCTTAGGTGAACGAACGCACAGCAGAGCAGTTTCAAGGAAACGTTTCTCCTGAGTTTTAGACGAAGTTTCCTGCTGTTTAGTACGGATGCCGGCATTGGGCTGGAAATACCGGTTTTGGGATTCTGCACAGAAAGGGTTTGCAAACCGCTGAATCCACACGTGAGTTTAACTCTGTCAGTTCAATGCACACATTGACAACCATTCAGTTTGATAGCACACTTTTGGTTTTAGAAGCAGATATTTCTCTGTACAGCCTATGGTCCCATTCACTCGGGAATATCCCAACGCAGCTCCTAGAAGAAACGTGTTTCTGACTCGCTGAATCTCAACATAGATTCAACTCTCTTAGGTGAACGAACGCACAGCAGAGCAGTTTCAAGGAAACGTTTCTCCTGAGTTTTAGACGAAGTTTCCTGCTGTTTAGTACGTATGCCGGCATTGGGCTGGAAATACCGGTTTTGGGATTCTGCACAGAAAGGGTTTGCAAACCGCTGAATCCACACGTGAGTTTAACTCTGCCAGTTGAATGCACACATTGACAACCATTCAGTTAGATAGCACACTTTTGGTTTTAGAAGCAGATATTTCTCTGTACAGCCTATGGTCCCATTCACTCGGGAATATCCCAACGCAGCTCCTAGAAGAAACGTGTTTCTGACTCGCTGAATCTCAACATAGATTCAACTCTCTTAGGTGAACGAACGCACAGCAGAGCAGTTTCAAGGAAACGTTTCTCCTGAGTCTTAGACGAAGTTTCCTGCTGTTTAGTACGTATGCCGGCATTGGCCTGGAAATACCGGTTTTGGGATTCTGCACAGAAAGGGTTTGCAAACCGCTGAATCCACACGTGAGTTTAACTCTGTCAGTTGAATGCAGACATTGACAACCATTCAGTTAGATAGCTCCGTTTTGGTTTTAGAAGCAGATATTTCTCTGTACAGCCTATGGTCCCATTCACTCGGGAATATCCCAACGCAGCTCCTAGAAGAAACGTGTTTCTGACTCGCTGAATCTCAACATAGATTCAACTCTCTTAGGTGAACGAACGCACAGCAGAGCGGTTTCAAAGAAACGTTTCTCCTGAGTTTTAGACGAAGTTTCCTGCTGTTTAGTACGATGCCGGCATTGGGCTGGACTTACCGGTTTTGGGATTTTGCACAGAAATGGTTTGCAAACCGCTGAATCCACACGTGAGTTTAACTCTCTCAGTTGAATGCACACATTGACAACCATTCAGTTAGATAGCTCCGTTTTGGTTTTAGAAGCAGATATTTCTCTGTACAGCCTATGGTCCCATTCACTCGGGAATATCCCAACGCAGCTCCTAGAAGAAACGTGTTTCTGACTCGCTGAATCTCAGCATAGATTCAACTCTCTTAGGTGAACGAACGCACAGCAGAGCAGTTTCAAGGAAACGTTTCTCCTGAGTTTTAGACGAAGTTTCCTACTGTTTTGTGCAGATGCCGGCATTGGGCTGGACATACCGGTTTTGGGATTCTGCACAGAAATGGTTTGCAAACCGCTGAATACACACGTGAGTTTAACTCTGTCAGTTGAATGCACACATTGACAACCATTCAGTTAGATAGCTCCGTTTTGGTATTAGAAGCAGATATTTCTCTGTACAGCCTATGGTCCCATTCACTCGGGAATATCCCAACGCAGCTCCTAGCATAAACGTGTTTCTGACTCGCTGAATCTCTGCATAGTTTCAACTCTCTTAGGTGAACGAACGCACAGCAGAGCAGTTTCAAGGAAACGTTTCTCCTGAGTTTTAGACGAAGTTTCCTGCTGTTTAGTACGGATGCCGGCATTGGGCTGGAAATACCGGTTTTGGGATTCTGCACAGAAAGGGTTTGCAAACCGCTGAATCCACACGTGAGTTTAACTCTGTCAGTTCAATGCACACATTGACAACCATTCAGTTTGATAGCACACTTTTGGTTTTAGAAGCAGATATTTCTCTGTACAGCCTATGGTCCCATTCACTCGGGAATATCCCAACGCAGCTCCTAGAAGAAACGTGTTTCTGACTCGCTGAATCTCAACATAGATTCAACTCCCTTAGGTGAACGAACGCACAGCAGAGCAGTTTCAAGGAAACGTTTCTCCTGAGTTTTACACGAAGTTTCCTGCTGTTTAGTACGTATGCCGGCATTGGGCTGGAAATACCGGTTTTGGGATTCTGCACAGAAAGGGTTTGCAAACCGCTGAATCCACACGTGAGTTTAACTCTGTCAGTTGAATGCAAACATTGACAACCATTCAGTTAGATAGCTCCGTTTTGGTTTTAGAAGCAGATATTTCTCTGTACAGCCTATGGTCCCATTCACTCGGGAATATCCCAACGCAGCTCCTAGAAGAAACGTGTTTCTGACTCGCTGAATCTCAACATAGATTCAACTCTCTTAGGTGAACGAATGCACAGCAGAGCAGTTTCAAGGAAACGTTTCTCCTGAGTTTTAGACGAAGTTTCCTGCTGTTTAGTACGTATGCCGGCATTGGGCTGGAAATACCGGTTTTGGGATTCTGCACAGAAAGGGTTTGCAAACCGCTGAATCCACACGTGAGTTTAACTCTGTCAGTTGAATGCAGACATTGACAACCATTCAGTTAGATAGCTCCGTTTTGGTTTTAGAAGCAGATATTTCTCTGTACAGCCTATGGTCCCATTCACTCGGGAATATCCCAACGCAGCTCCTAGAAGAAACGTGTTTCTGACTCGCTGAATCTCAACATAGATTCAACTCTCTTAGGTGAACGAACGCACAGCAGAGCGGTTTCAAAGAAACGTTTCTCCTGAGTTTTAGACGAAGTTTCCTGCTGTTTAGTACGATGCCGGCATTGGGCTGGACATACCGGTTTTGGGATTCTGCACAGAAATGGTTTGCAAACCGCTGAATCCACACGTGAGTTTAACTCTGTCAGTTGAATGCACACATTGACAACCATTCAGTTAGATAGCTCCGTTTTGGTTTTAGAAGCAGATATTTCTCTGTACAGCCTATGGTCCCATTCACTCGGGAATATCCCAACGCAGCTCCTAGAAGAAACGTGTTTCTGACTCGCTGAATCTCAGCATAGATTCAACTCTCTTAGGTGAACGAACGCACAGCAGAGCAGTTTCAAGGAAACGTTTCTCCTGAGTTTTAGACGAAGTTTCCTACTGTTTTGTACAGATGCCGGCATTGGGCTGGACATACCGGTTTTGGGATTCTGCACAGAAATGGTTTGCAAACCGCTGAATACAAACGTGAGTTTAACTCTGTCAGTTGAATGCACACATTGACAACCATTCAGTTAGATAGCTCCGTTTTGGTATTAGAAGCAGATATTTCTCTGTACAGCCTATGGTCCCATTCACTCGGGAATATCCCAACGCAGCTCCTAGCATAAACGTGTTTCTGACTCGCTGAATCTCTGCATAGTTTCAACTCTCTTAGGTGAACGAACGCACAGCAGAGCAGTTTCAAGGAAACATTTCTCCTGAGTTTTAGACGAAGTTTCCTGCTGTTTAGTACGGATGCCGGCATTGGGCTGGAAATACCGGTTTTGGGATTCTGCACAGAAAGGGTTTGCAAACCGCTGAATCCACACGTGAGTTTAACTCTGTCAGTTGAATGCACACATTGACAACCATTCAGTTTGATAGCACACTTTTGGTTTTAGAAGCAGATATTTCTCTGTACAGCCTATGGTCCCATTCACTCGGGAATATCCCAACGCAGCTCCTAGAAGAAACGTGTTTCTGACTCGCTGAATCTCAACATAGATTCAACTCTCTTAGGTGAACGAACGCACAGCAGAGCAGTTTCAAGGAAACGTTTCTCCTGAGTCTTAGACGAAGTTTCCTGCTGTTTAGTACGTATGCCGGCATTGGGCTGGAAATACCGGTTTTGGGATTCTGCACAGAAAGGGTTTGCAAACCGCTGAATCCACACGTGAGTTTAACTCTGTCAGTTGAATGCACACATTGACAACCATTCAGTTAGATAGCTCCGTTTTGGTTTTAGAAGCAGATATTTCTCTGTACAGCCTATGGTCCCATTCACTCGGGAATATCCCAACGCAGCTCCTAGAAGAAACGTGTTTCTGACTCGCTGAATCTCAACATAGATTCAACTCTCTTAGGTGAACGAACGCACAGCAGAGCAGTTTCAAGGAAACGTTTCTCCTGAGTTTTAGACGAAGTTTCCTGCTGTTTAGTACGGATGCCGGCATTGGGCTGGAAATACCGGTTTTGGGATTCTGCACAGAAAGGGTTTGCAAACCGCTGAATCCACACGTGAGTTTAACTCTGTCAGTTCAATGCACACATTGACAACCATTCAGTTTGATAGCACACTTTTGGTTTTAGAAGCAGATATTTCTCTGTACAGCCTATGGTCCCATTCACTCGGGAATATCCCAACGCAGCTCCTAGAAGAAACGTGTTTCTGACTCGCTGAATCTCAACATAGATTCAACTCTCTTAGGTGAACGAACGCACAGCAGAGCAGTTTCAAGGAAACGTTTCTCCTGAGTCTTAGACGAAGTTTCCTGCTGTTTAGTACGTATGCCGGCATTGGCCTGGAAATACCGGTTTTGGGATTCTGCACAGAAAGGGTTTGCAAACCACTGAATCCACACGTGAGTTTAACTCTGTCAGTTGAATGCAGACATTGACAACCATTCAGTTAGATAGCTCCGTTTTGGTTTTAGAAGCAGATATTTCTCTGTACAGCCTATGGTCCCATTCACTCGGGAATATCCCAACGCAGCTCCTAGAAGAAACGTGTTTCTGACTCGCTGAATCTCAACATAGATTCAACTCTCTTACGTGAACGAACGCACAGCAGAGCGGTTTCAAAGAAACGTTTCTCCTGAGTTTTAGACGAAGTTTCCTGCTGTTTAGTACGATGCCGGCATTGGGCTGGACATACCGGTTTTGGGATTCTGCACAGAAATGGTTTGCAAACCGCTGAATCCACACGTGAGTTTAACTCTGTCAGTTGAATGCACACATTGACAACCATTCAGTTAGATAGCTCCGTTTTGGTTTTAGAAGCAGATATTTCTCTGTACAGCCTATGGTCCCATTCACTCGGGAATATCCCAACGCAGCTCCTAGAAGAAACGTGTTTCTGACTCGCTGAATCTCAGCATAGATTCAACTCTCTTAGGTGAACGAACGCACAGCAGAGCAGTTTCAAGGAAACGTTTCTCCTGAGTTTTAGACGAAGTTTCCTACTGTTTTGTACAGATGCCGGCATTGGGCTGGACATACCGGTTTTGGGATTCTGCACAGAAATGGTTTGCAAACCGCTGAATACACACGTGAGTTTAACTCTGTCAGTTGAATGCACACATTGACAACCATTCAGTTAGATAGCTCCGTTTTGGTATTAGAAGCAGATATTTCTCTGTACAGCCTATGGTCCCATTCACTCGGGAATATCCCAACGCAGCTCCTAGAAGAAACGTGTTTCTGACTCGCTGAATCTCTGCATAGTTTCAACTCTCTTAGGTGAACGAACGCACAGCAGAGCAGTTTCAAGGAAACATTTCTCCTGAGTTTTAGACGAAGTTTCCTGCTGTTTAGTACGGATGCCGGCATTGGGCTGGAAATACCGGTTTTGGGATTCTGCACAGAAAGGGTTTGCAAACCGCTGAATCCACACGTGAGTTTAACTCTGTCAGTTGAATGCACACATTGACAACCATTCAGTTAGATAGCTCCGTTTTGGTTTTAGAAGCAGATATTTCTCTGTACAGCCTATGGTCCCATTCACTCGGGAATATCCCAACGCAGCTCCTAGAAGAAACGTGTTTCTGACTCGCTGAATCTCAACATAGATTCAACTCTCTTAGGTGAACGAACGCACAGCAGAGCAGTTTCAAGGAAACGTTTCTCCTGAGTCTTAGACGAAGTTTCCTGCTGTTTAGTACGTATGCCGGCATTGGGCTGGAAATACCGGTTTTGGGATTCTGCACAGAAAGGGTTTGCAAACCGCTGAATCCACACGTGAGTTTAACTCTGTCAGTTGAATGCACACATTGACAACCATTCAGTTAGATAGCTCCGTTTTGGTTTTAGAAGCAGATATTTCTCTGTACAGCCTATGGTCACATTCACTCGGGAATATCCCAACGCAGCTCCTAGAAGAAACGTGTTTCTGACTCGCTGAATCTCAACATAGATTCAACTCTCTTAGGTGAACGAACGCACAGCAGAGCAGTTTCAAGGAAACGTTTCTCCTGAGTTTTAGACGAAGTTTCCTGCTGTTTAGTACGGATGCCGGCATTGGGCTGGAAATACCGGTTTTGGGATTCTGCACAGAAAGGGTTTGCAAACCGCTGAATCCACACGTGAGTTTAACTCTGTCAGTTGAATGCACACATTGACAACCATTCTGTTTGATAGCACCCTTTTTGTTTTAGAAGCAGATATTTCTCTGTACAGCCTATGGTCCCATTCACTCGGGAATATCCCAACGCAGCTCCTAGAAGAAACGTGTTTCTGACTCGCTGAATCTCAACATAGATTCAACTCTCTTAGGTGAACGAATGCACAGCAGAGCAGTTTCAAGGAAACGTTTCTCCTGAGTCTTAGACGAAGTTTCCTGCTGTTTAGTACGTATGCCGGCATTGGCCTGGAAATACCGGTTTTGGGATTCTGCACAGAAAGGGTTTGCAAACCGCTGAATCCACACGTGAGTTTACCTCTGTCAGTTGAATGCAGACATTGACAACCATTCAGTTAGATAGCTCCGTTTTGGTTTTAGAAGCAGATATTTCTCTGTACAGCCTATGGTCCCATTCACTCGGGAATATCCCAACGCAGCTCCTAGAAGAAACGTGTTTCTGACTCGCTGAATCTCAACATAGATTCAACTCTCTTAGGTGAACGAACGCACAGCAGAGCGGTTTCAAAGAAACGTTTCTCCTGAGTTTTAGACGAAGTTTCCTGCTGTTTAGTACAATGCCGGCATTGGGCTGGACATACCGGTTTTGGGATTCTGCACAGAAATGGTTTGCAAACCGCTGAATCCACACGTGAGTTTAACTCTGTCAGTTGAATGCACACATTGACAACCATTCAGTTAGATAGCTCCGTTTTGGTTTTAGAAGCAGATATTTCTCTGTACAGCCTATGGTCCCATTCACTCGGGAATATCCCAACGCAGCTCCTAGAAGAAACGTGTTTCTGACTCGCTGAATCTCAGCATAGATTCAACTCTCTTAGGTGAACGAACGCACAGCAGAGCAGTTTCAAGGAAACGTTTCTCCTGAGTTTTAGACGAAGTTTCCTACTGTTTTGTACAGATGCCGGCATTGGGCTGGACATACCGGTTTTGGGATTCTGCACAGAAATGGTTTGCAAACCGCTGAATACAAACGTGAGTTTAACTCTGTCAGTTGAATGCACACATTGACAACCATTCAGTTAGATAGCTCCGTTTTGGTATTAGAAGCAGATATTTCTCTGTACAGCCTATGGTCCCATTCACTCGGGAATATCCCAACGCAGCTCCTAGCATAAACGTGTTTCTGACTCGCTGAATCTCTGCATAGTTTCAACTCTCTTAGGTGAACGAACGCACAGCAGAGCAGTTTCAAGGAAACATTTCTCCTGAGTTTTAGACGAAGTTTCCTGCTGTTTAGTACGGATGCCGGCATTGGGCTGGAAATACCGGTTTTGGGATTCTGCACAGAAAGGGTTTGCAAACCGCTGAATCCACACGTGAGTTTAACTCTGTCAGTTGAATGCACACATTGACAACCATTCAGTTAGATAGCTCCGTTTTGGTTTTAGAAGCAGATATTTCTCTGTACAGCCTATGGTCCCATTCACTCGGGAATATCCCAACGCAGCTCCTAGAAGAAACGTGTTTCTGACTCGCTGAATCTCAGCATAGATTCAACTCTCTTAGGTGAACGAACGCACAGCAGAGCAGTTTCAAGGAAACGTTTCTCCTGAGTTTTAGACGAAGTTTCCTACTGTTTTGTACAGATGCCGGCATTGGGCTGGACATACCGGTTTTGGGATTCTGCACAGAAATGGTTTGCAAACCGCTGAATACAAACGTGAGTTTAACTCTGTCAGTTGAATGCACACATTGACAACCATTCAGTTAGATAGCTCCGTTTTGGTATTAGAAGCAGATATTTCTCTGTACAGCCTATGGTCCCATTCACTCGGGAATATCCCAACGCAGCTCCTAGCATAAACGTGTTTCTGACTCGCTGAATCTCTGCATAGTTTCAACTCTCTTAGGTGAACGAACGCACAGCAGAGCAGTTTCAAGGAAACATTTCTCCTGAGTTTTAGACGAAGTTTCCTGCTGTTTAGTACGGATGCCGGCATTGGGCTGGAAATACCGGTTTTGGGATTCTGCACAGAAAGGGTTTGCAAACCGCTGAATCCACACGTGAGTTTAACTCTGTCAGTTGAATGCACACATTGACAACCATTCAGTTTGATAGCACACTTTTGGTTTTAGAAGCAGATATTTCTCTGTACAGCCTATGGTCCCATTCACTCGGGAATATCCCAACGCAGCTCCTAGAAGAAACGTGTTTCTGACTCGCTGAATCTCAACATAGATTCAACTCTCTTAGGTGAACGAACGCACAGCAGAGCAGTTTCAAGGAAACGTTTCTCCTGAGTTTTAGACGAAGTTTCCTGCTGTTTAGTACGTATGCCGGCATTGGGCTGGAAATACCGGTTTTGGGATTCTGCACAGAAAGGGTTTGCAAACCGCTGAATCCACACGTGAGTTTAACTCTGTCAGTTGAATGCACACATTGACAACCATTGTGTTTGATAGCACCCTTTTTGTTTTAGAAGCAGATATTTCTCTGTACAGCCTATGGTCCCATTCACTCGGGAATATCCCAACGCAGCTCCTAGAAGAAACGTGTTTCTGACTCGCTGAATCTCAGCATAGATTCAACTCTCTTAGGTGAACGAATGCACAGCAGAGCAGTTTCAAGGAAACGTTTCTCCTGAGTCTTAGACGAAGTTTCCTGCTGTTTAGTACGTATGCCGGCATTGGCCTGGAAATACCGGTTTTGGGATTCTGCACAGAAAGGGTTTGCAAACCGCTGAATCCACACGTGAGTTTAACTCTGTCAGTTGAATGCAGACATTGACAACCATTCAGTTAGATAGCTCCGTTTTGGTTTTAGAAGCAGATATTTCTCTGTACAGCCTATGGTCCCATTCACTCGGGAATATCCCAACGCAGCTCCTAGAAGAAACGTGTTTCTGACTCGCTGAATCTCAACATAGATTCAACTCTCTTAGGTGAACGAACGCACAGCAGAGCGGTTTCAAAGAAACGTTTCTCCTGAGTTTTAGACGAAGTTTCCTGCTGTTTAGTACGATGCCGGCATTGGGCTGGACATACCGGTTTTGGGATTCTGCACAGAAATGGTTTGCAAACCGCTGAATCCACACGTGAGTTTAACTCTGTCAGTTGAATGCACACATTGACAACCATTCAGTTAGATAGCTCCGTTTTGGTTTTAGAAGCAGATATTTCTCTGTACAGCCTATGGTCCCATTCACTCGGGAATATCCCAACGCAGCTCCTAGAAGAAACGTGTTTCTGACTCGCTGAATCTCAGCATAGATTCAACTCTCTTAGGTGAACGAACGCACAGCAGAGCAGTTTCAAGGAAACGTTTCTCCTGAGTTTTAGACGAAGTTTCCTACTGTTTTGTACAGATGCCGGCATTGGGCTGGACATACCGGTTTTGGGATTCTGCACAGAAATGGTTTGCAAACCGCTGAATACAAACGTGAGTTTAACTCTGTCAGTTGAATGCACACATTGACAACCATTCAGTTAGATAGCTCCGTTTTGGTATTAGAAGCAGATATTTCTCTGTACAGCCTATGGTCCCATTCACTCGGGAATATCCCAACGCAGCTCCTAGCATAAACGTGTTTCTGACTCGCTGAATCTCTGCATAGTTTCAACTCTCTTAGGTGAACGAACGCACAGCAGAGCAGTTTCAAGGAAACATTTCTCCTGAGTTTTAGACGAAGTTTCCTGCTGTTTAGTACGGATGCCGGCATTGGGCTGGAAATACCGGTTTTGGGATTCTGCACAGAAAGGGTTTGCAAACCGCTGAATCCACACGTGAGTTTAACTCTGTCAGTTGAATGCACACATTGACAACCATTCAGTTTGATAGCACACTTTTGGTTTTAGAAGCAGATATTTCTCTGTACAGCCTATGGTCCCATTCACTCGGGAATATCCCAACGCAGCTCCTAGAAGAAACGTGTTTCTGACTCGCTGAATCTCAACATAGATTCAACTCTCTTAGGTGAACGAACGCACAGCAGAGCAGTTTCAAGGAAACGTTTCTCCTGAGTCTTAGACGAAGTTTCCTGCTGTTTAGTACGTATGCCCGCATTGGGCTGGAAATACCGGTTTTGGGATTCTGCACAGAAAGGGTTTGCAAACCGCTGAATCCACACGTGAGTTTAACTCTGTCAGTTGAATGCACACATTGACAACCATTCAGTTAGATAGCTCCGTTTTGGTTTTAGAAGCAGATATTTCTCTGTACAGCCTATGGTCCCATTCACTCGGGAATATCCCAACGCAGCTCCTAGAAGAAACGTGTTTCTGACTCGCTGAATCTCAACATAGATTCAACTCTCTTAGGTGAACGAACGCACAGCAGAGCAGTTTCAAGGAAACGTTTCTCCTGAGTTTTAGACGAAGTTTCCTGCTGTTTAGTACGGATGCCGGCATTGGGCTGGAAATACCGGTTTTGGGATTCTGCACAGAAAGGGTTTGCAAACCGCTGAATCCACACGTGAGTTTAACTCTGTCAGTTCAATGCACACATTGACAACCATTCAGTTTGATAGCACACTTTTGGTTTTAGAAGCAGATATTTCTCTGTACAGCCTATGGTCCCATTCACTCGGGAATATCCCAACGCAGCTCCTAGAAGAAACGTGTTTCTGACTCGCTGAATCTCAACATAGATTCAGCTCTCTTAGGTGAACGAACGCACAGCAGAGCAGTTTCAAGGAAACGTTTCTCCTGAGTCTTAGACGAAGTTTCCTGCTGTTTAGTACGTATGCCGGCATTGGCCTGGAAATACCGGTTTTGGGATTCTGCACAGAAAGGGTTTGCAAACCACTGAATCCACACGTGAGTTTAACTCTGTCAGTTGAATGCAGACATTGACAACCATTCAGTTAGATAGCTCCGTTTTGGTTTTAGAAGCAGATATTTCTCTGTACAGCCTATGGTCCCATTCACTCGGGAATATCCCAACGCAGCTCCTAGAAGAAACGTGTTTCTGACTCGCTGAATCTCAACATAGATTCAACTCTCTTAGGTGAACGAACGCACAGCAGAGCAGTTTCAAGGAAACGTTTCTCCTGAGTTTTAGACGAAGTTTCCTGCTGTTTAGTACGGATGCCGGCATTGGGCTGGAAATACCGGTTTTGGGATTCTGCACAGAAAGGGTTTGCAAACCGCTGAATCCACACGTGAGTTTAACTCTGTCAGTTGAATGCACACATTGACAACCATTCTGTTTGATAGCACCCTTTTTGTTTTAGAAGCAGATATTTCTCTGTACAGCCTATGGTCCCATTCACTCGGGAATATCCCAACGCAGCTCCTAGAAGAAACGTGTTTCTGACTCGCTGAATCTCAACATAGATTCAACTCTCTTAGGTGAACGAATGCACAGCAGAGCAGTTTCAAGGAAACGTTTCTCCTGAGTCTTAGACGAAGTTTCCTGCTGTTTAGTACGTATGCCGGCATTGGCCTGGAAATACCGGTTTTGGGATTCTGCACAGAAAGGGTTTGCAAACCGCTGAATCCACACGTGAGTTTAACTCTGTCAGTTGAATGCAGACATTGACAACCATTCAGTTAGATAGCTCCGTTTTGGTTTTAGAAGCAGATATTTCTCTGTACAGCCTATGGTCCCATTCACTCGGGAATATCCCAACGCAGCTCCTAGAAGAAACGTGTTTCTGACTCGCTGAATCTCAACATAGATTCAACTCTCTTAGGTGAACGAACGCACAGCAGAGCGGTTTCAAAGAAACGTTTCTCCTGAGTTTTAGACGAAGTTTCCTGCTGTTTAGTACGATGCCGGCATTGGGCTGGACATACCGGTTTTGGGATTCTGCACAGAAATGGTTTGCAAACCGCTGAATCCACACGTGAGTTTAACTCTGTCAGTTGAATGCACACATTGACAACCATTCAGTTAGATAGCTCCGTTTTGGTTTTAGAAGCAGATATTTCTCTGTACAGCCTATGGTCCCATTCACTCGGGAATATCCCAACGCAGCTCCTAGAAGAAACGTGTTTCTGACTCGCTGAATCTCAGCATAGATTCAACTCTCTTAGGTGAACGAACGCACAGCAGAGCAGTTTCAAGGAAACGTTTCTCCTGAGTTTTAGACGAAGTTTCCTACTGTTTTGTACAGATGCCGGCATTGGGCTGGACATACCGGTTTTGGGATTCTGCACAGAAATGGTTTGCAAACCGCTGAATACAAACGTGAGTTTAACTCTGTCAGTTGAATGCACACATTGACAACCATTCAGTTAGATAGCTCCGTTTTGGTATTAGAAGCAGATATTTCTCTGTACAGCCTATGGTCCCATTCACTCGGGAATATCCCAACGCAGCTCCTAGCATAAACGTGTTTCTGACTCGCTGAATCTCTGCATAGTTTCAACTCTCTTAGGTGAACGAACGCACAGCAGAGCAGTTTCAAGGAAACATTTCTCCTGAGTTTTAGACGAAGTTTCCTGCTGTTTAGTACGGATGCCGGCATTGGGCTGGAAATACCGGTTTTGGGATTCTGCACAGAAAGGGTTTGCAAACCGCTGAATCCACACGTGAGTTTAACTCTGTCAGTTGAATGCACACATTGACAACCATTCAGTTTGATAGCACACTTTTGGTTTTAGAAGCAGATATTTCTCTGTACAGCCTATGGTCCCATTCACTTGGGAATATCCCAACGCAGCTCCTAGAAGAAACGTGTTTCTGACTCGCTGAATCTCAACATAGATTCAACTCTCTTAGGTGAACGAACGCACAGCAGAGCAGTTTCAAGGAAACGTTTCTCCTGAGTCTTAGACGAAGTTTCCTGCTGTTTAGTACGTATGCCGGCATTGGGCTGGAAATACCGGTTTTGGGATTCTGCACAGAAAGGGTTTGCAAACCGCTGAATCCACACGTGAGTTTAACTCTGTCAGTTGAATGCACACATTGACAACCATTCAGTTAGATAGCTCCGTTTTGGTTTTAGAAGCAGATATTTCTCTGTACAGCCTATGGTCCCATTCACTCGGGAATATCCCAACGCAGCTCCTAGAAGAAACGTGTTTCTGACTCGCTGAATCTCAACATAGATTCAACTCTCTTAGGTGAACGAACGCACAGCAGAGCAGTTTCAAGGAAACGTTTCTCCTGAGTTTTAGACGAAGTTTCCTGCTGTTTAGTACGGATGCCGGCATTGGGCTGGAAATACCGGTTTTGGGATTCTGCACAGAAAGGGTTTGCAAACCGCTGAATCCACACGTGAGTTTAACTCTGTCAGTTCAATGCACACATTGACAACCATTCAGTTTGATAGCACACTTTTGGTTTTAGAAGCAGATATTTCTCTGTACAGCCTATGGTCCCATTCACTCGGGAATATCCCAACGCAGCTCCTAGAAGAAACGTGTTTCTGACTCGCTGAATCTCAACATAGATTCAACTCTCTTAGGTGAACGAACGCACAGCAGAGCAGTTTCAAGGAAACGTTTCTCCTGAGTCTTAGACGAAGTTTCCTGCTGTTTAGTACGTATGCCGGCATTGGCCTGGAAATACCGGTTTTGGGATTCTGCACAGAAAGGGTTTGCAAACCACTGAATCCACACGTGAGTTTAACTCTGTCAGTTGAATGCAGACATTGACAACCATTCAGTTAGATAGCTCCGTTTTGGTTTTAGAAGCAGATATTTCTCTGTACAGCCTATGGTCCCATTCACTCGGGAATATCCCAACGCAGCTCCTAGAAGAAACGTGTTTCTGACTCGCTGAATCTCAACATAGATTCAACTCTCTTAGGTGAACGAACGCACAGCAGAGCGGTTTCAAGGAAACGTTTCTCCTGAGTTTTAGACGAAGTTTCCTGCTGTTTAGTACGATGCCGGCATTGGGCTGGACATACCGGTTTTGGGATTCTGCACAGAAATGGTTTGCAAACCGCTGAATCCACACGTGAGTTTAACTCTGTCAGTTGAATGCACACATTGACAACCATTCAGTTAGATAGCTCCGTTTTGGTTTTAGAAGCAGATATTTCTCTGTACAGCCTATGGTCCCATTCACTCGGGAATATCCCAACGCAGCTCCTAGAAGAAACGTGTTTCTGACTCGCTGAATCTCAGCATAGATTCAACTCTCTTAGGTGAACGAACGCACAGCAGAGCAGTTTCAAGGAAACGTTTCTCCTGAGTTTTAGACGAAGTTTCCTACTGTTTTGTACAGATGCCGGCATTGGGCTGGACATACCGGTTTTGGGATTCTGCACAGAAATGGTTTGCAAACCGCTGAATACACACGTGAGTTTAACTCTGTCAGTTGAATGCACACATTGACAACCATTCAGTTAGATAGCTCCGTTTTGGTATTAGAAGCAGATATTTCTCTGTACAGCCTATGGTCCCATTCACTCGGGAATATCCCAACGCAGCTCCTAGCATAAACGTGTTTCTGACTCGCTGAATCTCTGCATAGTTTCAACTCTCTTAGGTGAACGAACGCACAGCAGAGCAGTTTCAAGGAAACATTTCTCCTGAGTTTTAGACGAAGTTTCCTGCTGTTTAGTACGGATGCCGGCATTGGGCTGGAAATACCGGTTTTGGGATTCTGCACAGAAAGGGTTTGCAAACCGCTGAATCCACACGTGAGTTTAACTCTGTCAGTTGAATGCACACATTGACAACCATTCAGTTAGATAGCTCCGTTTTGGTTTTAGAAGCAGATATTTCTCTGTACAGCCTATGGTCCCATTCACTCGGGAATATCCCAACGCAGCTCCTAGAAGAAACGTGTTTCTGACTCGCTGAATCTCAACATAGATTCAACTCTCTTAGGTGAACGAACGCACAGCAGAGCAGTTTCAAGGAAACGTTTCTCCTGAGTCTTAGACGAAGTTTCCTGCTGTTTAGTACGTATGCCGGCATTGGGCTGGAAATACCGGTTTTGGGATTCTGCACAGAAAGGGTTTGCAAACCGCTGAATCCACACGTGAGTTTAACTCTGTCAGTTGAATGCACACATTGACAACCATTCAGTTAGATAGCTCCGTTTTGGTTTTAGAAGCAGATATTTCTCTGTACAGCCTATGGTCACATTCACTCGGGAATATCCCAACGCAGCTCCTAGAAGAAACGTGTTTCTGACTCGCTGAATCTCAACATAGATTCAACTCTCTTAGGTGAACGAACGCACAGCAGAGCAGTTTCAAGGAAACGTTTCTCCTGAGTTTTAGACGAAGTTTCCTGCTGTTTAGTACGGATGCCGGCATTGGGCTGGAAATACCGGTTTTGGGATTCTGCACAGAAAGGGTTTGCAAACCGCTGAATCCACACGTGAGTTTAACTCTGTCAGTTCAATGCACACATTGACAACCATTCAGTTTGATAGCACACTTTTGGTTTTAGAAGCAGATATTTCTCTGTACAGCCTATGGTCCCATTCACTCGGGAATATCCCAACGCAGCTCCTAGAAGAAACGTGTTTCTGACTCGCTGAATCTCAACATAGATTCAACTCTCTTAGGTGAACGAACGCACAGCAGAGCAGTTTCAAGGAAACGTTTCTCCTGAGTCTTAGACGAAGTTTCCTGCTGTTTAGTACGTATGCCGGCATTGGCCTGGAAATACCGGTTTTGGGATTCTGCACAGAAAGGGTTTGCAAACCACTGAATCCACACGTGAGTTTAACTCTGTCAGTTGAATGCAGACATTGACAACCATTCAGTTAGATAGCTCCGTTTTGGTTTTAGAAGCAGATATTTCTCTGTACAGCCTATGGTCCCATTCACTCGGGAATAACCCAACGCAGCTCCTAGAAGAAACGTGTTTCTGACTCGCTGAATCTCAACATAGATTCAACTCTCTTAGGTGAACGAACGCACAGCAGAGCGGTTTCAAAGAAACGTTTCTCCTGAGTTTTAGACGAAGTTTCCTGCTGTTTAGTACGATGCCGGCATTGGGCTGGACATACCGGTTTTGGGATTCTGCACAGAAATGGTTTGCAAACCGCTGAATCCACACGTGAGTTTAACTCTGTCAGTTGAATGCACACATTGACAACCATTCAGTTAGATAGCTCCGTTTTGGTTTTAGAAGCAGATATTTCTCTGTACAGCCTATGGTCCCATTCACTCGGGAATATCCCAACGCAGCTCCTAGAAGAAACGTGTTTCTGACTCGCTGAATCTCAGCATAGATTCAACTCTCTTAGGTGAACGAACGCACAGCAGAGCAGTTTCAAGGAAACGTTTCTCCTGAGTTTTAGACGAAGTTTCCTACTGTTTTGTACAGATGCCGGCATTGGGCTGGACATACCGGTTTTGGGATTCTGCACAGAAATGGTTTGCAAACCGCTGAATACACACGTGAGTTTAACTCTGTCAGTTGAATGCACACATTGACAACCATTCAGTGAGATAGCTCCGTTTTGGTATTAGAAGCAGATATTTCTCTGTACAGCCTATGGTCCCATTCACTCGGGAATATCCCAACGCAGCTCCTAGCATAAACGTGTTTCTGACTCGCTGAATCTCTGCATAGTTTCAACTCTCTTAGGTGAACGAACGCACAGCAGAGCAGTTTCAAGGAAACATTTCTCCTGAGTTTTAGACGAAGTTTCCTGCTGTTTAGTACGGATGCCGGCATTGGGCTGGAAATACCGGTTTTGGGATTCTGCACAGAAAGGGTTTGCAAACCGCTGAATCCACACGTGAGTTTAACTCTGTCAGTTGAATGCACACATTGACAACCATTCAGTTAGATAGCTCCGTTTTGGTTTTAGAAGCAGATATTTCTCTGTACAGCCTATGGTCCCATTCACTCGGGAATATCCCAACGCAGCTCCTAGAAGAAACGTGTTTCTGACTCGCTGAATCTCAACATAGATTCAACTCTCTTAGGTGAACGAACGCACAGCAGAGCAGTTTCAAGGAAACGTTTCTCCTGAGTCTTAGACGAAGTTTCCTGCTGTTTAGTACGTATGCCGGCATTGGGCTGGAAATACCGGTTTTGGGATTCTGCACAGAAAGGGTTTGCAAACCGCTGAATCCACACGTGAGTTTAACTCTGTCAGTTGAATGCACACATTGACAACCATTCAGTTAGATAGCTCCGTTTTGGTTTTAGAAGCAGATATTTCTCTGTACAGCCTATGGTCACATTCACTCGGGAATATCCCAACGCAGCTCCTAGAAGAAACGTGTTTCTGACTCGCTGAATCTCAACATAGATTCAACTCTCTTAGGTGAACGAACGCACAGCAGAGCAGTTTCAAGGAAACGTTTCTCCTGAGTTTTAGACGAAGTTTCCTGCTGTTTAGTACGTATGCCGGCATTGGGCTGGAAATACCGGTTTTGGGATTCTGCACAGAAAGGGTTTGCAAACCGCTGAATCCACACGTGAGTTTAACTCTGTCAGTTGAATGCACACATTGACAACCATTCAGTTAGATAGCACACTTTTGGTTTTAGAAGCAGATATTTCTCTGTACAGCCTATGGTCCCATTCACTCGGGAATATCCCAACGCAGCTCCTAGAAGAAACGTGTTTCTGACTCGCTGAATCTCAACATAGATTCAACTCTCTTAGGTGAACGAACGCACAGCAGAGCAGTTTCAAGGAAACGTTTCTCCTGAGTTTTAGACGAAGTTTCCTGCTGTTTAGTACGTATGCCGGCATTGGGCTGGAAATACCGGTTTTGGGATTCTGCACAGAAAGGGTTTGCAAACCGCTGAATCCACACGTGAGTTTAACTCTGTCAGTTGAATGCACACATTGACAACCATTCAGTTAGATAGCACACTTTTGGTTTTAGAAGCAGATATTTCTCTGTACAGCCTATGGTCCCATTCACTCGGGAATATCCCAACGCAGCTCCTAGAAGAAACGTGTTTCTGACTCGCTGAATCTCAACATAGATTCAACTCTCTTAGGTGAACGAACGCACAGCAGAGCAATTTCAAGGAAACGTTTCTCCTGAGTCTTAGACGAAGTTTCCTGCTGTTTAGTACGTATGCCGGCATTGGGCTGGAAATACCGGTTTTGGGATTCTGCACAGAAAGGGTTTGCAAACCGCTGAATCCACACGTGAGTTTAACTCTGTCAGTTGAATGCACACATTGACAACCATTCAGTTAGATAGCTCCGTTTTGGTTTTAGAAGCAGATATTTCTCTGTACAGCCTATGGTCCCATTCACTCGGGAATATCCCAACGCAGCTCCTAGAAGAAACGTGTTTCTGACTCGCTGAATCTCAACATAGATTCAACTCTCTTAGGTGAACGAACGCACAGCAGAGCAGTTTCAAGGAAACATTTCTCCTGAGTTTTAGACGAAGTTTCCTGCTGTTTAGTACGGATGCCGGCATTGGGCTGGACATACCGGTTTTGGGATTCTGCACAGAAAGGGTTTGGAAACCGCTGAATCCACACGTAAGTTTAACTCCGTCAGTTGAATGCACACATTGACAACCATTCAGTTAGATAGCTCCGTTTTGGTTTTAGAAGCAGATATTTCTCTGTACAGCCTATGGTCCCATTCACTCGGGAATATCCCAACTCAGCTCCTAGCATAAACGTGTTTCTGACTCGCTGAATCTCAACATAGATTCAACTCTCTTAGGTGAACGAACGCACAGCAGAGCAGTTTCAAGGAAACGTTTCTCCTGAGTTTTAGACGAAGTTTCCTGCTGTTTAGTACGGATGCCGGCATTGAGCTGGAATTACCGGTTTTGGCATTCTGCACAGAAAGGGTTTGCAAACCGCTGAATCCAAACGTGAGTTTAACTCTATCAGTTGAATGCACACATTGACAACCATTCAGTTAGATTCCACCCTTTTGGTTGTAGGAGCAGATATTTCTCTGTACAGCCTATGGTCCCATTCACTCGGGAATATCCCAACGCACCTCCTAGAAGAAACGTGTTTCTGACTCGCTGAATCTCAACATAGATTCAACTCTCTTAGGTGATCGAACGCACAGCAGAGCAGTTTCAAGGAAACGTTTCTCCTGAGTTTTAGACGAAGTTTCCTGCTGTTTAGTACGTATGCCGGCATTGGGCTGGAAATACCGGTTTTGGGATTCTGCACAGAAAGGGTTTGCAAACCGCTGAATCCACACGTGAGTTTAACTCTGTCAGTTGAATGCACACATTGACAACCATTCAGTTTGATAGCACACTTTTGGTTTTAGAAGCAGATATTTTCTGTACAGCCTATGGTCCCATTCACTCGGGAATATCCCAACGCAGCTCCTAGAAGAAACGTGTTTCTGACTCGCTGAATCTCAACATAGATTCAACTCTCTTAGGTGAACGAACGCACATCAGAGCAATTTCAAGGAAACGTTTCTCCTGAGTCTTAGACGAAGTTTCCTGCTGTTTAGTACGGATGCCGGCATTGGGCTGAAAATACCGGTTTTGGGATTCTGCACAGAAAGGGTTTGCAAACCGCTGAATCCACTCGTGAGTTTAACTCTGTCAGTTGAATGCACACATTGACAACCATTCAGTTAGATAGCTCCGTTTTGGTTTTAGAAGCTGATATTTCTCTGTACAGTCTATGGTCCCATTCACTCGGGAATATCCCAACGCAGCTCCTAGAAGAAACGTGTTTCTGACTCGCTGAATCTCAACATAGATTCAACTCTCTTAGGTGAACGAATGCACAGCAGAGCAGTTTCAAGGAAACGTTTCTCCTGAGTCTTAGACGAAGTTTCCTGCTGTTTAGTACGTATGCCGGCATTGGCCTGGAAATACCGGTTTTGGGATTCTGCACAGAAAGGGTTTGCAAACCGCTGAATCCACACGTGAGTTTAACTCTGTCACTTGAATGCAGACATTGACAACCATTCAGTTAGATAGCTCCGTTTTGGTTTTAGAAGCAGATATTTCTCTGTACAGCCTATGGTCCCATTCACTCGGGAATATCCCAACGCAGCTCCTAGAAGATACGTGTTTCTGACTCGCTGAATCTCAACATAGATTCAACTCTCTTAGGTGAACGAACGCACAGCAGAGCGGTTTCAAAGAAACGTTTCTCCTGAGTTTTAGACGAAATTTCCTGCTGTTTAGTACGATGCCGGCATTGGGCTGGACATACCGGTTTTGGGATTCTGCACAGAAATGGTTTGCAAACCGCTGAATCCACACGTGAGTTTAACTCTGTCAGTTGAATGCACACATTGACAACCATTCAGTTAGATAGCTCCGTTTTGGTTTTAGAAGCAGATATTTCTCTGTACAGCCTATGGTCCCATTCACTCGGGAATATCCCAACGCAGCTCCTAGAAGAAACGTGTTTCTGACTCGCTGAATCTCAGCATAGATTCAACTCTCTTAGGTGAACGAACGCACAGCAGAGCAGTTTCAAGGAAACGTTTCTCCTGAGTTTTAGACGAAGTTTCCTACTGTTTTGTACAGATGCCGGCATTGGGCTGGACATACCGGTTTTGGGATTCTGCAGAGAAATGGTTTGCAAACCGCTGAAAACACACGTGAGTTTAACTCTGTCAGTTCAATGCACACATTGACAACCATTCAGTTAGATAGCTCCGTTTTGGTATTAGAAGCAGATATTTCTCTGTACAGCCTATGGTCCCATTCACTCGGGAATATCCCAACGCAGCTCCTAGCATAAACGTGTTTCTGACTCGCTGAATCTCAGCATAGTTTCAACTCTCTTAGGTGAACGAACGCACAGCAGAGCAGTTTCAAGGAAACATTTCTCCTGAGTTTTAGACGAAGTTTCCTGCTGTTTAGTACGGATGCCGGCATTGGGCTGGAAATACCGGTTTTGGGATTCTGCACAGAAAGGGTTTGCACACCGCTGAATCCACACGTGAGTTTAACTCTGTCAGTTGAATGCACACATTGACAACCATTCAGTTTGATAGCACACTTTTGGTTTTAGAAGCAGATATTTCTCTGTACAGCCTATGGTCCCATTCACTCGGGAATATCCCAACGCAGCTCCTAGAAGAAACGTGTTTCTGACTCGCTGAATCTCAACATAGATTCAACTCTCTTAGGTGAACGAACGCACAGCAGAGCAGTTTCAAGGAAACATTTCTCCTGAGTTTTAGACGAAGTTTCCTGCTGTTTAGTATGGATGCCGGCATTGGGCTGGACATACCGGTTTTGGGATTCTGCACAGAAATGGTTTGCAAACCGCTGAATCCACACGTGAGTTTAACTCCGTCAGTTGAATGCACACATTGACAACCATTCAGTTAGATAGCTCCGTTTTGGTTTTAGAAGCAGATATTTCTCTGTACAGCCTATGGTCCCATTCACTCGGGAATATCCCAACGCAGCTCCTAGAAGAAACGTGTTTCTGACTCGCTGAATCTCAACATAGATTCAACTCTCTTAGGTGAACGAACGCACAGCAGTGCAGTTTCAAGGAAACGTTTCTCCTGAGTTTTAGACGAAGTTTCCTGCTGTTTAGTACGGATGCTGGCATTGGGATGGAAATACCGGTTTTGGGATTCTGCACAGAAAGGGTTTGCAAACCGCTGAATCCACACGTGAGTTTAACTCTGTCAGTTGAATGCACACATTGACAACCATTCAGTTAGATAGCTCCGTTTTGGTTTTAGAAGCAGATATTTCTCTGTACAGCCTATGGTCCCATTCACTCGGGAATATCCCAATGCAGCTCCTAGAAGAAACGTGTTTCTGACTCGCTGAATCTCAACATAGATTCAACTCTCTTAGGTGAACGAACGCACAGCAGAGCAGTTTCAAGGAAACGTTTCTCCTGAGTTTTAGACCAAGTTTCCTGCTATTTAGTACGTATGCCGGCATTGGGCTGGAAATACCGGTTTTGGGATTCTGCACAGAAAGGGTTTGCAAACCGCTGAATCCACATGTGAGTTTAACTCTGTCAGTTGAATGCACACATTGACAACCATTCAGTTTGATAGCACACTTTTGGTTTTAGAAGCAGATATTTCTCTGTACAGCCTATGGTCCCATTCACTCGGGAATATCCCAATGCAGCTCTTAGAAGAAACGTGTTTCTGACTCGCTGAATCTCAACATAGATTCAACTCTCTTAGGTGAACGAACGCACAGCAGAGCAGTTTCAAGGAAACGTTTCTCCTGAGATTTAGACGAAGTTTCCTGCTGTTTAGTACGGATGCCGGCATTGGGCTGGAAATACTGGTTTTGGGATTCTGCACAGAAAGGTTTTGCAAACCGCTGAATCCACACGTGAGTTTAACTCTGTCAGTTGAATGCACACATTGACAACCATTCAGTTTGATAGCACCGTTTCGGTTTTAGAAGCAGATATTTCTCTGTACAGCCTATGGTCCCATTCACTCGGGAATATCGCCACGCAGCTCCTAGAAGAAACGTGTTTCTGACTCGCTGAATCTCAACATAGTTTCAACTCTCTTAGGTGAACGAAAGCACAGCAGAGCAGTTTCAAGGAAACGTTTCTCCTGAGTTTTAGACGAAGTTTCCTGCTGTTTAGTACGGATGCCGGCATTGAGCTGGAATTACCGGTTTTGGCATTCTGCACAGAAAGGGTTTGCAAACCGCTGAATCCAAACGTGAGTTTAACTCTGTCAGTTGAATGCACACATTGACAACCATTCAGTTAGATTCCACCCTTTTGGTTGTAGGAGCAGATATTTCTCTGTACAGCCTATGGTCCCATTCACTCGGGAATATCCCAACGCACCTCCTAGAAGAAACGTGTTTCTGACTCGCTGAATCTCAACATAGATTCAACTCTCTTAGGTGATCGAACGCACAGCAGAGCAGTTTCAAGGAAACGTTTCTCCTGAGTTTTAGACGAAGTTTCCTGCTGTTTAGTACGTATGCCGGCATTGGGCTGGAAATACCGGTTTTGGGATTCTGCAGAGAAAGGGTTTGCAAACCGCTGAATCCACACGTGAGTTTAACTCTGTCAGTTGAATGCACACGTTGACAACCATTCAGTTTGATAGCACACTTTTGGTTTTAGAAGCAGATATTTCTCTGTACAGCCTATGGTCCCATTCACTCGGGAATATCCCAACGCAGCTCCTAGAAGAAACGTGTTTCTGACTCGCTGAATCTCAACATAGATTCAACTCTCTTAGGTGAACGAACGCACATCAGAGCAATTTCAAGGAAACGTTTCTCCTGAGTCTTAGACGAAGTTTCCTGCTGTTTAGTACGGATGCCGGCATTGGGCTGGAAATACCGGTTTTGGGATTCTGCACAGAAAGGGTTTGCAAACCGCTGAATCCACACGTGAGTTTAACTCTGTCAGTTGAATGCACACATTGACAGCCATTCAGTTAGATAGCTCCGTTTTGGTTTTAGAAGCAGATATTTCTCTGTACAGCCTATGGTCCCATTCACTCGGGAATATCCCAACGCAGCTCCTAGAAGAAACGTGTTTCTGATTCGCTGAATCTCAACATAGATTCAACTCTCTTAGGTGAACGAACGCACAGCAGAGCAGTTTCAAGGAAACATTTCTCCTGAGTTTTAGACGAAGTTTCCTGCTGTTTAGTACGGATGCCGGCATTGAGCTGGAATTACCGGTTTTGGGATTCTGCACAGAAAGGGTTTGTAAACCGCTGAATCCAAACGTGAGTTTAACTCTGTCAGTTGAATGCACACATTGACAACCATTCAGTTAGATACCACCCTTTTGGTTGTAGGAGCAGATATTTCTCTGTACAGCCTATGGTCCCATTCACTCGGGAATATCCCAATGCACCTCCTAGAAGAAACGTGCTTCTGACTCGCTGAATCTCAAAATAGATTCAACTCTCTTAGGTGATCGAACGCACAGCAGAGCAGTTTCAAGGAAACGTTTCTCCTGAGTTTTAGACGAAGTTTCCTGCTGTTTAGTACGGATGCCGGCATTGGGCTGGAAATACCGGTTTTGGGATTCTGCACAGAAAGGGTTTGCAAACCGCTGAATCCACACGTGAGTTTAACTCTGTCAGTTGAATGCACACATTGACAACCATTCAGTTTGATAGCACACTTTTGGTTTTAGAAGCAGATATTTCTCTGTACAGCCTATGGTCCCATTCACTCGGGAATATCCCAACGCAGCTCCTAGAAGAAACGTGTTTCTGACTCGCTGAATCTCAACATAGATTCAACTCTCTTAGGTGAACGAACGCACAGTAGAGCAGTTTCAAGGAAACATTTCTCCTGAGTTTTAGACGAAGTTTCCTGCTGTTTAGTACGGATGCCGGCATTGGGCTGGACATACCGGTTTTGGGATTCTGCACAGAAATGGTTTGCAAACCGCTGAATCCACACGTGAGTTTAACTCCGTCAGTTGAATGCACACATTGACAACCATTCAGTTAGATAGCTCCGTTTTGGTTTTAGAAGCAGATATTTCTCTGTACAGCCTATGGTCCCATTCACTCGGGAATATCCCAAAGCAGCTCCTAGAAGAAACGTGTTTCTGACTCGCTGAATCTCAACATAGATTCAACTCTCTTAGGTGAACGAACGCACAGCAGTGCAGTTTCAAGGAAACGTTTCTCCTGAGTTTTAGACGAAGTTTCCTGCTGTTTAGTACGGATGCTGGCATTGGGATGGAAATACCGGTTTTGGGATTCTGCACAGAAAGGGTTTGCAAACCGCTGAATCCACACGTGAGTTTAACTCTGTCAGTTGAATGCACACATTGACAACCATTCAGTTAGATAGCTCCGTTTTGGTTTTAGAAGCAGATATTTCTCTGTACAGCCTATGGTCCCATTCACTCGGGAATATCCCAATGCAGCTCCTAGAAGAAACGTGTTTCTGACTCGCTGAATCTCAACATAGATTCAACTCTCTTAGGTGAACGAACGCACAGCAGAGCAGTTTCAAGGAAACGTTTCTCCTGAGTTTTAGACCAAGTTTCCTGCTATTTAGTACGTATGCCGGCATTGGGCTGGAAATACCGGTTTTGGGATTCTGCACAGAAAGGGTTTGCAAACCGCTGAATCCACATGTGAGTTTAACTCTGTCAGTTGAATGCACACATTGACAACCATTCAGTTTGATAGCACACTTTTGGTTTTAGAAGCAGATATTTCTCTGTACAGCCTATGGTCCCATTCACTCGGGAATATCCCAATGCAGCTCTTAGAAGAAACGTGTTTCTGACTCGCTGAATCTCAACATAGATTCAACTCTCTTAGGTGAACGAACGCACAGCAGAGCAGTTTCAAGGAAACGTTTCTCCTGAGATTTAGACGAAGTTTCCTGCTGTTTAGTACGGATGCCGGCATTGGGCTGGAAATACTGGTTTTGGGATTCTGCACAGAAAGGTTTTGCAAACCGCTGAATCCACACGTGAGTTTAACTCTGTCAGTTGAATGCACACATTGACAACCATTCAGTTTGATAGCACCGTTTTGGTTTTAGAAGCAGATATTTCTCTGTACAGCCTATGGTCCCATTCACTCGGGAATATCGCCACGCAGCTCCTAGAAGAAACGTGTTTCTGACTCGCTGAATCTCAACATAGTTTCAACTCTCTTAGGTGAACGAAAGCACAGCAGAGCAGTTTCAAGGAAACGTTTCTCCTGAGTTTTAGACGAAGTTTCCTGCTGTTTAGTACGGATGCCGGCATTGAGCTGGAATTACCGGTTTTGGCATTCTGCACAGAAAGGGTTTGCAAACCGCTGAATCCAAACGTGAGTTTAACTCTGTCAGTTGAATGCACACATTGACAACCATTCAGTTAGATTCCACCCTTTTGGTTGTAGGAGCAGATATTTCTCTGTACAGCCTATGGTCCCATTCACTCGGGAATATCCCAACGCACCTCCTAGAAGAAACGTGTTTCTGACTCGCTGAATCTCAACATAGATTCAACTCTCTTAGGTGATCGAACGCACAGCAGAGCAGTTTCAAGGAAACGTTTCTCCTGAGTTTTAGACGAAGTTTCCTGCTGTTTAGTACGTATGCCGGCATTGGGCTGGAAATACCGGTTTTGGGATTCTGCAGAGAAAGGGTTTGCAAACCGCTGAATCCACACGTGAGTTTAACTCTGTCAGTTGAATGCACACATTGACAACCATTCAGTTTGATAGCACACTTTTGGTTTTAGAAGCAGATATTTCTCTGTACAGCCTATGGTCCCATTCACTCGGGAATATCCCAACGCAGCTCCTAGAAGAAACGTGTTTCTGACTCGCTGAATCTCAACATAGATTCAACTCTCTTAGGTGAACGAACGCACATCAGAGCAATTTCAAGGAAACGTTTCTCCTGAGTCTTAGACGAAGTTTCCTGCTGTTTAGTACGGATGCCGGCATTGGGCTGGAAATACCGGTTTTGGGATTCTGCACAGAAAGGGTTTGCAAACCGCTGAATCCACACGTGAGTTTAACTCTGTCAGTTGAATGCACACATTGACAGCCATTCAGTTAGATAGCTCCGTTTTGGTTTTAGAAGCAGATATTTCTCTGTACAGCCTATGGTCCCATTCACTCGGGAATATCCCAACGCAGCTCCTAGAAGAAACGTGTTTCTGATTCGCTGAATCTCAACATAGATTCAACTCTCTTAGGTGAACGAACGCACAGCAGAGCAGTTTCAAGGAAACATTTCTCCTGAGTTTTAGACGAAGTTTCCTGCTGTTTAGTACGGATGCCGGCATTGAGCTGGAATTACCGGTTTTGGGATTCTGCACAGAAAGGGTTTGTAAACCGCTGAATCCAAACGTGAGTTTAACTCTGTCAGTTGAATGCACACATTGACAACCATTCAGTTAGATACCACCCTTTTGGTTGTAGGAGCAGATATTTCTCTGTACAGCCTATGGTCCCATTCACTCGGGAATATCCCAATGCACCTCCTAGAAGAAACGTGCTTCTGACTCGCTGAATCTCAAAATAGATTCAACTCTCTTAGGTGATCGAACGCACAGCAGAGCAGTTTCAAGGAAACGTTTCTCCTGAGTTTTAGACGAAGTTTCCTGCTGTTTAGTACGGATGCCGGCATTGGGCTGGAAATACCGGTTTTGGGATTCTGCACAGAAATGGTTTGCAAACCGCTGAATCCACACGTGAGTTTAACTCTGTCAGTTGAATGCACACATTGACAACCATTCAGTTTGATAGCACACTTTTGGTTTTAGAAGCAGATATTTCTCTGTACAGCCTATGGTCCCATTCACTCGGGAATATCCCAACGCAGCTCCTAGAAGAAACGTGTTTCTGACTCGCTGAATCTCAACATAGATTCAACTCTCTTAGGTGAACGAACGCACAGCAGAGCAGTTTCAAGGAAACGTTTCTCCTGAGTCTTAGACGAAGTTTCCTGCTGTTTAGTACGTATGCCGGCATTGGGCTGGAAATACCGGTTTTGGGATTCTGCACAGAAAGGGTTTGCAAACCGCTGAATCCACACGTGAGTTTAACTCTGTCAGTTGAATGCACACATTGACAACCATTCAGTTAGATAGCTCCGTTTTGGTTTTAGAAGCAGATATTTCTCTGTACAGCCTATGGTCACATTCACTCGGGAATATCCCAACGCAGCTCCTAGAAGAAACGTGTTTCTGACTCGCTGAATCTCAACATGGATTCAACTCTCTTAGGTGAACGAACGCACAGCAGAGCAGTTTCAAGGAAACGTTTCTCCTGGGTTTTAGACGAAGTTTCCTGCTGTTTAGTACGGATGCCGGCATTGGGCTGGAAATACCGGTTTTGGGATTCTGCACAGAAAGGGTTTGCAAACCGCTGAATCCACACGTGAGTTTAACTCTGTCAGTTCAATGCACACATTGACAACCATTCAGTTAGATAGCACACTTTTGGTTTTAGAAGCAGATATTTCTCTGTACAGCCTATGGTCCCATTCACTCGGGAATATCCCAACGCAGCTCCTAGAAGAAACGTGTTTCTGACTCGCTGAATCTCAACATAGATTCAACTCTCTTAGGTGAACGAACGCACAGCAGAGCAGTTTCAAGGAAACGTTTCTCCTGAGTTTTAGACGAAGTTTCCTGCTGTTTAGTACGTATGCCGGCATTGGGCTGGAAATACCGGTTTTGGGATTCTGCACAGAAAGGGTTTGCAAACCGCTGAATCCACACGTGAGTTTAACTCTCTCAGTTGAATGCACACATTGACAACCATTCAGTTAGATAGCACACTTTTGGTTTTAGAAGCAGATATTTCTCTGTACAGCCTATGGTCCCATTCACTCGGGAATATCCCAACGCAGCTCCTAGAAGAAACGTGTTTCTGACTCGCTGAATCTCAACATAGATTCAACTCTCTTAGGTGAACGAACGCACAGCAGAGCAATTTCAAGGAAACGTTTCTCCTGAGTCTTAGACGAAGTTTCCTGCTGTTTAGTACGGATGCCGGCATTGGGCTGGAAATACCGGTTTTGGGATTCTGCACAGAAAGGGTTTGCAAACCGCTGAATCCACACGTGAGTTTAACTCTGTCAGTTGAATGCACACATTGACAACCATTCAGTTAGATACCACCCTTTTGGTTGTAGGAGCAGATATTTCTCTGTACAGCCTATGGTCCCATTCACTCGGGAATATCCCAATGCACCTCCTACAAGAAACGTGCTTCTGACTCGCTGAATCTCAAAATAGATTCAACTCTCTTAGGTGATCGAACGCACAGCAGAGCAGTTTCAAGGAAACGTTTCTCCTGAGTTTTAGACGAAGTTTCCTGCTGTTTAGTACGGACGCCGGCATTGGGCTGGAAATACCGGTTTTGGGATTCTGCACAGAAAGGGTTTGCAAACCGCTGAATCCACACGTGAGTTTAACTCTGTCAGTTGAATGCACACATTGACAACCATTCAGTTTGATAGCACACTTTTGGTTTTAGAAGCAGATATTTCTCTGTACAGCCTATGGTCCCATTCACTCGGGAATATCCCAACGCAGCTCCTAGAAGAAACGTGTTTCTGACTCGCTGAATCTCAACATAGATTCAACTCTCTTAGGTGAACGAACGCACAGCAGAGCAGTTTCAAGGAAACGTTTGTCCTGAGTCTTAGACGAAGTTTCCTGCTGTTTAGTACGTATGCCGGAATTGGGCTAGAAATACCGGTTTTGGGATTCTGCACAGAAAGGGTTTGCAAACCGCTGAATACACACGTGAGTTTAACTCTGTCAGTTGAATGCACACATTGACAACCATTCAGTTAGATAGCTCCGTTTTGGTTTTAGAAGCAGATATTTCTCTGTACAGCCTATGGTCACATTCACTCGGGAATATCCCAACGCAGCTCCTAGAAGAAACGTGTTTCTGACTCGCTGAATCTCAACATAGATTCAACTCTCTTAGGTGAACGAACGCACAGCAGAGCAGTTTCAAGGAAACGTTTCTCCTGAGTTTTAGACGAAGTTTCCTGCTGTTTAGTACGGATGCCGGCATTGGGCTGGAAATACCGGTTTTGGGATTCTGCACAGAAAGGGTTTGCAAACCGCTGAATCCACACGTGAGTTTAACTCTGTCAGTTCAATGCACACATTGACAACCATTCAGTTTGATAGCACACTTTTGGTTTTAGAAGCAGATATTTCTCTGTACAGCCTATGGTCCCATTCACTCGGGAATATCCCAACGCAGCTCCTAGAAGAAACGTGTTTCTGACTCGCTGAATCTCAACATAGATTCAACTCTCTTAGGTGAACGAACGCACAGCAGAGCAGTTTCAAGGAAACGTTTCTCCTGAGTTTTAGACGAAGTTTCCTGCTGTTTAGTACGTATGCCGGCATTGGGCTGGAAATACCGGTTTTGGGATTCTGCACAGAAAGGGTTTGCAAACCGCTGAATCCACACGTGAGTTTAACTCTGTCAGTTGAATGCACACATTGACAACCATTCAGTTAGATAGCACACTTTTGGTTTTAGAAGCAGATATTTCTCTGTACAGCCTATGGTCCCATTCACTCGGGAATATCCCAACGCAGCTCCTAGAAGAAACGTGTTTCTGACTCGCTGAATCTCAACATAGATTCAACTCTCTTAGGTGAACGAACGCACAGCAGAGCAATTTCAAGGAAACGTTTCTCCTGAGTCTTAGACGAAGTTTCCTGCTGTTTAGTACGGATGCCAGCATTGGGCTGGAAATACCGGTTTTGGGATTCTGCACAGAAAGGGTTTGCAAACCGCTGAATCCACACGTGAGTTTAACTCTGTCAGTTGAATGCACACATTGACAACCATTCAGTTAGAAAGCTCCGTTTTGGTTTTAGAAGCAGATATTTCTCTGTACAGCCTATGGTCCCATTCACTCGGGAATATCCCAACGCAGCTCCTAGAAGAAACGTGTTTCTGACTCGCTGAATCTCAACATAGATTCAACTCTCTTAGGTGAACGAACGCACAGCAGAGCAGTTTCAAGGAAAAATTTCTCCTGAGTTTTAGACGAAGTTTCCTGCTGTTTAGTACGGATGCCGGCATTGGGCTGGACATACCGGATTTGGGATTCTGCACAGAAATGGTTTGCAAACCGCTGAATCCACACGTGAGTTTAACTCCGTCAGTTGAATGCACACATTGACAACCATTCAGTTAGATAGCTCCGTTTTGGTTTTAGAAGCAGATATTTCTCTGTACAGCCTATGGTCCCATTCACTCGGGAATATCCCAACTCAGCTCCTAGCATAAACATGTTTCTGACTCGCTGAATCTCAACATAGATTCAACTCTCTTAGGTGAACGAACGCACAGCAGTGCAGTTTCAAGGAAACGTTTCTCCTGAGTTTTAGACGAAGTTTCCTGCTGTTTAGTACGGATGCTGGCATTGGGCTGGAAATACCGGTTTTGGGATTCTGCACAGAAAGGGTTTGCAAACCGCTGAATCCACATGTGAGTTTAACTCTGTCAGTTGAATGCACACATTGACAACCATTCAGTTTGATAGCACACTTTTGGTTTTAGAAGCAGATATTTCTCTGTACAGCCTATGGTCCCATTCACTCGGGAATATCCCAATGCAGCTCCTAGAAGAAACGTGTTTCTGACTCGCTGAATCTCAACATAGATTCAACTCTCTTAGGTGAACGAACGCACAGCAGAGCAGTTTCAAGGAAACGTTTCTCCTGAGATTTAGACGAAGTTTCCTGCTGTTTAGTACGGATGCCGGCATTGGGCTGGAAATACTGGTTTTGGGATTCTGCACAGAAAGGTTTTGCAAACCGCTGAATCCACACGTGAGTTTAACTCTGTCAGTTGAATGCACACATTGACAACCATTCAGTTTGATAGCACCGTTTTGGTTTTAGAAGCAGATATTTCTCTGTACAGCCTATGGTCCCATTCACTCGGGAATATCCCAACGCAGCTCCTAGAAGAAACGTGTTTCTGACTCGCTGAATCTCAACATAGTTTCAACTCTCTTAGGTGAACGAAAGCACAGCAGAGCAGTTTCAAGGAAACGTTTCTCCTGAGTTTTAGACGAAGTTTCCTGCTGTTTAGTACGGATTCCGGCATTGAGCTGGAATTACCGGTTTTGGGATTCTGCACAGAAAGGGTTTGTAAACCGCTGAATCCAAACGTGAGTTTAACTCTGTCAGTTGAATGCACACATTGACAACCATTCAGTTAGATACCACCCTTTTGGTTGTAGGAGCAGATATTTCTCTGTACAGCCTATGGTCCCATTCACTCGGGAATATCCCAATGCACCTCCAAGAAGAAACGTGTTTCTGACTCGCTGAATCTCAACATAGATTCAACTCTCTTAGGTGATCGAACGCACAGCAGAGCAGTTTCAAGGAAACGTTTCTCCTGAGTTTTAGACGAAGTTTCCTGCTGTTTAGTACGGATGCCGGCATTGGGCTGGAAATACCGGTTTTGGGATTCTGCACAGAAAGGGTTTGCAAACCGCTGAATCCACACGTGAGTTTAACTCTGTCAGTTGAATGCACACATTGACAACCATTCAGTTAGATAGCTCCGTTTTGGTTTTAGAAGCAGATATTTCTCTGTACAGCCTATGGTCCCATTCACTCGGGATTATCCCAACGCAGCTCCTAGAAGAAACGTGTTTCTGACTCGCTGAATCTCAACATAGATTCATCTCTCTTAGGTGAACGAACGCACAGCAGTGCAGTTTCAAGGAAACGTTTCTCCTGAGTTTTAGACGAAGTTTCCTGCTGTTTAGTACGGATGCTGGCATTGGGCTGGAAATACCGGTTTTGGGATTCTGCACAGAAAGGGTTTGCAAACCGCTGAATCCACACGTGAGTTTAACTCTGTCAGTTGAATGCACACATTGACAACCATTCAGTTAGATAGCTCCGTTTTGGTTTTAGAAGCAGATATTTCTCTGTACAGCCTATGGTCCCATTCACTCGGGAATATCCCAATGCAGCTCCTAGAAGAAACGTGTTTCTGACTCGCTGAATCTCAACATAGATTCAACTCTCTTAGGTGAACGAACGCACAGCAGAGCAGTTTCAAGGAAACGTTTCTCCTGAGTTTTAGACGAAGTTTCCTGCTGTTTAGTACGTATGCCGGCATTGGGCTGGAAATACCGGTTTTGGGATTCTGCACAGAAAGGGTTTGCAAACCGTTGAATCCACATGTGAGTTTAACTCTGTCAGTTGAATGCACACATTGACAACCATTCAGTTTGATAGCACACTTTTGGTTTTAGAAGCAGATATTTCTCTGTACAGCCTATTGTCCCATTCACTCGGGAATATCCCAATGCAGCTCCTAGAAGAAACGTGTTTCTGACTCGCTGAATCTCAACATAGATTCAACTCTCTTAGGTGAACGAACGCACAGCAGAGCAGTTTCAAGGAAACGTTTCTCCTGAGATTTAGACGAAGTTTCCTACTGTTTAGTACGGATGCCGGCATTGAGCTGGAATTACCGGTTTTGGGATTCTGCACAGAAAGGGTTTGCAAACCGCTGAATCCAAACGTGAGTTTAACTCTGTCAGTTGAATGCACACATTGACAACCATTCAGTTAGATACCACCATTTTGGTTGTAGGAGCAGATATTTCTCTGTACAGCCTATGTTCCCATTCACTCGGGAATATCCCAACGCACCTCCTAGCATAAACGTGTTTCTGACTCGCTGAATCTCAACATAGATTCAACTCTCTTAGGTGATCGAACGCACAGCAGAGCAGTTTCAAGGAAACGTTTCTCCTGAGTTTTAGACGAAGTTTCCTGCTGTTTAGTACGGATGCCGGCATTGGGCTGGAAATACCGGTTCTGGGATTCTGCACAGAAAGGGTTTGCAAACCGCTGAATCCACATGTGAGTTTAACTCTGTCAGTTGAATGCACACATTGACAACCATTCAGTTAGATAGCTCCGTTTTGGTTTTAGAAGCAGATATTTCTCTGTACAGCCTATGGTCTCATTCACTCGGGAATATCCCAACGCAGCTCCTAGAAGAAACGTGTTTCTGACTCGCTGAATCTCAACATAGATTCAACTCTCTTAGGTGAACGAACGCACAGTAGAGCAGTTTCAAGGAAACGTTTCTCCTGAGTTTTAGACGAAGTTTCCTGCTGTTTAGTACGGATGCCGGCATTGGGCTGGAAATACCGGTTTTGGGATTCTGCACAGAAAGGGTTTGCAAACCGCTGAATCCACACGTGACTTTAACTCTGTCAGTTGAATGCACACATTGACAACCATTCAGTTAGATAGCACACTTTTGGTTTTAGAAGCAGATATTTCTCTGTACAGCCTATGGTCCCATTCACTCAGGAATATCCCAACGCACCTCCTAGAAGAAACGTGTTTCTGACTCGCTGAATCTCAACATAGATTCAACTCTCTTAGGTGATCGAACGCACAGCAGAGCACTTTCAAGGAAACGTTTCTCCTGAGTTTTAGACGAAGTTTCCTGCTGTTTAGTACGGATGCCGGCATTGGGCTGGAAATACCGGTTTTGGGATTCTGCACAGAAAGGGTTTGCAAACCGCTGAATCCACACGTGAGTTTAACTCTGTCAGTTGAATGCACACATTGACAACCATTCAGTTAGATAGCTCCGTTTTGGTTTTAGAAGCAGATATTTCTCTGTACAGCCTATGGTCCCATTCACTCGGGAATATCCTAACGCAGCTCCTAGAAGAAACGTGTTTCTGACTCGCTGAATCTCAACATAGATTCAACTCTCTTAGGTGAACGAATGCACAGCAGAGCAGTTTCAAGGAAACGTTTCTCCTGAGTTTTAGACGAAGTTTCCTGCTGTTTAGTACGGATGCCGGCATTGGGCTGGACATACCGGTTTTGGGATTCTGCACAGAAATGGTTTGCAAACCGCTGAATACACACGTGAGTTTAACTCTGTCAGTTGAATGCACACTTTGACAACCATTCAGTTAGATAGCTCCGTTTTGGTTTTAGAAGCAGATATTTCTCTGTACAGCCTATGGTCCCATTCACTCGGGAATATCCCAACGCAGCTCTTAGCATAAACGTGTTTCTGACTCGCTGAATCTCAACATAGTTTCAACTCTCTTAGGTGAACGAACGCACAGCAGAGCAGTTTCAAGGAAACGTTTCTCCTGAGTTTTAGACGAAGTTTCCTGCTGTTTAGTACGGATGCCGGCATTGAGCTGGAATTACCGGTTTTGGGATTCTGCACAGAAAGGGTTTGCAAACCGCTGAATCCACACGTGAGTGTAACTCTGTCAGTTGAATGCACACATTGACAACCATTCAGTTAGATACCACCCTTTTGGTTGTAGGAGCAGATATTTCTCTGTACAGCCTATGGTCCCATTCACTCGGGAATATCCCAAAGCACCTCCTAGAAGAAACGTGTTTCTGACTCGCTGAATCTCAACATAGATTCAACTCTCTTAGGTGATCGAACGCACAGCAGAGCAGTTTCAAGGAAACGTTTCTCCTGAGTTTTAGACGAAGTTTCCTGCTGCTTAGTACGGATGCCGGCATTGGGCTGGAAATACCGGTTTTGGGATTCTGCACAGAAAGGGTTTGCAAACCGCTGAATCCACACGTGAGTTTAACTCTGTCAGTTGAATGCACACATTGACAACCATTCAGTTAGATAGCTCCGTTTTGGTTTTAGAAGCAGATATTTCTCTGCACAGCCTATGGTCCCATTCACTCGGGAATATCCCCACGCAGCTCCTAGAGGAAACGTGTTTCTGACTCGCTGAATCTCAACATAGATTCAACTCTCTTAGGTGAACGAGCGCACAGCAGAGCAGTTTCAAGGAAACGTTTCTCCTGAGTTTTAGACGAAGTTGCCTGCTGTTTAGTACGTATGCCGGCATTGGGCTGGAAATACCGGTTTTGGGATTCTGCACAGAAAGGGTTTGCAAACCGCTGAATCCACACGTGAGTTTAACTCTGTCAGTTGAATGCACACATTGACAACCATTCAGTTAGATAGCTCCGTTTTGGTTTTAGAAGCAGATATTTCTCTGTACAGCCTATGGTCACATTCACTCGGGAATATCCCAACGCAGCTCCTAGAAGAAACGTGTTTCTGACTCGCTGAATCTCAACATAGATTCAACTCTCTTAGGTGAACGAACGCACAGCAGAGCAGTTTCAAGGAAACGTTTCTCCTGAGTTTTAGACGAAGTTTCCTGCTGTTTAGTACGGATGCCGGCATTGGGCTGGAAATACCGGTTTTGGGATTCTGCACAGAAAGGGTTTGCAAACCGCTGAATCCACACGTGAGTTTAACTCTGTCAGTTGAATGCACACATTGACAACCATTCAGTTTGATAGCACACTTTTGGTTTTAGAAGCAGATATTTCTCTGTACAGCCTATGGTCCCATTCACTAGGGAATATCCCAACGCAGCTCCTAGAAGAAACGTGTTTCTGACTCGCTGAATCTCAACATAGTTTCAACTCTCTTAGGTGAACGAACGCACAGCAGAGCAGTTTCAAGGAAACGTTTCTCCTGAGTTTTAGACGAAGTTTCCTGCTGTTTAGTACGGATGCCGGCATTGAGCTGGAATTACCGGTTTTGGGATTCTGCACAGAAAGTGTTTGTAAACCGCTGAATCCAAACGTGAGTTTAACTCTGTCAGTTGAATGCACACATTGACAACCATTCAGTTAGATACCACCCTTTTGGTTGTAGGAGCAGATATTTCTCTGTACAGCCTATGGTCCCATTCACTCGGGAATATCCCAACGCACCTCCTAGAAGAAACGTGTTTCTGACTCGCTGAATCTCAACATAGATTCAACTCTCTTAGGTGATCGAACGCACAGCAGAGCAGTTTCAAGGAAACGTTTCTCCTGAGTTTTAGACGAAGTTTCCTGCTGTTTAGTACGGATGCCGGCTTTGGGCTGGAAATACCGGTTTTGGGATTCTGCACAGGAAGGGTTTGCAAACCGCTGAATCCACACGTGAGTTTAACTCTGTCAGTTGAATGCACACATTGACAACCATTCAGTTAGATAGCTCCGTTTTGGTTTTAGAAGCAGATATTTCTCTGCACAGCCTATGGTCCCATTCACTCGGGAATATCCCAACGCAGCTCCTAGAAGAAACGTGTTTCTGACTCGCTGAATCTCAACATAGATTCAACTCTCTTAGGTGAACGAGCGCACAGCAGAGCAGTTTCAAGGAAACGTTTCTCCTGAGTTTTAGACGAAGTTTCCTGCTGTTTAGTACGTATGCCGGCATTGGGCTGGAAATACCGGTTTTAGGATTCTGCACAGAAAGGGTTTGCAAACCGCTGAATCCACACGTGAGTTTAACTCTGTCAGCTGAATGCACACATTGACAACCATTCAGTTAGATAGCTCCGTTTTGGTTTTAGAAGCAGATATTTCTCTGTACAGCCTATGGTCACATTCACTCGGGAATATCCCAACGCAGCTCCTAGAAGAAACGTGTTTCTGACTCGCTGAATGTCAACATAGATTCAATTCTCTTAGGTGAACGAACGCACAGCAGAGCAGTTTCAAGGAAACGTTTCTCCTGAGTCTTAGACGAAGTTTCCTGCTGTTTAGTACGGATGCCGGCATTGGGCTGGAAATACCGGTTTTGGGATTCTGCACAGAAAGGGTTTGCAAACCGCTGAATCCACACGTGAGTTTAACTCTGTCAGTTGAATGCACACATTGACAACCATTCAGTTAGATAGCTCCGTTTTGGTTTTAGAAGCAGATATTTCTCTGTACAGCCTATGGTCCCATTCACTCGGGAATATCCCAACGCAGCTCCTAGAAGAAACGTGTTTCTGACTCGCTGAATCTCAACATAGATTCAACTCTCTTAGGTGAACGAACGCACAGCAGAGCAGTTTCAAGGAAACGTTTCTCCTGAGTTTTAGACGAAGTTTCCTGCTGTTTAGTACGGATGCCGGCATTGAGCTGGAATTACCGGTTTTGGGATTCTGCACAGAAAGGGTTTGCAAACCGCTGAATCCAAACGTGAGTTTAACTCTGTCAGTTGAATGCACACATTGACAACCATTCAGTTAGATACCACCCTTTTGGTTGTAGGAGCAGATATTTCTCTGTACAACCTATGGTCCCATTCACTCGGGAATATCCCAACGCACCTCCTAGAAGAAACGTGTTTCTGACTCGCTGAATCTCAACATAGATTCAACTCCCTTAGGTGATCGAACGCACAGCAGAGCAGTTTCAAGGAAACGTTTCTCCTGAGTTTTAGACGAAGTTTCCTGCTGTTTAGTACAGATGCCGGCATTGGGCTGGAAATACCGGTTTTGGGATTCTGCACAGAAAGGGTTTGCAAACCGCTGAATCCACACGTGAGTTTAACTCTGTCAGTTGAATGCAAACATTGACAACCATTCAGTTAGATACCACCCTTTTGGTTGTAGGAGCAGATATTTCTCTGTACAGCCTATGGTCCCATTCACTCGGGAATATCCCAACGCAGCTCCTAGAAGAAACGTGTTTCTGACTCGCTGAATCTCAACATAGATTCAACTCTCTTAGGTGAACGAACGCACAGCAGAGCAGTTTCAAGGAAACGTTTCTCCTGAGTTTTAGACGAAGTTTCCTGCTGTTTAGTACGGATGCCGGCATTGGGCTGGAAATACCGGTTTTGGGATTCTGCACAGAAAGGGTTTGCAAACCGCTGAATCCACACGTGAGTTTAACTCTGTCAGTTGAATGCACACATTGACAACCATTCTGTTAGATAGCTCCGTTTTGGTTTTAGAAGCAGATATTTCTCTGTACAGCCTATGGTCCCATTCACTCGGGAATATCCCAACGCAGCTCCTAGCATAAACGTGTTTCTGACTCGCTGAATCTCAACATAGTTTCAACTCTCTTAGGTGAAGGAACGCACAGCAGAGCAGTTTCAAGGAAACGTTTCTCCTGAGTTTTAGACGAAGTTTCCTGCTGTTTAGTACGGATGCCGGCATTGAGCTGGAATTACCGGTTTTGGGATTCTGCACAGAAAGGGTTTGTAAACCGCTGAATCCAAACGTGAGTTTAACTCTGTCAGTTGAATGCACACATTGACAACCATTCAGTTTGATAGCACACTTTTGGTTTTAGAAGCAGATATTTCTCTGTACAGCCTATGGTCCCATTCACTCGGGAATATCCCAACGCAGCTCCTAGAAGAAACGTGTTTCTGACTCGCTGAATCTCAACATAGATTCAACTCTCTTAGGTGAACGAACGCACAGCAGAGCAGTTTCAAGGAAACGTTTCTCCTGAGTCTTAGACGAAGTTTCCTGCTGTTTAGTACGTATGCCGGCATTGGGCTGGAAATACCGGTTTTTGGATTCTGCACAGAAAGGGTTTGCAAACCGCTGAATCCACACGTGAGTTTAACTCTGTCAGTTGAATGCACACATTGACAACCATTCAGTTAGATAGCTCCGTTTTGGTTTTAGAAGCAGATATTTCTCTGTACAGCCTATGGTCACATTCACTCGGGAATATCCCAACGCAGCTCCTAGAAGAAACGTGTTTCTGACTCGCTGAATCTCAACATAGATTCAACTCTCTTAGGTGAACGAACGCACAGCAGAGCAGTTTCAAGGAAACGTTTCTCCTGAGTTTTAGACGAAGTTTCCTGCTGTTTAGTACGGATGCCGGCATTGGGCTGGAAATACCGGTTTTGGGATTCTGCACAGAAAGGGTTTGCAAACCGCTGAATCCACACGTGAGTTTAACTCTGTCAGTTCAATGCACACATTGACAACCATTCAGTTTGATAGCACACTTTTGGTTTTAGAAGCAGATATTTCTCTGTACAGCCTATGGTCACATTCACTCGGGAATATCCCAACGCAGCTCCTAGAAGAAACGTGTTTCTGACTCGCTGAATCTCAACATAGATTCAACTCTCTTAGGTGAACGAACGCACAGCAGAGCAGTTTCAAGGAAACGTTTCTCCTGAGTTTTAGACGAAGTTTCCTGCTGTTTAGTACGGATGCCGGCATTGGGCTGGAAATACCGGTTTTGGGATTCTGCACAGAAAGGGTTTGCAAACCGCTGAATCCACACGTGAGTTTAACTCTGTCAGTTGAATGCACACATTGACAACCATTCAGTTTGATAGCACACTTTTGGTTTTAGAAGCAGATATTTCTCTGTACAGCCTATGGTCCCATTCACTAGGGAATATCCCAACGCAGCTCCTAGAAGAAACGTGTTTCTGACTCGCTGAATCTCAACATAGTTTCAACTCTCTTAGGTGAACGAACGCACAGCAGAGCAGTTTCAAGGAAACGTTTCTCCTGAGTTTTAGACGAAGTTTCCTGCTGTTTAGTACGGATGCCGGCATTGGGCTGGAAATACCGGTTTTGGGATTCTGCACAGAAAGGGTTTGCAAACCGCTGAATCCACACGTGACTTTAACTCTGTCAGTTGAATGCACACATTGACAACCATTCAGTTTGATAGCACACTTTTGGTTTTAGAAGCAGATATTTCTCTGTACAGCCTATGGTCCCATTCACTCGGGAATATCCCAACGCACCTCCTAGAAGAAACGTGTTTCTGACTCGCTGAATCTCAACATAGATTCAACTCTCTTAGGTGATCGAACGCACAGCAGAGCAGTTTCAAGGAAACGTTTCTCCTGAGTTTTAGACGAAGTTTCCTGCTGTTTAGTACGGATGCCGGCTTTGGGCTGGAAATACCGGTTTTGGGATTCTGCACAGGAAGGGTTTGCAAACCGCTGAATCCACACGTGAGTTTAACTCTGTCAGTTGAATGCACACATTGACAACCATTCAGTTAGATAGCTCCGTTTTGGTTTTAGAAGCAGATATTTCTCTGTACAGCCTATGGTCACATTCACTCGGGAATATCCCAACGCAGCTCCTAGAAGAAACGTGTTTCTGACTCGCTGAATCTCAACATAGATTCAACTCTCTTAGGTGAACGAACGCACAGCAGAGCAGTTTCAAGGAAACGTTTCTCCTGAGTTTTAGACGAAGTTTCCTGCTGTTTAGTACGGATGCCGGCATTGGGCTGGAAATACCGGTTTTGGGATTCTGCACAGAAAGGGTTTGCAAACCGCTGAATCCACACGTGAGTTTAACTCTGTCAGTTGAATGCACACATTGACAACCATTCAGTTTGATAGCACACTTTTGGTTTTAGAAGCAGATATTTCTCTGTACAGCCTATGGTCCCATTCACTCGGGAATATCCCAACGCAGCTCCTAGAAGAAACGTGTTTCTGACTCGCTGAATCTCAACATAGTTTCAACTCTCTTAGGTGAACGAACGCACAGCAGAGCAGTTTCAAGGAAACGTTTCTCCTGAGTTTTAGACGAAGTTTCCTGCTGTTTAGTACGGATGCCGGCATTGAGCTGGAATTACCGGTTTTGGGATTCTGCACAGAAAGTGTTTGTAAACCGCTGAATCCAAACGTGAGTTTAACTCTGTCAGTTGAATGCACACATTGACAACCATTCAGTTAGATACCACCCTTTTGGTTGTAGGAGCAGATATTTCTCTGTACAGCCTATGGTCCCATTCACTCGGGAATATCCCAACGCACCTCCTAGAAGAAACGTGTTTCTGACTCGCTGAATCTCAACATAGATTCAACTCTCTTAGGTGATCGAACGCACAGCAGAGCAGTTTCAAGGAAACGTTTCTCCTGAGTTTTAGACGAAGTTTCCTGCTGTTTAGTACGGATGCCGGCTTTGGGCTGGAAATACCGGTTTTGGGATTCTGCACAGGAAGGGTTTGCAAACCGCTGAATCCACACGTGAGTTTAACTCTGTCAGTTGAATGCACACATTGACAACCATTCAGTTAGATAGCTCCGTTTTGGTTTTAGAAGCAGATATTTCTCTGCACAGCCTATGGTCCCATTCACTCGGGAATATCCCAACGCAGCTCCTAGAAGAAACGTGTTTCTGACTCGCTGAATCTCAACATAGATTCAACTCTCTTAGGTGAACGAGCGCACAGCAGAGCAGTTTCAAGGAAACGTTTCTCCTGAGTTTTAGACGAAGTTTCCTGCTGTTTAGTACGTATGCCGGCATTGGGCTGGAAATACCGGTTTTAGGATTCTGCACAGAAAGGGTTTGCAAACCGCTGAATCCACACGTGAGTTTAACTCTGTCAGCTGAATGCACACATTGACAACCATTCAGTTAGATAGCTCCGTTTTGGTTTTAGAAGCAGATATTTCTCTGTACAGCCTATGGTCCCATTCACTCGGGAATATCCCAACGCAGCTCCTAGAAGAAACGTGTTTCTGACTCGCTGAATGTCAACATAGATTCAATTCTCTTAGGTGAACGAACGCACAGCAGAGCAGTTTCAAGGAAACGTTTCTCCTGAGTTTTAGACGAAGTTTCCTGCTGTTTAGTACGGATGCCGGCATTGGGCTGGAAATACCGGTTTTGGGATTCTGCACAGAAAGGGTTTGCAAACCGCTGAATCCACACGTGAGTTTAACTCTGTCAGTTGAATGCACACATTGACAACCATTCAGTTTGATAGCACACTTTTGGTTTTAGAAGCAGATATTTCTCTGTACAGCCTATGGTCCCATTCACTCGGGAATATCCCAACGCAGCTCCTAGAAGAAACGTGTTTCTGACTCGCTGAATCTCAACATAGTTTCAACTCTCTTAGGTGAACGAACGCACAGCAGAGCAGTTTCAAGGAAACGTTTCTCCTGAGTTTTAGACGAAGTTTCCTGCTGTTTAGTACGGATGCCGGCATTGAGCTGGAATTACCGGTTTTGGGATTCTGCACAGAAAGTGTTTGTAAACCGCTGAATCTAAACGTGAGTTTAACTCTGTCAGTTGAATGCACACATTGACAACCATTCAGTTAGATACCACCCTTTTGGTTGTAGGAGCAGATATTTCTCTGTACAGCCTATGGTCCCATTCACTCGGGAATATCCCAACGCACCTCCTAGAAGAAACGTGTTTCTGACTCGCTGAATCTCAACATAGATTCAACTCTCTTAGGTGATTGAACGCACAGCAGAGCAGTTTCAAGGAAACGTTTCTCCTGAGTTTTAGACGAAGTTTCCTGCTGTTTAGTACGGATGCCGGCTTTGGGCTGGAAATACCGGTTTTGGGATTCTGCACAGGAAGGGTTTGCAAACCGCTGAATCCACACGTGAGTTTAACTCTGTCAGTTGAATGCACACATTGACAACCATTCAGTTAGATAGCTCCGTTTTGGTTTTAGAAGCAGATATTTCTCTGCACAGCCTATGGTCCCATTCACTCGGGAATATCCCAACGCAGCTCCTAGAAGAAACGTGTTTCTGACTCGCTGAATCTCAACATAGATTCAACTCTCTTAGGTGAACGAGCGCACAGCAGAGCAGTTTCAAGGAAACGTTTCTCCTGAGTTTTAGACGAAGTTTCCTGCTGTTTAGTACGTATGCCGGCATTGGGCTGGAAATACCGGTTTTAGGATTCTGCACAGAAAGGGTTTGCAAACCGCTGAATCCACACGTGAGTTTAACTCTGTCAGCTGAATGCACACATTGACAACCATTCAGTTAGATAGCTCCGTTTTGGTTTTAGAAGCAGATATTTCTCTGTACAGCCTATGGTCCCATTCACTCGGGAATATCCCAACGCAGCTCCTAGAAGAAACGTGTTTCTGACTCGCTGAATGTCAACATAGATTCAATTCTCTTAGGTGAACGAACGCACAGCAGGGCAGTTTCAAGGAAACGTTTCTCCTGAGTTTTAGACGAAGTTTCCTGCTGTTTAGTACGGATGCCGGCATTGGGCTGGAAATACCGGTTTTGGGATTCTGCACAGAAAGGGTTTGCAAACCGCTGAATCCACACGTGAGTTTAACTCTGTCAGTTGAATGCACACATTGACAACCATTCAGTTTGATAGCACACTTTTGGTTTTAGAAGCAGATATTTCTCTGTACAGCCTATGGTCCCATTCACTCGGGAATATCCCAACGCAGCTCCTAGAAGAAACGTGTTTCTGACTCGCTGAATCTCAACATAGATTCAACTCTCTTAGGTGAACGAACGCACAGCAGAGCAGTTTCAAGGAAACGTTTCTCCTGAGTTTTAGACGAAGTTTCCTTCTGTTTAGTACGGATGCCGGCATTGGGCTGGAAATACCGGTTTTGGGATTCTGCACAGAAAGGGTTTGCAAACCGCTGAATCCACACGTGACTTTAACTCTGTCAGTTGAATGCACACATTGACAACCATTCAGTTTGATAGCACACTTTTGGTTTTAGAAGCAGATATTTCTCTGTACAGCCTATGGTCCCATTCACTCGGGAATATCCCAACGCAGCTCCTAGAAGAAACGTGTTTCTGACTCGCTGAATCTCAACATAGATTCAACTCTCTTAGGTGAACGAACGCACAGCAGAGCAGTTTCAAGGAAACGTTTCTCCTGAGTCTTAGACGAAGTTTCCTGCTGTTTAGTACGTATGCCGGCATTGCGCTGGAAATACCGGTTTTGGGATTCTGCACAGAAAGGGTTTGCAAACCGCTGAATCCACACGTGAGTTTAACTCTGTCAGTTGAATGCACACATTGACAACCATTCAGTTAGATACCACCCTTTTGGTTGTAGGAGCAGATATTTCTCTGTACAACCTATGGTCCCATTCACTCGGGAATATCCCAACGCACCTCCTAGAAGAAACGTGTTTCTGACTCGCTGAATCTCAACATAGATTCAACTCTCTTAGGTGATCGAACGCACAGCAGAGCAGTTTCAAGGAAACGTTTCTCCTGAGTTTTAGACGAAGTTTCCTGCTGTTTAGTACGTATGCCGGCATTGGGCTGGAAATACCGGTTTTGGGATTCTGCACAGAAAGGGTTTGCAAACCGCTGAATCCACACGTGAGTTTAACTCTGTCAGTTGAATGCAAACATTGACAACCATTCAGTTAGATACCACCCTTTTGGTTGTAGGAGCAGATATTTCTCTGTACAGCCTATGGTCCCATTCACTCGGGAATATCCCAACGCAGCTCCTAGAAGAAACGTGTTTCTGACTCGCTGAATCTCAACATAGATTCAACTCTCTTAGGTGAACGAACGCACAGCAGAGCAGTTTCAAGGAAACGTTTCTCCTGAGTTTTAGACGAAGTTTCCTGCTGTTTAGTACGGATGCCGGCATTGGGCTGGAAATACCGGTTTTGGGATTCTGCACAGAAAGGGTTTGCAAACCGCTGAATCCACACGTGAGTTTAACTCTGTCAGTTGAATGCACACATTGACAACCATTCAGTTAGATAGCTCCGTTTTGGTTTTAGAAGCAGATATTTCTCTGTACAGCCTATGGTCCCATTCACTCGGGAATATCCCAACGCAGCTCCTAGCATAAACGTGTTTCTGACTCGCTGAATCTCAACATAGTTTCAACTCTCTTAGGTGAAGGATCGCACAGCAGAGCAGTTTCAAGGAAACGTTTCTCCTGAGTTTTAGACGAAGTTTCCTGCTGTTTAGTACGGATGCCGGCATTGAGCTGGAATTACCGGTTTTGGGATTCTGCACAGAAAGGGTTTGTAAACCGCTGAATCCAAACGTGAGTTTAACTCTGTCAGTTGAATGCACACATTGACAACCATTCAGTTTGATAGCACACTTTTGGTTTTAGAAGCAGATATTTCTCTGTACAGCCTATGGTCCCATTCACTCGGGAATATCCCAACGCAGCTCCTAGAAGAAACGTGTTTCTGACTCGCTGAATCTCAACATAGATTCAACTCTCTTAGGTGAACGAACGCACAGCAGAGCAGTTTCAAGGAAACGTTTCTCCTGAGTCTTAGACGAAGTTTCCTGCTGTTTAGTACGTATGCCGGCATTGGGCTGGAAATACCGGTTTTGGGATTCTGCACAGAAAGGGTTTGCAAACCGCTGAATCCACACGTGAGTTTAACTCTGTCAGTTCAATGCACACATTGACAACCATTCAGTTTGATAGCACACTTTTGGTTTTAGAAGCAGATATTTCTCTGTACAGCCTATGGTCCCATTCACTCGGGAATATCCCAACGCAGCTCCTAGAAGAAACGTGTTTCTGACTCGCTGAATCTCAACATAGATTCAACTCTCTTAGGTGAACGAACGCACAGCAGAGCAGTTTCAAGGAAACGTTTCTCCTGAGTTTTAGACGAAGTTTCCTGCTGTTTAGTACGGATGCCGGCATTGGGCTGGAAATACCGGTTTTGGGATTCTGCACAGAAAGGGTTTGCAAACCGCTGAATCCACACGTGACTTTAACTTTGTCAGTTGAATGCACACATTGACAACCATTCAGTTTGATAGCACACTTTTGGTTTTAGAAGCAGATATTTCTCTGTACAGCCTATGGTCCCATTCACTCGGGAATATCCCAACGCAGCTCCTAGAAGAAACGTGTTTCTGACTCGCTGAATCTCAACATAGATTCAACTCTCTTAGGTGAACGAAAGCACAGCAGAGCAGTTTCAAGGAAACGTTTCTCCTGAGTTTTAGACGAAGTTTCCTGCTGTTTAGTACGGATGCCGGCATTGGGCTGGAAATACCAGTTTTGGGATTCTGCACAGAAAGGGTTTGCAAACCGCTGAATCCACACGTGAGTTTAACTCTGTCAGTTGAATGCACACATTGACAACCATTCAGTTAGATTGCACACTTTTGGTTTTAGAAGCAGATATTTCTCTGTACAGCCTATGGTCCCATTCACTCAGGAATATCCCAACGCAACTCCTAGAAGAAACGTGTTTCTGACTCGCTGAATCTCAACATAGATTCAACTCTCTTAGGTGAACGAACGCACAGCAGAGCAGTTTCAAGGAAACGTTTCTCCTGAGTCTTAGACGAAGTTTCCTGCTGTTTAGTACGTATGCCGGCATTGCGCTGGAAATACCGGTTTTGGGATTCTGCACAGAAAGGGTTTGCAAACCGCTGAATCCACACGTGAGTTTAACTCTGTCAGTTGAATGCACACATTGACAACCATTCAGTTAGATAGCTCCGTTTTGGTTTTAGAAGCAGATATTTCTCTGTACAGCCTATGGTCCCATTCACTCGGGAATATCCTAACGCAGCTCCTAGAAGAAACGTGTTTCTGACTCGCTGAATCTCAACATAGATTCAACTCTCTTAGGTGAACGAACGCACAGCAGAGCAGTTTCAAGGAAACGTTTCTCCTGAGTTTTAGACGAAGTTTCCTGCTGTTTAGTACGGATGCCGGCATTGGGCTGGACATACCGGTTTTGGGATTCTGCACAGAAATGGTTTGCAAACCGCTGAATCCACACGTGAGTTTAACTCTGTCAGTTGAATGCACACATTGACAACCATTCAGTTAGATAGCTCCGTTTTGGTTTTAGAAGCAGATATTTCTCTGTACAGCCTATGGTCCCATTCACTCGGGAATATCCCAACGCAGCTCCTAGCATAAACGTGTTTCTGACTCGCTGAATCTCAACATAGTTTCAACTCTCTTAGGTGAACGAACGCACAGCAGAGCAGTTTCAAGGAAACGTTTCTCCTGAGTTTTAGACGAAGTTTGCTGCTGTTTAGTACGGATGCCGGCATTGGGCTGGAAATACCGGTTTTGGGATTCTGCACAGAAAGGGTTTGCAAACCGCTGAATCCACACGTGAGTTTAACTCTGTCAGTTGAATGCACACATTGACAACCATTCAGTTAGATAGCTCCGTTTTGGTTTTAGAAGCAGATATTTCTCTGTACAGCCTATGGTCCCATTCACTCGGGAATATCCCAACGCAGCTCCTAGAAGAAACGTGTTTCTGACTCGCTGAATCTCAACATAGATTCAACTCTCTTAGGTGACCGAACGCACAGCAGAGCAGTTTCAAGGAAACGTTTCTCCTGAGATTTAGACGAAGTTTCCTGCTGTTTAGTACGGATGCCGGCATTGGGCTGGAAATACTGGTTTTGGGATTCTGCACAGAAAGGTTTTGCAAACCGCTGAATCCACACGTGAGTTTAACTCTGTCAGTTGAATGCACACATTGACAACCATTCAGTTTGATAGCACCGTTTTGGTTTTAGAAGCAGATACTTCTCTGTACAGCCTATGGTCCCATTCACTCGGGAATATCCCAACGCAGCTCCTAGAAGAAACGTGTTTCTGACTCGCTGAATCTCAACATAGTTTCAACTCTCTTAGGTGAACGAAAGCACAGCAGAGCAGTTTCAAGGAAACGTTTCTCCTGAGTTTTAGACGAAGTTTCCTGCTGTTTAGTACGGATGCCGGCATTGAGCTAGAATTACCGGTTTTGGGATTCTGCACAGAAAGGGTTTGCAAACGGCTGAATCCAAACGTGAGTTTAACTCTGTCAGTTGAATGCACACATTGACAACCATTCAGTTAGATACCACCATTTTGGTTGTAGGAGCAGATATTTCTCTGTACAGCCTATGGTCCCATTCACTCGGGAATATCCCAACGCACCTCCTAGAAGAAACGTGTTTCTGACTCGCTGAATCTCAACATAGATTCAACTCTCTTAGGTGATCGAACGCACAGCAGAGCAGTTTCAAGGAAACGTTTCTCCTGAGTTTTAGACGAAGTATCCTGCTGTTTAGTACGGATGCCGGCATTGGGCTGGAAATACCGGTTTTGGGATTCTGCACAGAAAGGGTTTGCAAACCGCTGAATCCACATGTGAGTTTAACTCTGTCAGTTGAATGCACACATTGACAACCATTCAGTTAGATAGCTCCGTTTCGGTTTTAGAAGCAGATATTTCTCTGTACAGCCTATGGTCCCATTCACTCGGGAATATCCCAACGCACCTCCTAGAAGAAACGTGTTTCTGACTCGCTGAATCTCAACATAGATTCAACTCTCTTAGGTGAACGAACGCACAGCAGAGCAGTTTCAAGGAAACGTTTCTCCTGAGTTTTAGACGAAGTTTCCTGCTGTTTAGTACGGATGCCGGCATTGGGCTGGAAATACCGGTTTTGGGATTCTGCACAGAAAGGGTTTGTAAACCGCTGAATCCAAACGTGAGTTTAACTCTGTCAGTTGAATGCACACATTGACAACCATTCAGTTAGATACCACCCTTTTGGTTGTAGGAGAAGAGATTTCTCTGTACAGCCTATGGTCCCATTCACTCGGGAATATCCCAACGCACCTCCTAGAAGAAACGTGTTTCTGACTCGCTGAATCTCAACATAGATTCAACTCTCTTAGGTGATCGAACGCACAGCAGAGCAGTTTCAAGGAAACGTTTCTCCTGAGTTTTAGACGAAATTTCCTGCTGTTTAGTACGTATGCCGGCATTGGGCTGGAAATACCAGTTTTGGGATTCTGCACAGAAAGGGTTTGTAAACCGCTGAATCCACATGTGAGTTTAACTCTGTCAGTTGAATGCACACATTGACAACCATTCAGTTAGATACCACCCTTTTGGTTGTAGGAGCAGATATTTCTCTGTACAACCTATGATCCCATTCACTCGGGAATATCCCAACGCACCTCCTAGAAGAAACGTGTTTCTGACTCGCTGAATCTCAACATAGATTCAACTCTCTTAGGTGATCGAACGCACAGCAGAGCAGTTTCAAGGAAACGTTTCTCCTGAGTTTTAGACGAAGTTTCCTGCTGTTTAGTACAGATGCCGGCATTGGGCTGGAAATACCGGTTTTGGGATTCTGCACAGAAAGGGTTTGCAAACCGCTGAATCCACACGTGAGTTTAACTCTGTCAGTTGAATGCAAACATTGACAACCATTCAGTTAGATACCACCCTTTTGGTTGTAGGAGCAGATATTTCTCTGTACAGCCTATGGTCCCATTCACTCGGGAATATCCCAACGCAGCTCCTAGAAGAAACGTGTTTCTGACTCGCTGAATCTCAACATAGATTCAACTCTCTTAGGTGAACGAACGCACAGCAGAGCAGTTTCAAGGAAACGTTTCTCCTGAGTTTTAGACGAAGTTTCCTGCTGTTTAGTACGGATGCCGGCATTGGGCTGGAAATACCGGTTTTGGGATTCTGCACAGAAAGGGTTTGCAAACCGCTGAATCCACACGTGACTTTAACTCTGTCAGTTGAATGCACACATTGACAACCATTCTGTTAGATAGCTCCGTTTTGGTTTTAGAAGCAGATATTTCTCTGTACAGCCTGTGGTCCCATTCACTCGGGAATATCCCAACGCAGCTCCTAGCATAAACGTGTTTCTGACTCGCTGAATCTCAACATAGTTTCAACTCTCTTAGGTGAACGAACGCACAGCAGAGCAGTTTCAAGGAAACGTTTCTCCTGAGTTTTAGACGAAGTTTCCTGCTGTTTAGTACGGATGCCGGCATTGAGCTGGAATTACCGGTTTTGGGATTCTGCACAGAAAGAGTTTGTAAACCGCTGAATCCAAACGTGAGTTTAACTCTGTCAGTTGAATGCACACATTGACAACCATTCAGTTAGATACCACCCTTTTGGTTGTAGGAGCAGATATTTCTCTGTACAGCCTATGGTCCCATTCACTCGGGAATATCCCAACGCACCTCCTAGAAGAAACGTGTTTCTGACTCGCTGAATCTCAACATAGATTCAACTCTCTTAGGTGATCGAACGCACAGCAGAGCAGTTTCAAGGAAACGTTTTCCTGAGTTTTAGACGAAGTTTCCTGCTGTTTAGTACGGATGCCGGCATTGGGCTGGAAATACCGGTTTTTGGATTCTGCACAGAAAGGGTTTGCAAACCGCTGAATCCACACGTGAGTTTAACTCTGTCATTGGAATGCACACATTGACAACCATTCAGTTAGATAGCTCTGTTTTGGTTTTAGGAGCAGATATTTCTCTGTACAGCCTATGGTCCCATTCACTCGGGAATGTCCGAACGCAACTCGTAGAAGAAACGTGTTTCTGACTCGCTGATTCTCGACATAGATTCAACTCTCTTAGGTGAACGAACGCACAGCAGAGAAGTTTCAAGGAAACGTTTCTCCTGAGTTTTAGACGAAGTTTCCTGCTCTTTAGTACGGATGCCGGCATTGGGCTGGAAATACCGGTTTTGGGATTCTGCACAGAAAGGGTTTGCAAACCGCTGAATCCAAACGTGAGTTTAACTCTGTCAGTTGAATGCACACATTGACAACCATTCAGTTTGATAGCACACTTTTGGTTTTAGAAGCAGATATTTCTCTGTACAGCCTATGGTCCCATTCACTCGGGAATATCCCAACGCAGCTCCTAGAAGAAACGTGTTTCTGACTCGCTGAATCTCAACATAGATTCAACTCTCTTACGTGAACGAACGCACAGCAGAGCAGTTTCAAGGAAACGTTTCTCCTGAGTTTTAGACGAAGTTTCCTGCTGTTTAGTACGTATGCCGGCATTGGGCTGGAAATACCGGTTTTGGGATTCTGCACAGAAAGGGTTTGCAAACCGCTGAATCCACACGTGAGTTTAACTCTGTCAGTTGAATGCACACATTGACAACCATTCAGTTTGATAGCACACTTTTGGTTTTAGAAGCAGATATTTCTCTGTACAGCCTATGGTCCCATTCACTCGGGAATATCCCAACGCAGCTCCTAGAAGAAACGTGTTTCTGACTCGCTGAATCTCAACATAGATTCAACTCTCTTAGGTGAACGAACGCACAGCAGAGCAGTTTCAAGGAAACGTTTCTCCTGAGTCCTAGACGAAGTTTCCTGCTGTTTAGTACGTATGCCGGCATTGGGCTGGAAATACCGGTTTTGGGATTCTGCAAAAAGGGTTTGCAAACCGCTGAATCCACACGTGAGTTTAACTCTGTCAGTTGAATGCACACATTGACAACCATTCAGTTAGATAGCTCCGTTTTGGTTTTAGGAGCAGATATTTCTCTGTAAAGCCTATGGTCCCATTCACTCGGGAATATCCCAACGCAGCTCCTAGAAGAAACGTGATTCTGACTCGCTGAATCTCAACATAGATTCAACTCTCTTAGGTGAACTTACGCACAGCAGAGCAGTTTCAAGGAAACGTTTCTCCTGAGTTTTAGACGAAGTTTACTGCGGTTTAGTACGTATGCCAGTATTGGGCTGCAAATACCGGTTTTTGGATTCTGCACAGAAAGGGTTTGCAAACCGCTGAATCCACACGTGAGTTTAACTCTGTCATTTGAATGCACACATTGACAACCATTCAGTTAGATAGCTCTGTTTTGGTTTTAGGAGCAGATATTTCTCTGTACAGCCTATGGTCCCATTCACTCGGGAATGTCCGAACGCAACTCGTAGAAGAAACGTGTTTCTGACTCGCTGATTCTCGACATAGATTCAACTCTCTTAGGTGAACGAACGCACAGCAGAGCAGTTTCAAGGAAACGTTTCTCCTGAGTTTTAGACGAAGTTTCCTGCTGTTTACTACGTATGCCGGCATTGGGCTGGAAATACCGGATTTGCGATTCTGCAAAGAAGAAGTTTGCCAACCGCTGAAACCACACGTAAGTTTAACTCTGTCAGTTGAATGCACACATTGACCAAAATTCAGTTAGATAGCTCCGTTTTGGTTTTAGAAGCAGATATTTCTCTGTACAGCCTATGGTCCCATTCACTCGGGAATATCCCAACTCAGCTCCTAGCATAAACGTGTTTCTGACTCGCTGAATCTCAACATAGTTTCAACTCTCTTAGGTGAACGAACGCACAGAAGAGCAGTTTCAAGTAAACGTTTCTCCTGAGTTTTAGACGAAGTTTCCTGCTGTTTAGTAGGGATGCCGGCATTGAGCTGGAATTACCGGTTTTGGGATTCTGCACAGAAAGGGTTTGTAAACCGCTGAATCCAAACGTGAGTTTAACTCTGTCAGTTGAATGCACACATTGACAACCATTCAGTTAGATACCACCCTTTTGGTTGTAGGAGCAGATATTTCTCTGTACAGCCTATGGTCCCATTCACTCGGGAATATCCAAATGCACCTCCTAGAAGAAACGTGTTTCTGACTCGCTGAATCTCAACATAGATTCAACTCTCTTAGGTGATCGAACGAACAGCAGAGCAGTTTCAAGGAAACGTTTCTCCTGAGTTTTAGACGAAGTTTCCTGCTGTTTAGTACGGATGCCGGCATTGGGCTGGAAATACCGGTTTTGGGATTCTGCACAGAAAGGGTTTGCAAACCGCTGAATCCACACGTGAGTTTAACTCTGTCAGTTGAATGCACACATTGACAACCATTCAGTTTGATAGCACCCTTTTGGTTTTAGAAGCAGATATTTCTCTGTACAGCCTATGGTCCCATTCACTCGGGAATATCCCAACGCAGCTCCTAGAAGAAACGTGTTTCTGACTCGCTGAATCTCAACATAGATTCAACTCTCTTAGGTGAACGAACGCACAGCAGAGCAGTTTCAAGGAAACGTTTCTCCTGAGTTTTGGACGAAGTTTCCTGCTGTTTAGTACGGATGCCGGCATTGGGCTGGAAATACCGGTTTTGGGATTCTGCACAGAAAGGGTTTGCAAACCGCTGAATCCACACGTGACTTTAACTCTGTCAGTTGAATGCACACATTGACAACCATTCAGTTTGATAGCACACTTTTGGTTTTAGAAGCAGATATTTTTCTGTACAGCGTATGGTCCCATTCACTCTGGAATATCCCATCGCAGCTCCTAGAAGAAACGTGTTTCTTACTCGCTGAATCTCAACATAGATTCAACTCTCTTAGGTGAACGAAAGCACAGCAGAGCAGTTTCAAGGAAACGTTTCTCCTGAGTTTTAGACGAAGTTTCCGGCTGTTTAGTACGGATGCCGGCATTGGGCTGGAAATACCAGTTTTGGGATTCTGCACAGAAAGGGTTTGCAAACCGCTGAATCCACACGTGAGTTTAACTCTGTCAGTTGAATGCACACATTGACAACCATTCAGTTAGATAGCACACTTTTGGTTTTAGAAGCAGATAATTCTCTGTACAGCCTATGGTCCCATTCACTCAGGAATATCCCAACGCAACTCCTAGAAGAAACGTGTTTCTGACTCGCTGAATCTCAACATAGATTCAACTCTCTTAGGTGAACGAACGCACAGCAGAGCAGTTTCAAGGAAACGTTTCTCCTGAGTTTTAGACGAAGTTTCCTGCTGTTTAGTACGTATGCCGGCATTGGGCTGGAAATACCGGTTTTGGGATTCTGCACAGAAAGGGTTTGTAAACCGCTGAATCCACACGTGAGTTAAACTCTCTCAGTTGAATGCACACATTGACAACCATTCAGTTAGATACCACCCTTTTGGTTGTAGGAGCAGATATTTCTCTGTACAGCCTATGGTCCCATTCACTCGGGAATATCCCAACGCACCTCCTAGAAGAAACGTGTTTCTGACTCGCTGAATCTCAACATAGATTCAACTCTCTTAGGTGATCGAACGCACAGCAGAGCAGTTTCAAGGAAACGTTTCTCCTGAGTTTTAGACGAAGTTTCCTGCTGTTTAGTACAGATGCCGGCATTGGGCTGGAAATACCGGTTTTGGGATTCTGCACAGAAAGGGTTTGCAAACCGCTGAATCCACAGGTGAGTTTAACTCTGTCAGTTGAATGCAAACATTGACAACCATTCAGTTAGATAGCTCCGTTTTGGTTTTAGAAGCAGATATTTCTCTGTACAGCCTATGGTCCCATTCACTCGGGAATATCCCAACGCAGCTCCTAGAAGAAACGTGTTTCTGACTCGCTGAATCTCAACATAGATTCAACTCTCTTAGGTGAACGAACGCACAGCAGAGCAGTTTCAAGGAAACGTTTCTCCTGAGTTTTAGACGAAGTTTCCTGCTGTTTAGTACGTATGCCGGCATTGGGCTGGAAATACCGGTTTTGGGATTCTGCACAGAAAGGGTTTGCAAACCGCTGAATCCACACGTGAGTTTAACTCTGTCAGTTGAATGCACACATTGACAACCATTCTGTTTGATAGCACCCTTTTGGTTTTAGAAGCAGATATTTCTCTGTACAGCCTATGGTCCCATTCACTCGGGAATATCCCAACGCAGCTCCTAGAAGAAACGTATTTCTGACTCGCTGAATCTCAACATAGATTCAACTCTCTTAGGTGAACGAATGCACAGCAGAGCAGTTTCAAGGAAACGTTTCTCCTGAGTCTTAGACGAAGTTTCCTGCTGTTTAGTACGTATGCCGGCATTGGGCTGGAAATACCGGTTTTGGGATTCTGCACAGAAAGGGTTTGCAAACCGCTGAATCCACACGTGAGTTTAACTCTGTCAGTTGAATGCAGACATTGACAACCATTCAGTTAGATAGCTCCGTTTTGGTTTTAGAAGCAGATATTTCTCTGTACAGCCTATGGTCCCATTCACTCGGGAATATCCCAACGCAGCTCCTAGAAGAAACGTGTTTCTGACTCGCTGAATCTCAACATAGATTCAACTCTCTTAGGTGAACGAACGCACAGCAGAGCGGTTTCAAAGAAACGTTTCTCCTGAGTTTTAGACGAAGTTTCCTGCTGTTTAGTACGATGCCGGCATTGGGCTGTACATACCGGTTTTGGGATTCTGCACAGAAATGGTTTGCAAACCTCTGAATCCACACGTGAGTTTAACTCTGTCAGTTGAATGCACAGATTGACAACCATTCAGTTAGATAGCTCCGTTTTGATTTTAGAAGCAGATATTTCTCTGTACAGCCTATGGTCCCATTCACTCGGGAATATCCCAACGCAGCTCCTAGAAGAAACGTGTTTCTGACTCGCTGAATCTCAGCATAGATTCAACTCTCTTAGGTGAACGAACGCACAGCAGAACAGTTTCAAGGAAACGTTTCTCCTGAGTTTTAGACGAAGTTTCCTACTGTTTTGTACAGATGCCGGCATTGGGCTGGACATACCGGTTTTGGGATTCTGCACAGAAATGGTTTGCAAACCGCTGAATACACACGTGAGTTTAACTCTGTCAGTTGAATGCACACATTGACAACCATTCAGTTAGATAGCTCCGTTTTGGTATTAGAAGCAGATATTTCTCTGTACAGCCTATGGTCCCATTCACTCGGGAATATCCCAACGCAGCTCCTAGCATAAACGTGTTTCTGACTCGCTGAATCTCAGCATAGTTTCAACTCTCTTAGGTGAACGAACGCACAGCAGAGCAGTTTCAAGGAAACGTTTCTACTGAGTCTTAGACGAAGTTTCCTGCTGTTTAGTACGGATGCCGGCATTGGGCTGGAAATACCGGTTTTGGGATTCTGCACAGAAAGGGTTTGCAAACCGCTGAATCCACACGTGACTTTAACTCTGTCAGTTGAATGCACACATTGACAACCATTCAGTTTGATAGCACACTTTTGGTTTTAGAAGCAGATATTTCTCTGTACAGCCTATGGTCCCATTCACTCGGGAATATCCCAACGCAGCTCCTAGAAGAAACGTGTTTCTGACTCGCTGAATCTCAACATAGATTCAACTCTCTTAGGTGAACGAAAGCACAGCAGAGCAGTTTCAAGGAAACGTTTCTCCTGAGTTTTAGACGAAGTTTCCTGCTGTTTAGTACGGATGCCGGCATTGGGCTGGAAATACCGGTTTTGGGATTCTGCACAGAAAGGGTTTGCAAACCGCTGAATCCACACGTGAGTTTAACTCTGTCAGTTGAATGCACACATTGACAACCATTCAGTTAGATAGCACACTTTTGGTTTTAGAAGCAGATATTTCTCTGTACAGCCTATGGTCCCATTCACTCAGGAATATCCCAACGCAACTCCTAGAAGAAACGTGTTTCTGACTCGCTGAATCTCAACATAGATTCAACTCTCTTAGGTGAACGAACGCACAGCAGAGCAGTTTCAAGGAAACGTTTCTCCTGAGTCTTAGACGAAGTTTCCTGCTGTTTAGTACGTATGCCGGCATTGCGCTGGAAATACCGGTTTTGGGATTCTGCACAGAAAGGGTTTGCAAACCGCTGAATCCACACGTGAGTTTAACTCTGTCAGTTGAATGCACACATTGACAACCATTCAGTTAGATAGCTCCGTTTTGGTTTTAAAAGCAGATATTTCTCTGTACAGCCTATGGTCCCATTCACTCGGGAATATCCTAACGCAGCTCCTAGAAGAAACGTGTTTCTGACTCGCTGAATCTCAACATAGATTCAACTCTCTTAGGTGAACGAACGCACAGCAGAGCAGTTTCAAGGAAACGTTTCTCCTGAGTTTTAGACGAAGTTTCCTGCTGTTTAGTACGGATGCCGGCATTGGGCTGGACATACCGGTTTTGGGATTCTGCACAGAAATGGTTTGCAAACCGCTGAATCCACACGTGAGTTTAACTCTGTCAGTTGAATGCACACATTGACAACCATTCAGTTAGATAGCTCCGTTTTGGTTTTAGAAGCAGATATTTCTCTGTACAGCCTATGGTCCCATTCACTCGGGAATATCCCAACGCAGCTCCTAGCATAAACGTGTTTCTGACTCGCTGAATCTCAACATAGTTTCAACTCTCTTAGGTGAACGAACGCACAGCAGAGCAGTTTCAAGGAAACGTTTCTCCTGAGTTTTAGACGAAGTTTGCTGCTGTTTAGTACGGATGCCGGCATTGGGCTGGAAATACCGGTTTTGGGATTCTGCACAGAAAGGGTTTGCAAACCGCTGAATACAAACGTGAGTTTAACTCTGTCAGTTGAATGCACACATTGACAACCATTCAGTTAGATAGCTCCGTTTTGGTTTTAGAAGCAGATATTTCTCTGTACAGCCTATGGTCCCATTCACTCGGGAATATCCCAACGCAGCTCCTAGAAGAAACGTGTTTCTGACTCGCTGAATCTCAACATAGATTCAACTCTCTTAGGTGACCGAACGCACAGCAGAGCAGTTTCAAGGAAACGTTTCTCCTGAGATTTAGACGAAGTTTCCTGCTGTTTAGTACGGATGCCGGCATTGGGCTGGAAATACTGGTTTTGGGATTCTGCACAGAAAGGTTTTGCAAACCGCTGAATCCACACGTGAGTTTAACTCTGTCAGTTGAATGCACACATTGACAACCATTCAGTTTGATAGCACCGTTTTGGTTTTAGAAGCAGATACTTCTCTGTACAGCCTATGGTCCCATTCACTCGGGAATATCCCAACGCAGCTCCTAGAAGAAACGTGTTTCTGACTCGCTGAATCTCAACATAGTTTCAACTCTCTTAGGTGAACGAAAGCACAGCAGAGCAGTTTCAAGGAAACGTTTCTCCTGAGTTTTAGACGAAGTTTCCTGCTGTTTAGTACGGATGCCGGCATTGAGCTAGAATTACCGGTTTTGGGATTCTGCACAGAAAGGGTTTGCAAACCGCTGAATCCAAACGTGAGTTTAACTCTGTCAGTTGAATGCACACATTGACAACCATTCAGTTAGATACCACCATTTTGGTTGTAGGAGCAGATATTTCTCTGTACAGCCTATGGTCCCATTCACTCGGGAATATCCCAACGCACCTCCTAGAAGAAACGTGTTTCTGACTCGCTGAATCGCAACATAGATTCAACTCTCTTAGGTGATCGAACGCACAGCAGAGCAGTTTCAAGGAAACGTTTCTCCTGAGTTTTAGACGAAGTATCCTGCTGTTTAGTACGGATGCCGGCATTGGGCTGGAAATACCGGTTTTGGGATTCTGCACAGAAAGGGTTTGCAAACCGCTGAATCCACATGTGAGTTTAACTCTGTCAGTTGAATGCACACATTGACAACCATTCAGTTAGATAGCTCCGTTTTGGTTTTAGAAGCAGATATTTCTCTGTACAGCCTATGGTCCCATTCACTCGGGAATATCCCAACGCACCTCCTAGAAGAAACGTGTTTCTGACTCGCTGAATCTCAACATAGATTCAACTCTCTTAGGTGAACGAACGCACAGCAGAGCAGTTTCAAGGAAACGTTTCTCCTGAGTTTTAGACGAAGTTTCCTGCTGTTTAGTACGGATGCCGGCATTGGGCTGGAAATACCGGTTTTGGGATTCTGCACAGAAAGGGTTTGTAAACCGCTGAATCCAAACGTGAGTTTAACTCTGTCAGTTGAATGCACACATTGACAACCATTCAGTTAGATACCACCCTTTTGGTTGTAGGAGAAGAGATTTCTCTGTACAGCCTATGGTCCCATTCACTCGGGAATATCCCAACGCACCTCCTAGAAGAAACGTGTTTCTGACTCGCTGAATCTCAACATAGATTCAACTCTCTTAGGTGATCGAACGCACAGCAGAGCAGTTTCAAGGAAACGTTTCTCCTGAGTTTTAGACGAAATTTCCTGCTGTTTAGTACGTATGCCGGCATTGGGCTGGAAATACCGGTTTTGGGATTCTGCACAGAAAGGGTTTGTAAACCGCTGAATCCACATGTGAGTTTAACTCTGTCAGTTGAATGCACACATTGACAACCATTCAGTTAGATACCACCCTTTTGGTTGTAGGAGCAGATATTTCTCTGTACAACCTATGATCCCATTCACTCGGGAATATCCCAACGCACCTCCTAGAAGAAACGTGTTTCTGACTCGCTGAATCTCAACATAGATTCAACTCTCTTAGGTGATCGAACGCACAGCAGAGCAGTTTCAAGGAAACGTTTCTCCTGAGTTTTAGACGAAGTTTCCTGCTGTTTAGTACAGATGCCGGCATTGGGCTGGAAATACCGGTTTTGGGATTCTGCACAGAAAGGGTTTGCAAACCGCTGAATCCACACGTGAGTTTAACTCTGTCAGTTGAATGCAAACATTGACAACCATTCAGTTAGATACCACCCTTTTGGTTGTAGGAGCAGATATTTCTCTGTACAGCCTATGGTCCCATTCACTCGGGAATATCCCAACGCAGCTCCTAGAAGAAACGTGTTTCTGACTCGCTGAATCTCAACATAGATTCAACTCTCTTAGGTGAACGAACGCACAGCAGAGCAGTTTCAAGGAAACGTTTCTCCTGAGTTTTAGACGAAGTTTCCTGCTGTTTAGTACGGATGCCGGCATTGGGCTGGAAATACCGGTTTTGGGATTCTGCACAGAAAGGGTTTGCAAACCGCTGAATCCACACGTGACTTTAACTCTGTCAGTTGAATGCACACATTGACAACCATTCTGTTAGATAGCTCCGTTTTGGTTTTAGAAGCAGATATTTCTCTGTACAGCCTGTGGTCCCATTCACTCGGGAATATCCCAACGCAGCTCCTAGCATAAACGTGTTTCTGACTCGCTGAATCTCAACATAGTTTCAACTCTCTTAGGTGAACGAACGCACAGCAGAGCAGTTTCAAGGAAACGTTTCTCCTGAGTTTTAGACGAAGTTTCCTGCTGTTTAGTACGGATGCCGGCATTGAGCTGGAATTACCGGTTTTGGGATTCTGCACAGAAAGGGTTTGTAAACCGCTGAATCCAAACGTGAGTTTAACTCTGTCAGTTGAATGCACACATTGACAACCATTCAGTTAGATACCACCCTTTTGGTTGTAGGAGCAGATATTTCTCTGTACAGCCTATGGTCCCATTCACTCGGGAATATCCCAACGCACCTCCTAGAAGAAACGTGTTTCTGACTCGCTGAATCTCAACATAGATTCAACTCTCTTAGGTGATCGAACGCACAGCAGAGCAGTTTCAAGGAAACGTTTTCCTGAGTTTTAGACGAAGTTTCCTGCTGTTTAGTACGGATGCCGGCATTGGGCTGGAAATACCGGTTTTTGGATTCTGCACAGAAAGGGTTTGCAAACCGCTGAATCCACACGTGAGTTTAACTCTGTCAGTTGAATGCACACATTGACAACCATTCAGTTAGATAGCTCCGTTTTGGTTTTAGAAGCAGATATTTCTCTGTACAGCCTATGGTCCCATTCACTCGGGAATATCCCAACGCAGCTCCTAGAAGAAACGTGTTTCTGACTCGCTGAATCTCAACATAGATTCAACTCTCTTAGGTGAACGAACGCACAGCAGAGCAGTTTCAAGGAAACGTTTCTCCTGAGTTTTAGACGAAGTTTACTGCGGTTTAGTACGTATGCCAGTATTGGGCTGCAAATACCGGTTTTGGGATTCTGCACAGAAAGGGTTTGCAAACCGCTGAATCCACACGTGAGTTTAACTCTGTCATTTGAATGCACACATTGACAACCATTCAGTTAGATAGCTCTGTTTTGGTTTTAGGAGCAGATATTTCTCTGTACAGCCTATGGTCCCATTCACTCGGGAATGTCCGAACGCAACTCGTAGAAGAAACGTGTTTCTGACTCGCTGATTCTCGACATAGATTCAACTCTCTTAGGTGAACGAACGCACAGCAGAGAAGTTTCAAGGAAACGTTTCTCCTGAGTTTTAGACGAAGTTTCCTGCTCTTTAGTACGGATGCCGGCATTGGGCTGGAAATACCGGTTTTGGGATTCTGCACAGAAAGGGTTTGCAAACCGCTGAATCCAAACGTGAGTTTAACTCTGTCAGTTGAATGCACACATTGACAACCATTCAGTTTGATAGCACACTTTTGGTTTTAGAAGCAGATATTTCTCTGTACAGCCTATGGTCCCATTCACTCGGGAATATCCCAACGCAGCTCCTAGAAGAAACGTGTTTCTGACTCGCTGAATCTCAGCATAGATTCAACTCTCTTAGGTGAACGAACGCACAGCAGAGCAGTTTCAAGGAAACGTTTCTCCTGAGTTTTAGACGAAGTTTCCTGCTGTTTAGTACGTATGCCGGCATTGGGCTGGAAATACCGGTTTTGGGATTCTGCACAGAAAGGGTTTGCAAACCGCTGAATCCACACGTGAGTTTAACTCTGTCAGTTGAATGCACACATTGACAACCATTCAGTTTGATAGCACACTTTTGGTTTTAGAAGCAGATATTTCTCTGTACAGCCTATGGTCCCATTCACTCGGGAATATCCCAACGCAGCTCCTAGAAGAAACGTGTTTCTGACTCGCTGAATCTCAACATAGATTCAACTCTCTTAGGTGAACGAACGCACAGCAGAGCAGTTTCAAGGAAACGTTTCTCCTGAGTCCTAGACGAAGTTTCCTGCTGTTTAGTACGTATGCCGGCATTGGGCTGGAAATACCGGTTTTGGGATTCTGCACAGAAAGGGTTTGCAAACCGCTGAATCCACACGTGAGTTTAACTCTGTCAGTTGAATGCACACATTGACAACCATTCAGTTAGATAGCTCCGTTTTGGTTTTAGGAGCAGATATTTCTCTGTAAAGCCTATGGTCCCATTCACTCGGGAATATCCCAACGCAGCTCCTAGAAGAAACGTGATTCTGACTCGCTGAATCTCAACATAGATTCAACTCTCTTAGGTGAACTTACGCACAGCAGAGCAGTTTCAAGGAAACGTTTCTCCTGAGTTTTAGACGAAGTTTACTGCGGTTTAGTACGTATGCCAGTATTGGGCTGCAAATACCGGTTTTGGGATTCTGCACAGAAAGGGTTTGCAAACCGCTGAATCCACACGTGAGTTTAACTCTGTCATTTGAATGCACACATTGACAACCATTCAGTTAGATAGCTCTGTTTTGGTTTTAGGAGCAGATATTTCTCTGTACAGCCTATGGTCCCATTCACTCGGGAATGTCCGAACGCAACTCGTAGAAGAAACGTGTTTCTGACTCGCTGATTCTCGACATAGATTCAACTCTCTTAGGTGAACGAACGCACAGCAGAGCAGTTTCAAGGAAACGTTTCTCCTGAGTTTTAGACGAAGTTTCCTGCTGTTTAGTACGGATGCCGGCATTGGGCTGGAAATACCGGTTTTGGGATTCTGCACAGAAAGGGTTTGCAAACCGCTGAATCCACACGTGAGTTTAACTCTGTCAGTTGAATGCACACATTTACAACCATTCAGTTAGATAGCTCCGTTTTGGTTTTAGAAGCAGATATTTCTCTGTACAGCCTATGGTCCCATTCACTCGGGAATATCCCAACGCAGCTCCTAGAAGAAACGTGTTTCTGACTCGCTGAATCTCAACATAGATTCAACTCTCTTAGGTGAACGAACGCACAGCAGAGCAGTTTCAAGGAAACGTTTCTCCTGAGTTTTAGACGAAGTTTCCTGCTGTTTAGTACGTATGCCGGCATTGGGCTGGAAATACCGGTTTTGGGATTCTGCACAGAAAGGGTTTGCAAACCGCTGAATCCACACGTGAGTTTAACTCTGTCAGTTGAATGCACACATTGACAACCATTCAGTTAGATAGCTCCGTTTTGGTTTTAGAAGCAGATATTTCTCTGTACAGCCTATGGTCACATTCACTCGGGAATATCCCAACGCAGCTCCTAGAAGAAACGTGTTTCTGACTCGCTGAATCTCAACATAGATTCAACTCTCTTAGGTGAACGAACGCACAGCAGAGCAGTTTCAAGGAAACGTTTCTCCTGAGTTTTAGACGAAGTTTCCTGCTGTTTAGTACGGATGCCGGCATTGGGCTGGAAATACCGGTTTTGGGATTCTGCACAGAAAGGGTTTGCAAACCGCTGAATCCACACGTGAGTTTAACTCTGTCAGTTGAATGCACACATTGACAACCATTCAGTTTGATAGCACACTTTTGGTTTTAGAAGCAGATATTTCTCTGTACAGCCTATGGTCCCATTCACTAGGGAATATCCCAACGCAGCTCCTAGAAGAAACGTGTTTCTGACTCGCTGAATCTCAACATAGTTTCAACTCTCTTAGGTGAACGAACGCACAGCAGAGCAGTTTCAAGGAAACGTTTCTCCTGAGTTTTAGACGAAGTTTCCTGCTGTTTAGTACGGATGCCGGCATTGGGCTGGAAATACCGGTTTTGGGATTCTGCACAGAAAGGGTTTGCAAACCGCTGAATCCACACGTGAGTTTAACTCTGTCAGTTGAATGCACACATTGACAACCATTCAGTTAGATAGCTCCGTTTTGGTTTTAGAAGCAGATATTTCTCTGTACAGCCTATGGTCACATTCACTCGGGAATATCCCAACGCAGCTCCTAGAAGAAACGTGTTTCTGACTCGCTGAATCTCAACATAGATTCAACTCTCTTAGGTGAACGAACGCACAGCAGAGCAGTTTCAAGGAAACGTTTCTCCTGAGTTTTAGACGAAGTTTCCTGCTGTTTAGTACGGATGCCGGCATTGGGCTGGAAATACCGGTTTTGGGATTCTGCACAGAAAGGGTTTGCAAACCGCTGAATCCACACGTGAGTTTAACTCTGTCAGTTGAATGCACACATTGACAACCATTCAGTTAGATAGCTCCGTTTTGGTTTTAGAAGCAGATATTTCTCTGTACAGCCTATGGTCCCATTCACTCGGGAATATCCCAACGCAGCTCCTAGAAGAAACGTGTTTCTGACTCGCTGAATCTCAGCATAGATTCAACTCTCTTAGGTGAACGAACGCACAGCAGAGCAGTTTCAAGGAAACGTTTCTCCTGAGTTTTAGACGAAGTTTCCTGCTGTTTAGTACGTATGCCGGCATTGGGCTGGAAATACCGGTTTTGGGATTCTGCACAGAAAGGGTTTGCAAACCGCTGAATCCACACGTGAGTTTAACTCTGTCAGTTGAATGCACACATTGACAACCATTCAGTTTGATAGCACACTTTTGGTTTTAGAAGCAGATATTTCTCTGTACAGCCTATGGTCCCATTCACTCGGGAATATCCCAACGCAGCTCCTAGAAGAAACGTGTTTCTGACTCGCTGAATCTCAACATAGATTCAACTCTCTTAGGTGAACGAACGCACAGCAGAGCAGTTTCAAGGAAACGTTTCTCCTGAGTCCTAGACGAAGTTTCCTGCTGTTTAGTACGTATGCCGGCATTGGGCTGGAAATACCGGTTTTGGGATTCTGCACAGAAAGGGTTTGCAAACCGCTGAATCCACACGTGAGTTTAACTCTGTCAGTTGAATGCACACATTGACAACCATTCAGTTAGATAGCTCCGTTTTGGTTTTAGGAGCAGATATTTCTCTGTAAAGCCTATGGTCCCATTCACTCGGGAATATCCCAACGCAGCTCCTAGAAGAAACGTGATTCTGACTCGCTGAATCTCAACATAGATTCAACTCTCTTAGGTGAACTTACGCACAGCAGAGCAGTTTCAAGGAAACGTTTCTCCTGAGTTTTAGACGAAGTTTACTGCGGTTTAGTACGTATGCCAGTATTGGGCTGCAAATACCGGTTTTGGGATTCTGCACAGAAAGGGTTTGCAAACCGCTGAATCCACACGTGAGTTTAACTCTGTCATTTGAATGCACACATTGACAACCATTCAGTTAGATAGCTCTGTTTTGGTTTTAGGAGCAGATATTTCTCTGTACAGCCTATGGTCCCATTCACTCGGGAATGTCCGAACGCAACTCGTAGAAGAAACGTGTTTCTGACTCGCTGATTCTCGACATAGATTCAACTCTCTTAGGTGAACGAACGCACAGCAGAGCAGTTTCAAGGAAACGTTTCTCCTGAGTTTTAGACGAAGTTTCCTGCTGTTTAGTACGGATGCCGGCATTGGGCTGGAAATACCGGTTTTGGGATTCTGCACAGAAAGGGTTTGCAAACCGCTGAATCCACACGTGAGTTTAACTCTGTCAGTTGAATGCACACATTTACAACCATTCAGTTAGATAGCTCCGTTTTGGTTTTAGAAGCAGATATTTCTCTGTACAGCCTATGGTCCCATTCACTCGGGAATATCCCAACGCAGCTCCTAGAAGAAACGTGTTTCTGACTCGCTGAATCTCAACATAGATTCAACTCTCTTAGGTGAACGAACGCACAGCAGAGCAGTTTCAAGGAAACGTTTCTCCTGAGTTTTAGACGAAGTTTCCTGCTGTTTAGTACGTATGCCGGCATTGGGCTGGAAATACCGGTTTTGGGATTCTGCACAGAAAGGGTTTGCAAACCGCTGAATCCACACGTGAGTTTAACTCTGTCAGTTGAATGCACACATTGACAACCATTCAGTTAGATAGCTCCGTTTTGGTTTTAGAAGCAGATATTTCTCTGTACAGCCTATGGTCACATTCACTCGGGAATATCCCAACGCAGCTCCTAGAAGAAACGTGTTTCTGACTCGCTGAATCTCAACATAGATTCAACTCTCTTAGGTGAACGAACGCACAGCAGAGCAGTTTCAAGGAAACGTTTCTCCTGAGTTTTAGACGAAGTTTCCTGCTGTTTAGTACGGATGCCGGCATTGGGCTGGAAATACCGGTTTTGGGATTCTGCACAGAAAGGGTTTGCAAACCGCTGAATCCACACGTGAGTTTAACTCTGTCAGTTGAATGCACACATTGACAACCATTCAGTTTGATAGCACACTTTTGGTTTTAGAAGCAGATATTTCTCTGTACAGCCTATGGTCCCATTCACTAGGGAATATCCCAACGCAGCTCCTAGAAGAAACGTGTTTCTGACTCGCTGAATCTCAACATAGTTTCAACTCTCTTAGGTGAACGAACGCACAGCAGAGCAGTTTCAAGGAAACGTTTCTCCTGAGTTTTAGACGAAGTTTCCTGCTGTTTAGTACGGATGCCGGCATTGGGCTGGAAATACCGGTTTTGGGATTCTGCACAGAAAGGGTTTGCAAACCGCTGAATCCACACGTGAGTTTAACTCTGTCAGTTGAATGCACACATTGACAACCATTCAGTTTGATAGCACACTTTTGGTTTTAGAAGCAGA